>NC_052162.1:42504692-42805428 GCF_902713615.1 Scyliorhinus canicula | reverse complement strand
TGTGGTAGTATGGCTAGAGAGATCATATTACCGGAGAACCAGGCTGCCATTGGTACAGCAGCCTCGCTGCCCATTGGCCCAGGCAAGTCATGTGCCTCTCTGCCAATTGGTTGTGGCTGGTCATGTGACTCCCCGCCGCTTGATTGGCTGAGAGGTTGGTAGCTCCGCCTACAAGGTGGGGTATAAGAGCTCGTGTTGGCTGGCAGTTGGCCTTTCTCTGTATGACCACTGCCGGGCTCACATCTAGCGTATTAAAGCCTGTTGTTTGGAACTTCACTGCGACTCGAGTCAATTGATGGTGCATCAGACATACAATATGCTGATGTGAAGAATGGTGGAAAGATGGGACGTCCTCCCCGTGTGTGCGTGGGTTTCCTCCGGGTGCTCCGGTTTCCTCCCACAGTCCAAAGATGTGCGGGTTAGGTGGATTGGCCATGCTAAATTGCCCGTAGTGTCCTAAAAAGTAAGGTTAAGGGGGGGTTGTTGGGTTACGGGTATAGAGTGGATACGTGGGTTTGAGTAGGGTGATCATTGCTCGGCACAACATCGAGGGCCGAAGGGCCTGTTCTGTGCTGTACTGTTCTATGTTATATAATGTCACATGTGAAGGTTGATGTCTAGCTGAGGAACAATATATTACCACACATGAAGTATGGTAATTAGATGAGGAACACACTGCATTGTCAGACATGACGATGTGTTTAGGAACACACTTTATATTGCAACACACAAAGATTGGTGTTTAGATGAGGAACACTCAGCTAAAGATTACTCATAAAAACGATGCAAAGACGAGGAACAAATAAGTGGGTCACAAATGAAGAATGGCACTGAGAAACTGATGATGCCCAAGAAATCATACCACAGCAAATGGGTTTTCTGCTTGCTTCCAGTCTGATGTTTTATACCAGTTAATGCCATGGGCAGAAGTGGAACAGCCTTGCCAGGACAATGCTGTAAAAAGGGGGGCATTTTAGAACGATCACAAGTGGAATAGAAAACAAAACTCTGCATTGATGTTTCGTTAACTCCTTGACCCCTGTGATGACCATGCATTGTTTTTTGAAAGGATGCTAATTTGTTTTTAGTATAAATTGGAATTATTTGCTCCTCTACTGCCCTCTGGTTGTAACCCTGTTGAAAATACAGAGAAGAATCCAGTTTACAGCAATTGCTGTGATTTGTTATGTAGTTGCGACCTGCCGTAAGGTGATACATTTCCTGTTGGGCCTCATGCAGTTGGAGTTTCTGAGTCTGCACAATGTTTAAAAAGTGAGTTTTGCATTTTATATCGTTGTTTTTTTACTTCCCTGCCAGCAATAGCGTTTTTTAATTGTCTTCAGACACCCCATTTTTGTGGGTTTGAACTGGTCTCTTTATTACACTTTGTTTTAATGGTTATTTTCCCATCTGTGGAAATGGTTTAATGCAATGGGTTTAAAATAAAGCTCAGGATTTCTGGGCCGCCCTCTTTTTAACCGTTCGTGTCGGACTTTATCGAGTTATTTCCTGCCTGCCTTCCCAACAAAAACATGCGAATAAGCGTTTTCAGCTGAAAATATGTCTTGATACTTATTTTGTTACCAGATCGCGTATGGCTTAATTTACTGTCATTTTGTTTAAAAAAGATCACATTTCCCAATTTCAAGCAGTAATACAAAAGTAAAATACTGCGGATCCGGCCTTAAATATGAAATGAAAAACATAATGCTGGCAATACTTATGCCTGGCAGCATCTGGAGAGAGCAAGTCGATTGCAGATCATCAGAATAATTAATTTTAATGTTTCTTAATGGATTGATCTGAGAGTTTATTTTTGGGTGTAGCAAAAGAGCCAATGAATCCCAGCACCAGCTAATGTTCATTTGGGTCGCTAATGGCCATGGTAAGGTTGTTACTGAGCCTGTGTTAATGTGCTGGGCATGTGGAATTGCCCAGAGCTGCTCTGCTGATTTTGTCTGGTGATCCCTAAATGGTGTGTGGACAGTGTCAGGCTTGACTGCAAAGTCGTTTGTGCTCAAACCATCTGCTGAAACTCACTGTCTAGCTCATGAATGAAGAAGAACCACTTGAATGAGCTACTGGATAGATGACACTGGCGGCTGTGGAACCTCAGTAAAGTCAGCATCCTTGGCAAAAGACTGAACAATTTTGAAACCGTGTATTGTTGTCCAGTGTTTGTATTTATTTGGCGTGGAGTGTCTATTATGTTTTTGAAAACGTCAGTAGTGACAATGATTTATTTATTTTCTACCTTAACAGATTTGATGAAAAGGAAAATGTTTCAAACTGCATCCAGTTGAAAACATCGGTTATTAAAGGCATTAAGAATCAGTTGGTGGATCAGTTTCCAGTAATTGAGCCATGGTTAAACCAAATCATGCCAAAGAAGGACCCTGTAAAAATAGTAAAATGGTACAATTTAATTTGTTTGCTTTCTAAATGTAAAGAAAATATTTCTCTCCTCCCTCTGTGCCATTCTGTTCAGGAGGTTGGTGATCCATGCAGTCCATACAGAGTCACTGTGCGGGTGGATTGTTTATGTTGCACCTGCCCATTGCATCGCATCTTCAATCACACTCTAACTGCCGTTTAACCCTTTCCAATATTATTTTCCAGACACAACTTTCCCTTGTGACTCTCAAATAATGCTGTTATTTTCCTTATTTCTTTAATTCTTGTGCTAGTTCTCTCATTCTTTTTATCCAATTCATTTTCACAGTAACACCGTAATTCAAAGCAATTCCAGCTTCCTACTTCCTTCATTTTTGAAGTCCAATTTTCATATTCCTATATTGATGACACAAAAATGTAAACTTTTACTAGCAGATTTCATGTTTGCACAGAATCATCTTCACATTATTTCTAAATTTTGTTACAATGTTTGGCATCAAAATGATTGTTTGCAGTAAACTTGGCATTTTAGTATCAATATACTGAAGGAAATATTGCAAGACCACAAGATACGTTCAGATGAAGAAGGCCCTGTGGTCCATTTGATTTCAGCCTTCCGAAATACCAACCAATCATCTCATTACAACATGTTTGTAAAATATAATCTTTATTGTCATAAGTAGGCTTATGTTAACACTGCAATGAAGTTATTGTGAAAAGCCCTTAGTCACCACATTCCGGCGCCTGTTCGGCTACGCCGAGGGATAATTCAGAATGTCCAATTTGCCTCAAGCACTTCTTTCGGGACTTGTGGGGGGACACTGGAGCACGCGGAGGAAACCCACGCAGACACAGGGAGAATGTGCAGACTCTGCACAGACAGTGACCCAAGCCAGGAATCGAACCTGGGACCCTGGTGCTATGCAGCAACAGTGCTGCCCAACGTGTAGCTGTTTTTAAAAATGTATCTAGGCTCTCTGTTAAGGCATGGGGGGACCTATACCGTTGGGATGGTCTCCACCTGAACCGGGCTGGGACCAGTGTTCTGGCGAAAAGAGTAAAAGGGTGGTCAATAGGACTTTAAACTAGAGATTGGGGGGGGAAGGGAAAGTCAGGGAACCAAGAGGTGAAGGAATCAGTGGGAAGCGTAGCTGCTTAGGATTACAAAAAATCACGAAAAAGACAGAGCTCAGGAGAGGTTACGATAGTCCCCATCTCACAAAATATGACAGTGTATGGAAAGGCTCAGTAAACCAAGGTCCACCACACTAAGAAAACAAAAAGGGACAGTCAATAGGGAATTAAAGGTACTATATTTAAATGCCCGCAGTGTACGGAACAAGGTAGATGAGCTTGTGGCCCAGATTGTGACTGGCAGGTATGATGTGGTAGGCATCACAGAGACGTGGTTGCAGGGGGTTCAGGACTGGCAGTTAAACATCCAGGGATTTACAACCTATCGAAAAGACAGCGAGGTGGGTAGAGGGGGTGGGGTTGCCTTGTTAATTAGAAATGAAATTAAATCAATAGCACTAAACGACATAGGGTGAGACGATGTGGAGTCTGTGTGGGTAGAGTTGAGGAACCACAAAGGCAAAAAAACCATAATGGGAGTTATGTACAGGCCTCCTGACAGTGGTCAGGACCAGGGGCACAAAATGCACCACGAAATAGAAAGGGCATGTCAGAAAGGCAAGGTCACAGTGATCCTGGGGGACTTCAATATGCAGGTGGACTGGGTAAATAATGTTGCCAGTGGACCCAAAGAAAGGGAATTAATTGAATGTTTACAGGATGGCTTTTTGGAACAGCTTGTGATGGAGCCCACGAGGGAACAGGCTATTCTGGACTTAGTGTTATGTAATGAGCCAGAATTGATAAAAGATCTTAAAGTAAGGGAACACTTAGGAAGCAGTGATCATAATATGGTAGAATTCAGTCTGCAATTTGAAAGAAAGAAGGTAGAATCAGATGTAAAGGTTTTACAGTTAAATAAAGGTAATTACAGGCGCATGAGGGAGGAACTGACGAAATTCGACTGGAAGCAGAGCCTAGTGGGAAAGACAGTAGAACAGCAATGGCAGGAGTTTCTGGGAGTAATTGAGGACACAGTGCAGAGGTTCATCCCAAAGAAAAGAAAGGTTATCAGAGGGAGGATTAGGCAGCCATGGCTGACAAAGGAAGTCAGGGAATGCATCAAGGCGAAAGAGAGAGCCTATAATGTGGCAAAGAGTAGTGGGAAGTCAGAAGATTGGGAAGGCTACAAAAACAAACAGAGGATAACAAAGAGAGAAATAAGGAAGGAGAGGATCAAATATGAAGGTAGGCTAGCCAGTAACATTAGGAATGATAGTAAAAGTTTCTTTAAATACATTAAAAAGAAACGGGAGGCAAAAGTAGACATTGGGCCGCTCCAAAATGACGCTGGTAATCTAGTGATGGGAGACAAGGAAATAGCTGAGGAACTTAATAAGTACTTTGCGTCAGTCTTCACAGTAGAAGACATGGGTAATATCCCAACAATTCAGGAAAGTCAGGGGTCAGAGTTGAATATGGTTGCCATCAGCAAAGGTAGAAGGTGCTAGAGAAACTAAAAGGTCTGAAAATTGATAAATCTCCGGGCCCAGATGGGCTACATCCTAGAGTTCTAAAGGAGATAGCTGAAGAAATAGTGGAGGCGTTAGTTATGATCTTTCAAAAGTCACTGGAATCAGGGAAAGTCCCAGAGGATTGGAAAATCGCTGTTGTAACTCCCCCTGTTCAAGAAGGGAACAAGAAAAAAGATGGAAAATTATAGGCCAATTAGCCTAACCTCGGTTGTTGGCAAAATTCTAGAATCCATCGTTAAGGATGAGATTCTAAATTCTTGGAAGTGCAGGGTCGGATTAGGACAAGTCAGCATGGATTTAGTAAGGGGAGGTCGTGCCTGACAAACCTGTTAGAGTTCTTTGAAGAGATAACAAATAGGTTAGACCAAGGAGAGCCAATGGATGTTATCTATCTTGACTTCCAAAAGGCCTTTGACAAGGTGCCTCACGGGAGACTGCTGAGTAAAATAAGGGCCCATGGTATTCGAGGCAAGGTACTAACATGGATTGACGATTGGCTGTCAGACAGAAGGCAGAGAGTTGGGATAAAAGGTTCTTTTTCGAAATGACAAGTGGTGTCCCGCAGGGTTCAGTGTTGGGGCCACAGCTGTTCTCTTTATATATTAACGATCTAGATGACGGGACTGGGGGCATTCTGGCCAAGTTTGCCGATGATACAAAGGTAGGTGGAGGGGCAGGTAGTATTGAGGAGGTGGGGAGGCTGCAGAAAGATTTAGACAGTTTAGGAGAATGGTCCAAGAAGTGGCTGCTGAAATTCAACGTGGGCAAGTGCGAGGTCTTGCACTTTGGAAAAAAGAATAGAGGCATGGACTATTTTCTAAACGGTGACAAAATTCATAATGCTAAAGTGCAAAGGGACTTGGGAGTCCTAGTCCAGGATTCTCTAAAGGTAAACTTGCAGGTTGAGTCCGTAATTAAGAAAGCAAATGTAATGTTGTCATTTATCTCAAGAGGCTTGGAATATAAAAGCAGGGATGTACTTCTGAGGCTTTATAAAGCACTAGTTAGGACCCCATTTAGAATACTGTGAGCAATTTTGGGCCCCATACCTCAGGAAGGACATACTGGCACTGGAGTGGGTCCAGCGGAGATTCACATGGATGATCCCAGGAATGGTAGGCCTAACATACGATGAATGTCTGAGGATCGTGGGATTATATTCATTGGAGTTTAGGAGGTTGAGGGGAGATCTAATAGAAACGTACAAGATAATGAATGGCTTGGATAGGATGGACGTAGGGAAGTTGTTTCCATTAGCAGGGGAGACTAGGACGCGGGGGCACAGCCTTAGAATAAAAGGGAGTCACTTTAGAACAGAGATGAGGAGAAATTTCTTCAGCCAGAGAGTGGTAGGTCTGTGGAATTCATTGCCACAGAGGGCGGTGGAGGCCGGGACATTGAGTGTCTTTAAGACAGAAATTGATAAATTCTTGATTTCTCGAGGAATTAAGGGCTATGGGGAGAGAGCGGGTAAATGGAGTTGAAATCAACCATGATTGAATGGTGGAGTGGACTCGATGGGCCGAATGGCCTTACTTCCACTCCTATGTCTTATGGTCTTATGGCTGAACTCCCAAAGGAAAGGTTGTACCAGCTGCCAAAATTATTTTTGTAATTTGTATGTTAAGAGGAAGTTTTCTGAAATCGGGAAGTCATGTCTCAACCAATTGGTGATTTTATATTAAAGTAAACATTTATTAAAATAATTATTAAAATTGTGCTCAAACACAAGAAATGGCTTCATACAGACAGTTAACAGTATTTTAAAACTGTTCAAAAAAGAGCTTAAACTACACCGAGCTAACCTTCCCTTTTCTGATGACAATAGTCCTTGGAGATTTTAAAATCTATAGAATTCCAGTAACTTTTTAAAAATATGGTGTACCCAATTAATTTTTTCCAATTAAGGGACAATTTAGCGTGGCCAATCCACCTACTCTGCACATCTTTGGGTTGTGGGGGTGAAACCCACGCAGACACAGGGAGAATGTGCAAACTCCACACGGACAGTGACCCAGAGCCGGGATCGAACCTGGCACCTCGGCGCCATGAGGCATCAGGGCTAACCCACTGTGCCACCGTGCTGCCCAGAATTCCAGTAACTTTACCACACAATGCCTTGTTGCTCTTGGGGTGTTATCTGATGGCGACAGCAAACTGGTTCTTCAGATCTGGCCATGTCCACACAGTGTCATTTAGCTATTACCAGCCACTTCACTATCTGCTTGGAGATATTACCATCTTCCATGCAGTCTTCTGGGAGAGCTTACCAGCTGCCTCTTGATCGTTTGAGAGATTTTAGCAGCAACATCCTCACACAAGCTTCAATGGTTTCTTAAATGTGTTCCCTCCCTTTGATCACTCTACACTCTACTGTTCCACACAGTGTCTCAGTAGTTCCCTTTTCCCAGAACTGATCAAACGTATTTATTTCTTTTTATAGCCCTTATATGGGTGGTATGTGGCACAGTGGTTAGGACTGGGACTGCGGTGTTGAGGACCCGGGTTCAAATCCCGGCCCTGGGTCACGGTGTGGAGTTTGCACATTCTCCCCATGTCTGCGTGGGTTTCACCCCACAACCCAAAGATGTGCAGGTTAGGTGGATTGGCCACGCTAAATTGTCCCTTAATTGGAAAAACAATAATTGTGTACTCTAAATTAAAAAAAAATTTTTTTTTTAAAGTAAACCCACCCTATCTTTGCCTCACTTACTTCGAATTTTAAAACTTGTATATGTTCCCTATTGAACTAAAACAACCCACATCAAACTACTGTTTTATTGCCTTATAATAATGCTTATTAATCTTCCTCTTGGTTCCTTCTGTTCATTAACATCTCAAAACCACTTCTTCCTCATGTTCAGACCATTGCAGCCTCTTTCTTAATACAATTACACTAGTCCCCTGCTACAGAGGCAGCAGCGGAGGGTTGAAGTTGCTGAACTTGCTTCATTATTATTGGGCTTTGAATGTGGTCAGGGTGCGGCAGTGGTGGGAAGGATAGAGTGGGTTAGAATGGAGGAGGAATCTTGTAAGGCGACTGGTTTGAGAGCTATGGTGACGGCAGCTTTACCAATGGTGAGAATCACGCCGCTGTGTGAGAATCATGGGTTTGAGCGGCGGCCGGGTTGGGGGGGTTGGGGCTGGTCAAGGTGAGGGTCTGTATTTGGAGGAAGGGTTTTATAGTCTGGAGGAGCTAAGAGAGAGGGTAGAGCTGCCGAGGAGGACTGAGTTCAGGTGTCTGCAGGTTCAGGACTTTGCGTGAAAGTTCTGGAGGGGAGTTCCCTCGGTTGCCGGGATACAGCCTGCTGGAGCGACTGCTGCTTTCAGATGTGGAAGTGGAGGGAAGAATTGGGGATATATACAAGTAGCTGGGGGAAGCACGGAGGCGAGTGAGTGGGTAAGATCAAGGAGAAATGAGAAGCAGAGTTGGGAGGGGAGATCGATTGGGGAGTATGGAATGAGCCACTGCGTAGGGTAAACGGGACCTCCTTTTGTGCAAGGATGAGCCTGATGCAGTTTAAGGTGGTGCACAGGGTGCTTATGACTCGGGCGAGAACGAGTGGGTTCTTCCAGGGGGTAGCAGATGAGTGTGAGAGGTGTGGGTGGGGGCTTACACATGTTTTGGGGGTTGCGAGAAATTGGGAAGATTCTGGGCGGTAGTGTTCACTGTTTTAGCCAGGATAGTGGAGGAGGAGGTGGACCCGTACACTTTGGTGGCGATATTTGGGGTTTCAGAGAAGGTGGAGCTCATTGAGAGAAGGAAAGCCGATGTCTTGGCCTTCGTCTCTCTGATTGCCCGGCAGCAAATTTTGCTTTTGCGGGGGGGGGTGGTGGTGTTAAGCGTCTTGGTTGGGTGACCTGTATCCTGTATGACTTTCTACGATTATAGAAGGAAAAGTATGAGTTAAGGGGCTCTTCAGCGGTGTTTAGGAAAGATGGGGGATCTGTGTGACCATGTTTTGATGGGGAGGGGGGTGAAAAGGGGAAAAATCTGTACAGACTGTATGATTGATTGTTGGGAAATATTGTGTGTTTAGTCGCTGTAACCTGTTTTGATACAAGTTTGTAAGAAAATACATTTTAAACAAAAAAAACAAAACATTTACACCAGTCACCCCACCAGCCTGTTTTTCAAGTATATGAGGAATATAAGTGTTATTACCAAAAGACAAATATACTAATTCCTCATTTTCCTGATTCCTCAACATCCTTTCTCGTTCATTAACTGTTGATAGAGCATAGAACATTACAGCGCAGTACAGGCCCTTTGGCCCTCGATGTTGCGCCGTCCTGTGAAACCCCTCTAAAGTCCCTCTACACTATTCCCTTATTGTCTATATGCCTATCCAATGACCATTTGAATGTGTTTAGTGTTGGCAAGTCCACTACTGTTGCAGGCAGGACATTCCACGCCCTTACTACTCTCTTGAGTAAAGAATCTACCTCTGACATCTGTCCTGTATCTATCTCCCCTCAATTTAAAGCTATGTCCTCTCGTGCTGGACATCACCATCCGAGGAAAAAGGCTCTCGATGTCCATCCTATCTAATTCTCTGATCATCTTGTATGCCTCAATTAAGTCACCTCTTAACCTTCTCTCTAACAAAAACAACCTCAAGTCCTTCAGCATTTCCTCATAAGATCTTCCCTCCATACCAGGCAACATCCTTGTAAATCTCCTCTGTACCCTTTCCAATGCTTCCACATCCTTCCTATAATGTGGCGACCAGAACTGCACGCAATACTCCAAATGCGGCCGCACCAGAGTTTTGTACAACTGCAACATGACCTCATGGCTCCGAAACTCAATTCCTCTACCAATAAAAGCTAATACAACGTACGCCTTCTTAACAACCGGCAACTTTCAGGGATCTATGGACATGGACACCGAGATCTCTCTGCTCGTCCACACTACCAAGAATCTTACCATTAGCCCAGTACTCTGTCTTCCTGTTATTCCTTCCAAAATGAATCACCTCACACTTTTCTGCATTAAACTCAATTTGCCACCTGTCAGCCCAGCTCTGCAGCTTATCTATGTCCCTCTGTAACTTGTAACATCCTTCTGCACTGTCCACAACCACCGACTTTAGTGTCATCTGCAAATTTCCTCACCCATCCTTCTGCTCCCTCCTCCAGGTCATTTATAAAAATGACAAACAGCAGCGGCCCCAAAACAGATCCTTGTGGTAAACCACTAGTAACTGGACACCAGTCAGAACATTTCCCATCAACCACCACCCTTTGTCTTCTGATTACCATCTGTATAAATAAATAATTCCTGATATCTGATTTAAGTTATTTCTCTGGCCATGCACTTTACAGTAATATTATGTTTACTTCAAATCCTGTACTTATTTTGTACTTCTATAAGGTCCTCTCTGAGATATTTGTTTTTGAGTCTAAAGATCTATAGCTTGTCAAGCAATTCTTC
Source organism: Scyliorhinus canicula (assembly GCF_902713615.1). Taxonomy (NCBI): domain Eukaryota; kingdom Metazoa; phylum Chordata; class Chondrichthyes; order Carcharhiniformes; family Scyliorhinidae; genus Scyliorhinus; species Scyliorhinus canicula. The sequence continues at coordinate 42,794,988 of NC_052162.1, read as the reverse complement.
ATGACTCGTGTGTTGCCAGAGATTTACTTTATTGCTGTTCCCTATAATACGTCCATTTTTTTTAATGCTTCCGGTATGTTTTGGGTATTTGGACTGTTCTCCAGGGTGTGATTTGACCTGATGTATGTCTGGAGATGCAAATTCCGGACTTAAGCCAGAATACATTAACACAACACAAGTTTTTCAGGTACAAGTAACATGAGTGTAACTTTCAGTACTTTCTTCTCATCTTGTATAGCTCAGAAGACACAAAATTTGAACGTATAAGATCTATTATTGTACTATTTAGTACAAGTGGGAATATTATCTCTCTCACTATTACACTTTACTGAAATTTGGGTGACAACACAATGCATGCAGGTTACAATGCATGCAGGTTATCATTTAGAATCTACTCACTGAGCAGGGTTTTGGCCATATTGAAATTTTCTAAAGAAGGAAAAAGAGTGGAAAAGAAGTGAAAATGAAATGGATGGATAAATCAGTGCTCTTATTTATAATTATGGAAAATGTTTTACAATATTCATGGACAAAATAAGTCCTGCATATTTAATACTGGCCAGGAGGTAGAAGTGCACTATTTGTGTCCAAATGGCTCCGATTGCATCTTAGATTTTATTATGCTTCAAATGGAAAGTTACCATCAATTTGACTTTGCTGATTCAATATTGTGATTGAAAATGCCATTTTGCTGCTGATTAGAAATGGATTAAGGTGACAGCAAGCATTGCACTATGTCATATAGAAGAGGTTCCTATTTTGGACGCTTCATCAGTATTTCTCCCAGTCAGTGCAGCAGTTGGGATGCTACTGTTGACTTCTTCTGGGCAGAGGAAAGAGAAAATAAGCCAGTGCTTATTTTCAAGGTTGGGATTAATAAGTTTTTAGGGGAATTAAGGGTTACAGAGAGAAGGCAGGAAAGTGGATAGTGAGTGTTAAAAATCGATGATCTTTATTAAATGGTGGGCCAGGCATGAAGGGCTGAATGGCCTACTCCTGTTCCTATTCTTAGGGTATTATACCGTCTAATTAGATATGAAAAGCTTTATGTTGTGGTGTAATAGGGATCTATGGCAGTGCAATTATTTAATGAATATATAAAATGCAATTTTTGGATTTTTTTTCACAATGTTTTCTGAAGGAAAAACTGATTATTTTACAAACCTTTATGTAACATGGGCATGATTTTGTTTTCAATAGAATGATTTTCATGATGCCTGATATTTTATATTCCTATTTTCTGCAGCCATGAACATGTAGAAATCCTAACTGTTAATGGAGAATTGTTGTTCTTCAGACAGAGGGAGGGACCTTTCTACCCCACCTTACGATTACTTCACAAATGTAGGTTTATTGCCGTTAAGTGTATTTGAGGATTGCAAAGTGACAAATTTAACGTTATGGAAATTATTCCATCTTTATCCGATTTTATTATCATTTTTAAAAAGCTGAAGCTTGAGTTATATTATCATGAACAAATGGGTACTACATTACTTTCTACATGGTATTGCATTTTTATAACTTTGATTTTAAGGAATTCGGTCTGAGGTCCCAGGTTCGATCCCAGCTCTGGATCACTGAGGAGTTTTTACATTCTCCCTATGTCTGCGTGGGTTTCGCCTCCACAACCCAAAGATGTGTAGGGTAGGTGGATTGGCTACACAAAATTGCCCCTTAATTGGAAAAAAATAATTGGGCACTCTAAATTTATAAATTTTTAAAAAATAATGCACACTGCTGTCACTGTGCACCGGTGGTGGATGGTGTGAGATGCAAATCCAGTGATGGTGTCAAGTTTCTTGAGTGTTGGAGCAGTACTCATCCAAGCATATGGGGAGTCTTACCTCACACTCCACATTTGTGACTTGCAGATGGTGGACAGGCTTTGAGGAGTCAGGAGCTGAGTTACTCGCACACAATTCCCTAAACCTGACCTGCTCTTGCAGCCATAGTATTTATGTGGCTAATCCAATTACCTTTCTGGTCAATGGTGACAACCCCTCCATTCGCATTCAAGATGGCGCCGGAGCTAGGCGACTCTCTGCGAGCTCTCCCCAACAGATCCACTTTTTACTCCCTTTTCTTCCCATGTACTGAATGATCTGTTGAGCTGCTTGCAGAAAAATACTTTTCACTGTACCTCGGTACATGTGACAATAAACAAATCCAATCCAATCCCCCCAGCCTAATAAGATGCAATTGGTGGGAGGATTCACCTATGCTAATACTGTTGAATATCTTTGGTTAGTTGGTTGAATTATCTCTTGTTGAAGATCACCATTGTCTGGCATTTGTGCAGGGGATGTTCATGAAGCATCCTTCTCCTGTTAGTCGCTTAAATGTCCACCACCGTTCGCAATGGGATGTGTGGCAAGGCTACAGAGCTTTGATCTGATCTGTTGGCCGTGACTTGCCTGGCTCTGACTATAGCAGGGGTGTCCAAACGTTTCACGTGAGAGGCCACATTTCAACTTTTTTGTCACCTGTGGGGCCGACGAGCAAATTTTCAGGAAGATGAGGCAATTCAGCCCTGCAAACCTGTTCTATCATTCTTTTAGATCTTAGCAGATCTGTGCCACAATTTTCTTAACTTGCCTTTAATTCATATCCCATAATGCCCTGTCTTAATTTTTAAAAATGACAGTCTCAGTCTTGAAAGTGCCAAATTCCCCCACAGCATCCACAGACTTTTTGGGGAGTGAGGGCAGCACGGTAGCATTGGAATAGCACAATCACTTCACAGCTCCAGGGTCCCGGGTTCGATTCTGGCTTGGGTCACTGTCTGTGCGGAGTCTGCGCATCCTCCCCGTGTGTGCGTGGGTTTCCTCCGGGTGCTCCGGTTTCCTCCCACAGTCCAAAGATGTGCAGGTTAGGTGGATTGTCCATGATAAATTGCCCTTAGTGTCCAAAATTGCCCTTAGTGTTGGGTGGGGTTACTGGGTTATGGGGATGGGATGGAGGTGTTGACCTTGGGTAGGGTGCTCTTTCCAAGAGCCAGTGCAGACTCGATGGGCCGAATGGCCTCCTTCTGCACTGTAAATTCTATGAGTTCCAGCTTTCCGCTGCCCTTTGTGTGAAAATGTGCTTCCCGATTTCACTCCTGACTAGCCCAGCTGCAATTTTAAAATCATGCCCTGCTGTTCTGGATTCCCGTGACAGAGAAATTAACTTCCCAATCCCGTCAAATCCTTTTGTTTTTAAATCTCTGCACTTGTATATTTGCATCCTATGGTATCCAATCAATTACCGCAATTACAAGGTCAAAGCAGACAAAAATGGAAAAGTGCCATCTTAAATTGATACATAAGTTTTATTTGCCAAGTTCCTTTGGAATGAATTTGTAGTAGATTAGCCTGGAGTACCCAATTAATTTATTCCAATTAAGGGACAATTTAGCATGGCCAATCCACCTAATCTGCACATCTTTGGGTTGCGGGGGTGAAACCCACGCAGACACGGGGAGAATTTGCAAACTCCACACGGACAGTGACCTGTGGCCAGGATCGAATGCGGATTCTCCGCAACGTAGGCAGCTGTGCTCACCACTGCTCCACCGTGCTGCCCCAACCTGGTTTATTTTTAATAATATATGTGCAAGCATGTCTTGAGGTATATATTTTGTGACTATCAGTAATTGGGCTCTAATGAAAATGTTTAATTTTGAAATTTTTTGTGGAAATATAATGTTATCGATCTCCAATTCTTCATCACAGATCCCACTATCTTGCCACATCAACAGGTTGATAAAGGGGCCATCAAGTTTGTGCTCAGTGGGGCCAATATCATGTGCCCTGGTCTAACTTCCGCTGGAGCTAAGCTTCACCCAGCTGACACTGACACTATAGTTGTATCCTTGATGTGACTCATTTATTTACCAGGATTGTTTTTCATCAAATAAAGAGCATTTATTTTTAACAGGAAGGCTGATTCTTGCGGGTAAATGTGTTGCAGATTGAATTGTTTTATTATCTTATAATCTTCATAGCAATTTTCTATTTAATGTGATATGATATTAGTCTTTGAAGAAGTTGTAATATATGGGGTAATACTTAGAGTGAAATACGTTAAGGTATGATGCTCTCCATTACTTCACCTACGTGAACATTAGTTCTATATCAAACTTAAAGATGTATGTTGACTCGTGATTGATTTTGAGAGTTAAAACAGAGCAGCCAAACTTTGTCCCCATCTGATGTTCATTCATGCATTTTGCAGCATGTTGATTTGATAGCAATTGGAAGCCTGAAATCTAGTTGTTCTTTCTCTCGCTATCTCAGGGGCACTGAAGTCAGTTGTAGTGTAACGGCTGCCTGGCTGAGAGCAAGTAAACTTTATTAATTAATCAAAAAATTGTAAATTAAGCGAAGCAAAGCTGATGGGACTCCTCATAATCCAGGAAATAAAATAGCCTTTTTAAAATCCCAAATGTGCAAACTGTATTTTGCTATTGAAAAGAACAAGAAACATTGCTTAATGCACAAAGTCAACATTTTCTTAAAAAATCTGAGGGCGGCACGGTCGTGTGGTGGTTAGCACTGCTTCCTCACGGTGCCAAGGACCCGGGTTTGATCCCAGTGACTGCACGGGTCTCACCCCCACAACCAAAATATGTGCAGGTTAAGTGAATGGGCCTTGCTAAATTGCTCCTTAATTGGAAAAATACAATTGGGTACTCTCAATTTGAAAAAAAGTCTTGCATCTCCTGTCAACATATTCCATTATAAATTTAGTCCCATTACTGATTTTATTTGGGGGGGGGGGGGGGGGGGAAGGGGGAAGAAGAGAGAGAAGAGGGGTAATTACCTAAGAAATTGATGCTTCTTGTTATCTTCATCATTGATGCTTGTTGAAACATTGCTACCTTCCTCTTTTCATTGCTTTTCTTTTCTGCCCGACCTGGGCAGGACACTTGTTCCCCATACTTTGAGAATTAATCCATGGGGGAGTTATGTTACAGAAATTAGGTCTTGAGTGAATTTAAACTTGGTTAATTGGGAATTGGGTATCTCCTTATTAGGAAAAGACAAATATTGACAAATGTATTTCATATAATTTTATTCAAACATTTTATTTTTCTATTTGAGAGAAAAAAAAATTATTCGTCATGGGATGTGGGTGTCATGTTGCTGGCTAGACCAGCATTTCTTAAGACTGTTCTTTTTTTTCTGTCAGTTATTGTCGTATGGTACTCTTTTTTTTTGGTATCTGAAAGTTTCCTTAACTGAATATTCTTAAGGCTATAATGGCAGAAGGCAAGCAACATGCCCTCTCTGTGGGAGTTATGAAGATGCCAGCAGATAAAATGTAAATATTTATTTCCTTTGGTGTTTTATGGTTTTAAGGACAGTTGAATCATGCAGTGGCCTTTCATCCTTGGGATCCAGCTGCAGCTGATGGGGAAGATCACAAAATGGGCGGGTTTGCAAGCCTCAATCTAGTTCCTGGTAGGTATGTGCCAGGAAACAAAAGGGTGTCTTCAATTACATACATATTACAATCTCACTTAGAGACTGTAGGATGTCAACGTGGCACACCGTGAAGGATGTTCTGCTGAGGTGAGAATTGAGTCATGGGGGACATTTTAACCTGTGGGTCAGGTAGGAGATTTTAAAAATATGAAATCCTGATCCAAATATCCTTCCAAACCCTACCTCCAGTCTCAACAATAAGTGGAGGTCAGGTGAACAACCAACCAATCCATTCTAGGTAAGAGACTGGCATATCAATAATGAGGTTAGGGCAGCACGGTGGCCTAGTGGTTAGCACAACCGCCTCACGGCGCTGAGGTCCCAGGTTCGATCCCGGCTCTGGGTCACTGTCCGTGTGGAGTTTGCACATTCTCCCCGTGTTTGTGTGGGTTTCGCCCCCACAACCCAAAAACGTGCAGAGTAGGTGGATTGGCCACGCTAAATTGCCCCTTAATTGGAAAAAATAATTGGGTAATCTAAATTTATAAAAAAAAAAAAAAAAAATGAGGTTGCATGCCTCTATTGTTATTCCTCATTTGAAATTTCAGACACCTCGACCAGTTTATTAATCAAAAATTTTACCCAGGTATCTTTATTGATGAGGCGAACAAAGGACAACACAAGTGTAAAATTCAATCAAAACTATTAAACAAACAAAATCAGTTTACCCCAAAATATTGCAAAACGGTTCCAAGATATTTAATACCCGTGCTGAGTAACTCGCTTGCGCAGCTGGTCCAATTCTCTGTGTCTCAGTTTCCTCAGCCTTTGTTGCGAAGGTGGGTCTTGTATCCTGCTTCCTTCCGCCTCTGCTCAGATGTCTCGATTCCCTCTGCAACACCTCTTCGCTGCTGGAAGGTTCAGGGGTTTGATTCTTATATCCCTCCCCGTGCCTTTCCAGAATGTTTTCCGGCCCCCAGCCGTTGAGGTCATAGGGTGGGAGTGGCACCACCCTATAGAGTTACTAATGGCCACCCAGCAGAACATTGGGGTCCATTTCCTGGTGCTTTGTTTGTGTGTGACTGTGTCTATTCAGAACAATCGATCTATGAATAGAACTGATTATCTGTTGATGGGCGATTGATTTCATCAACAATATGAATAGAGCCAATTGTCTCTTGATGGGGCAGGCCCAGACATGCCCTGGCAGCTTGTCTGAGTTTGTACTGAAATTTGGCTAAGTTTGAATTCCCATCAGGCTGTTTGCTGGAGCTGACTGTGGCTTGATTTAATGTCCAATTTTTAAATTTAAACTGTGTCATGTGAGAGTACCTTTAAGAATTGGGTGTTTATAAATGGGTGTGTATATAAATATCTGTAGTGAGAGTAACTTGACGAAATGGGTGTTTACTACTGCAGTGATGTCGGAGTGGGTGGAGCTGGGCTGTCTGTCAGCTTTTTACTTTTGTTTTAGGCTGTTTGCTGCAGGGTGTGTTTTGGTTTCGTTTTCAGCATTGGAGCTGAAGCCAGAGCAAGCAGGTGTACTGCTGTTCTCTCTACCATCAAAAGACTATCTCTGGATCATTTGGTGAATTCAGAATTATAAATATTCTCAGTAGTGAAGTTAAGCCTAATGTCTTTCTGTTTTGAAGGTTTTAAGTCTTATGGATGTTAAAAGGACAGCTTAATCGTGGATGTTAAAAGGACAGCGTAATCATTACTTAGTGTTGTATTCTTTGGGGATTGTATTTGAATTGACGGTTGCTAAGATGTTCACTATGTTCCAAAAAGGTTAACTTGAGTTCATAGAATAAACATTGTTTTGTTTTTTAAATTACTTTTCCATTTCTGCTGTACCACACCTGTGGAGTGGGCCGTGTGCTCTCCATACCACAATCTATTAAAAGTTGTGGGTCAGGTGAACTCCATGATGCATTTTGGGGTTCTCTAAACCCTGGCCCATAACAACTGTCCGCTTTTATCGGGCCTAAAATTCAGGCCATTGCAGATTACCACACGGGTGAGGATTGTAGGATCCAGGAACCTCGTGCCTTTTCACTTCCTCACCTTCCGCATTGGCGGCGGGTGGCACGGTGGCTTGGTGGTTAGCACTGCTGCCTCATGGCGTCAAGCACCCGGGTTTGATCCCTGTCCTGGGTCACTGTCTGTGTGGAGTTTGCACATTCTTACCGTGTCTGTGTGTGTCCCACCCCCACAACCTGAAGATGTGCAGAGTAGGTTTATTGTCATGCTAAATTGCTTCTTAATTTAAAAATTTTTTTTTTTTTTTTTTTGAAGACTTTGGGGGCACAGGTCTAACTGGCACTGCATCCTTGATCGAACTTCACCCTGCCCAATTTGAAACCAGGTTAAAACTCCATAGTATGCCACCCTGATTCCTGGGTAACCCGTATCAAATTTACTCCCCCACAGACTGTGAATTAGTAAAGTTAAGATCCAGCCTATGCTGTTGCAGTCAAGAAGGGGTCTCCGCATTCATATTTAAACATTACTTTTTGATTAATGAAATACATGAATAGGATGTGAATAGAGGGATACGGGCCCCGGAAGTGTAGAAGATTTTAGTTTAGACGGGCAGCATGGTCGGCGCAGGCTTGGAGGACCGAAGGGACTTTTCCTGTGCTGTACTTTTCTTCTTTGTTCTCTGCTATCCCCAACAGCAAAGGGGATAACTGAAAGTCCGAGTAAAGAGATTTTAATTGCATCAATTGAAACTGGATTCATTATTGGAAGTCTGAAATGATTGAATAACACAGTGATCCACCGTCCCATATTATTAGTTTCCTTTTTTACAAAACAGCGTGGAATTTTGAAAAGTTAGCACTGTTCAGAAAGTTTTCTGTTCCACTTGATTATTCAGCCAGGGAGAATGGCTGTTGATTTAACAAAGAAAATTACAGCACAGGAACAGGCCCTTCTGCCCTCCCAGCCTGCACCGATTCAGATCCTTTATCTAAACCTGTCTTCTATTTTCCAAGGTCTACTTCCCTCTACTTAAGTGCATGCTGAGTTGACATAACCGGGTTATGATTTTTTTTTTTGTTCTTTAATGGGATTGGGCATTGCTGGCAAGGCCAGAATTTATTGCCCATCCCTAATTGCCTTAGCGTGCCACTGCCTTGAGCTGCTGCAGTCTCTGTTGGTGTAGGTACATCCACAGTGCTATTGAGAACGCAGTTCCAGGATTTTGACCCAGTGACAGTGAAGGAATGGCAGTGTTAGACCAAAGAACAATACAGCACAGGAACAGGCCCTTCGGCCCTCCAAGCCTGCGCCGACTATGGTACCTGCCTAAACTAAGACCGTCTGCACTTATGGAGTCCGTATCCTTTCATTCCTACCCTATTCATATATTTGTCCAGATGCCCCTTAAATGCTGCTATCGTACCTGCTCCCACCACCTCCCCAGGTAGCGCATTCCATATATTTACCACACTTTGTGTAAAATAAAACTTGCCTTGCACATCTGTTCTAAACTTTTCCCCACACCGTTTAAACCCATGTCCCCTAGTACTTGACCGTCCTTCTCTAGGAAAGAGCATCTGACTATCCACTCTGTCCATGCCACTCATAATCTTGTAGACCTCAATCAGGTTACCTCTCAACCTCCGCTGTTCCAGTGAGAACAGACAAAGTTTATCTAACCTCTCCTCATAGCTAATGCCCTCCATATCAGGCAACACCACAGTAACCACTATGCCACACTTGTATGGAATGCGCTACCTGTGGAGGTGGTGGGAGCAGGTACGATAGCAGCATTTAAGGGGCATCTGGACAAATGTATGAATAGGGTGGGAATAAAAGGATACCGACTCCATAAGTGCAGACAGTCTTAGTTTAGGCAGGTACCATAGTTGTCGCAGGCTTGGAGGGCCGAAGGGCCTGTTCCTATGCTGTATTGTTCTTTGGTACACTGCTCAAAGCATCCACATCCTTCTAGTAGTGTAGCGCCCAGAATTGTACACACTATTCCAAATGAGGCCTAACTAAGATCCTGCACAGCTGCAACATGACTTGCCAATTTTTATATTCAATGCCCTGACCGATGGAGGCCCTCATGCCGTATGCCTCGTTATCCACATGCGTTGCCACTTCCAGTGATCGGTGGACATGCGTGCCCAGACCTCTGTCTGTCAATACTCGCAAGAGTTCGACCATTTACTGTGTAGTTCCTACCTTCCAAAATGCATTACCTCACACTTATCCGGATTAAACTCCACCTGCCATTTCTCCACCCAACATTCCAACCAGTTTATATCTTGCTGCATCCTTTAACAATCCTCTTCACTATCCGCAACTGTACCAATTTTTGTGTAATTTTCGAACTTACTAATCAGACCAGCTACATTTTCTTCCATATCATTTATATGCACTACAAACACTGGAATATCTAGTCACAGCCGTCCATTCAGAAAAGCACACTTCTACTGCTGCCCTCTCTTCTGTGTCCAATATTTTTAATTTTTTTAAATTTAATTTTTTCCAATTAAGAGGTAATTTAGCGTGACCAATCCACCTACCCTGCACATCTTTGGGTTGTGGGGGCGAAACCCACGCAAACACGGGGAGAATGTGCAAACTCCACACAGACAGTGACCCAGAGCTGGGATTGAACCTGGGACCTGGGTGCTGTGAGGCAGCAGTGCTAACCACTGTGCCACCGTGCTGCCCCTTCTGTGTCCAATATTGACCCATGTCAAAATGGTTTGTGGCTTGGCAGGGAACTTGCAGATGGTAACATTTCTGTGCATCTGCTGTCCTTGTCCTTGGTGGTGCAGAGGTCACGGATTTGGAAAGTGCTGTTGAAGGATCTTTGGTGAGTTACTGCAATGCATTTTGAGGATGGTGTACACTGCTGCCACTGCACATTGTTGATGGAGGGGTCATTAAGGTGGTGGATGGAGTACCAAATAAGTGGGCTGCTTTGTCCTGGATGGTGTTGAGCATCTGAAATGTTGTTGGAGCTGCACTCATCCAATCAAGTGGAGAGTATTCCATTTTACCCCTGATTTGAGTCTTATAGCTGGTGGACAGGCTTTGGGGAGTCAGAAGGTTAGTTACTCGTTGCAGAATTCACAGCTTCTGATCTGTTCTTCTTTTGTTTCCACATATTAATTGACAGCTGATAGTGAGGTTTCTTTAGACTGATTTCCAAAGCTTCCCATCAACACGGAGAAACAAACTGTAATGATCCCTTATTCCTTTGGAGAGACGTGCCATAGAATGCCACCAACGATAATGTTGACTAGCTTATATGTCCTCAAAGTCGATCAGATGAACTGTCAGTAGTTATGGGACAGACTGATTAAAACTTTTTTTGGCTTGCCTACGTCACTGCCCTTGAAAAGTAATTAATTGTGTGTAAAAGTTTGATTAATAAAATGCTTATAAATGCAGGAATTTGTATACATGTCATCCCAGGAAATCTGGTTTTCAGAATTTTGGTGGACTTGCGCTTCAGTGAAACCTACTGACTAACTTGGGGCGATTTGTAAACAGATCACTGAAAACGTCATTGAAGTTGATTTTTGGTATTAATCATGACAGCATTATAATTAATTCCACTGGCTGGTTGTTATGTGGGTTGGATTGAAAGCAACTGCTGCTCAAAATTATATCTTTTTAATATGGATTAAATAAATTTTGTTCATATACAAATGGTCAAATTCATTTTGATTTTGTTTACTTTGTGTCCGCAGTGAACAGGTCAACAAAGGTATTGGAATTGAGAACATGCATTACTTAAATGATGGTCTTTGGCACATGAAGACATACAAGTAACACAAATAGCAGCAATTTGAGAGATCTGCTCGAAGGGGAAAATGGACAGACTCGGCTGCAAGACACGCAGACATTGGCAGTGTTGGAATTTAAGAGTTGTATTTTTTATTTTGCTTTGTGTAAAACCCAACACTGAGAGTTGGGAGAAGAAAATTATTTTGTGTTGCATCTGTCTTGGATTTATCTCTCCTATTTAAACCTGTCCAAATTACAAAAGGATTGTAATCACATCAAAATATGCAGCAAAAACAATTGGCAACAACTTGACTTAAAATTAAGTATCACAATGTAGATGAATTTACCTTGTGCAGTGGGTTTGTACAAACATGGTGCATAGTTGATTTCAAAATATGTTCATTAAATTACTACCCAAGATTATTATTCAATGTCATCACATTTTTGTAATTCCACAATTGGAGAGCCTCTTTACATTTTTAGGCTTTATCTGGGTATTTCTCTTGTGCTGTGTGGTAAATTCTTCACTCCAAGCAAACTGATGTGTTATTTTACCCGCATGATATTTGCTAGTGTAATATTAAAAGTAGTTGGAAAAATAAACATTTGTTAATATTTAAGATGAATGGATCTATACTTCAGCAAGCGGCAGAATAAACATAGTTTAAGGCTATGCAATCGATTCATTTAATATACTGGGTAGAAAATAGCTCTAGATAATACACTCGCTCTCTCCTTTTAACTGAACTCCTTCACTATCACTACTTGCTTGGGTTTAAAAAAATAAGGCGCTGCACCAATTTGCTCATGATGCTAGATCTGGATTTTTCTCCATCTGAGTCATTGAGCAATCTTAAATTTTCCATTCCCAATACCTTTATTCCGATTTCACTAAACTCTTGTTTTGTCAAATGATTCGCTGTTACTTTCAGCATTTCTTTCTTGTGGGATCTTTTGTATCCCTCAGAACAACCTTAAACATTGTAAACATTATCTGACAAAAAGACACTGACCCGATTAGGAGATATTAGGGCATTTGAGCAAAACTTGGGAAGTGGTAGGATTAAAGGAGTGCCTTTACGTGGAGTTGGTGGTGTAGCGTTTCAGGGAAGGAATTTCAGAGCTTGGGGCCTGGACAGCTGAAGTCACGGACACCAATGCTGGAGCAATTAAAATAGACCAGAACTAGAGGAGCTGAGAGGCTTCAGAGGATTGTAATGGTAGAGCAGATTACAAAAATATGTGCTCGGGCATGGAGGGATTCAAACACAACAATGAGAATTTTAACATCGAGTCATTGCCTGACCAGGAACCAATGTAGATTAATAAGCACCATTACAATGGATGAACAGGGGTTGGTGCCAGTTAGGATATAGGCAGCAGACTTTTGGAATATTTGCACTATAGGCATTTCTCAAGTTGGCTTCGTGTACCATCTTGTTCAAAAGTATACAAACCTATATATCTATATGTTTACTTAAAATTTGACACCAGCTAATATTCAATTAATTATAAAGAAATAACTAAGGTAGAAATCAGTTGAACCCTATTCATTGTTTTTATTTATTTAAGCCTTGTCCCGCCAATTTAAAATGACCCTCTTGTTTTCACCTGTGCTTATGCAGTTGCTTGTACTTGGACTTTTCCTTTTCCCTTTCAGCAGTCTGTGTATTAGTCGTATTCTATCAATGCTGACTTTCCCATGCTGCCAACTGAGCTATTTCTATTTTTAACTTGTAAAAGATCAGCTTCCTTATCAACCCGGTATTTTTAAAATCAAGAATAATTAGTCCTGTTCCTTAAACATCCCTCATCTCCCTTTTAATTCCAACTAAACAACTATTATTGTATAATTTTTTAAATATAAATTTAGAGTACCCAATTCATTTTTCCAATTGAGGGGCAATTTAGCGTGGCCTATCCACCTATCCTGCACATCTTTGGGTTGTGGGAGCGAAACCCACGCAAACACGGGGAGAATGTGCAAATTCCACACACACCGTGACCGAGAGCTGGGATCGAACCTGGGACCTCGGCACCGTGAGACGGCAGTGTGCCGTTACCACATCGCCATTGTGCTGCCCACTTATTGTATCAATTAAGGTTAAGTGTCAACAATTGGGGGAACTCCTTCGATAAATACCTGTGCACAGAGAGACACTTGGTGGGTTGTAGAATAAGACGCAATACAGTTGTAATATTTCACTTTGTGACTAAAGCTAGAACTGCATAAAGATTGACTTCTGGTCTTCACTACTGACTATAAGAAGTTTAACATGGTAACAGAGAACGATTGCCTGAAGGTAAAGGTTAGAAACAAAGTATTTTTTAAGACTGAGGATTACAATCTGAGTAGGTTTTGTGAAGAATGGCTGAAAGCAAGTGTAAATTGCCAGGTTATGATGAACTATTGGATGCTGACAAGTTATGGTCAGACGTTGATAGATTGTGAAAGTTGGGCAGATATTCCATGGAAGAATATATCATCTGCTTTAATGGGCTGCAGCAAAGTTTTGAGAAATTCAAGTTGAATTCCTTGTTCTGTGCTCACATTTAAATTACTGGAGTGTCGTAAGATATCGCATATTGAGAGGCTCCTGGTCTTAACTGGAGTTCGGTTCTCGGAGACTTTTGGAGCAGATGTTTGCTTCTTTAAAAATATTCCTGTGGAAGCAACCATTTTCAGCAGCCTTGATTGCACAAATGGGACATTGCGTGGTGTCACAAAGGATGCAGAACTCAATGATTGAGGCACTTTGAGATCATCCAGATGCAGGTGCCAGTACAAATGAAGAGTTACAGACAGAAGTAATGAGGATGAAAGTATTTTTAGCGGACCTGGATAATGCAGAAGATGACCGGATTGGAGCAGTAATAAATGAATGAACCCCAGGAATGTTTGGGGAACAGTTAACAGCCTTAGGTATGATTCAAAATATCAGTATGCGATGAACTGCCCAAAACTGAACATTAGGGTTCTTGAGGTGATAGTAATTAGTCTGAAGGAATTGTAATTGTTGCAAGAAGCTTAATTTGATGACAAATATATTAGTTGCGGATTCATTTAGCTATGATTCAATGGCAGAGCAGACTTGATGGGCCAAGTGGCCGAATTCTGCTCCTATGTCTTATGGGTGAAAGGTTAATGGAGGCCGGGGGGGGGGGGGGGGGGGTAGCTGGGAATATGGGTTGCCGTTATAATCAGAGCAGCCATGATCATTAAATGGTGCAGCAGGCTCAGGGGTGGAGTAACCTGCTGCTAATGTGTAGGTTTGTGTTGCAGTGAGTTTCCTGAGGCAAAGGCATCTGCAATAAATATGTAATCCAGATGCACTTTTATCTAAATATATCTTTGTAAATATATACAGTCACAACTAACTATGAGATATTTGCAAGGCATCAGGGAACTTTATAACTTGACTAGGGAGGTAGGGGAGCTTGGGAGTGGGATGTTAGGCATTTAGTTGATTTGGTTATTTGCTGCCCTGTGGCTTCTTTTGTTTTGTGTTTAAATATATAAATGCCTCAATTAAACATTTCGAGAAAAAGCAATTAAATTGGGCCCTGCTGCTGGTCGGAGCATTGCTACTGTACCCGAATCTGATTGACCTCCTAAATTTAGTGCAGTAAGAAAGATTAAATTGTTGTTCAAACACACGCCAGTTGCTATCCATATTACCATGAAATCTGAGACTCATTGGTGTCTTCAACAACTCCATGTAGTTCATTCGTGCAGTCTGCAAAATCTTCAAATCTCTGTGGACCCCGTGACAGGATTGTTTTTTTCCCTCCGTGTTTAATACCATCCAGCCCTGGTAGCATGTAATGTTCCTGTCGGATGGCCTGATTTATATTACAAGAACACTTATAGCTAAAGCTATAATCTATTTATTAACATTAACTAAGGGTCAAATATATACAAAACAGATGAATAATATCATGACTACACACAAGCAACCTCTCTCCCAGCTCCCTTGTCAATCTGAGGTCACCTATTCACTGATATACTAATGAGACTCCTAGCGGTCAGTGAATTACAACAAAACCATGATATCAGTGCAGTGAAGTAGGCTCGAAGGGCTGAATGGCCTCCTCCTGTTTCTGCTTTCTCTGTTTCTAAATATCCAATTTTGAAGATTGTGTGGTCGTGTTCAGACATGAAGGTGACGATCAACGTTGTTAGATGTTTCCCACTGACTCATTTTTCCAGTTAAATTTTATTTTAAATAGAAAACATGAAACAAGTTTTCCCAATACAAATACATAACATAAGAATCAGGGCAAGAAAGGACCATTAGCCTCCCCACAAGGCTAACGTACCCTGTTAATACCAATAATTTTATTTTAAATAGAAAACATGAAACAAAGTTTTCCCAATACAAATACGTAAGACTCAGGGCAAGAAGGGAGCATTAGCCTCCCCACAAGGCTAACGCACCATGTTAATACCAATAATCTACAAGAAAACACATCACGAGATATCAAGGTCATCACCAGAAGTACCACCACCAGTGATAAAGCTGCAGTCATAGGATTTTTCTCTTGTACAGCTCAAAATACTCACTCAATGTATCTTAAATTCGTACAGACAAATACATTTTTTAAACTACTGGTTCTATATAAACAGTTTGAAAATTCCACATGTATGTTGTTATACTTTGTTGAAATCAGAGTCACAATGCGGAGATGAAAATTTGACACCTATTAATGCATAAAGGTATAATGATGTGTTTCATGGTCCACGTCCAACATTCATGAACTTGATTACACTCTGCATTCAGCAATTATTTTGCAAATTCAAAATGTAGATTAGATGCAACTACCTTCAAATCATCCTTGGAGAAAATCTACTTTTGACAAAGTGTACCTCAAGTCATGTAAAGAAAATTGTTGCTCAGCGCATTAGAATTTCTCATGGTGCCAAGGACTTGGGTTGGATCCTGGCCCCAGGTCACTGTCCATGTGGCACTTGCATTCTCCCAGTGTTTGTGTGGGTCTCACCCCCACAACCCAAAAAGATATGCAGGGCAGGTGGAATGGCCACACTAAATTGCCCCTTAATTGGAAAAAAAGAATTGGGTACTCTGAAATTTTGAAAAACACATCAGAATTTATGTTTGAATCTCAATCCATAAATTATGTAGATTAGGAAATATTCAACATTAAATTGACATTCACAAAAATCTAAGAAAATTATAAGCTAAAGTGCTGACAATCTCGGACAAGATTATATCCCATTTAATAGTACTTCTTTATATTGATAATTACATTAAAAATCTGTATGCATTTCCAATCTACAAACCCTACTGGGCAACTCTGTGCAAAGCTTTTCCATTATAAATTCCCATGTCCACATTTATAACGAAAACTGCCAATATAAACTGGTCATGCTGCAATTGCACTCTTCCTTCTAACAATAGTGGAGGTGAAGTGTTCCCAGGTGCTTTATTTGCAATGCTGATAAATTGCTATGCGCCAATCAACTATACTTCTGTTCCCAAATTGCCATCAGTTTTGCTATTTAACGATAAACCAAATCAAACACCAAGAAAGAACATAATGGACGACTTTAAAATGAGGATTGAATTACGTATTAATAGCTTGATTAGATATATTCCATTCTCTAACCCTCTAGTGAAGACTATGTGCAGCACCACAAGAGTATTTTGCAAGTACACAGTTACAGTCTCACACGGCTTCTTTCAAAACCTTGCTAGATTACCTAAACTATACATATATATTTAGGAGTTATCTTGAATTGAGGCCTTCCATATCCATGATGGTTTTGGATTGAGGCCTTCCATCTCCAAGATCGTTGGTGCTGTGCCCCAAGCTGGATGCCTACTTGACTCCACTAAGTTCCCTCTAGACTAACCCCCATCACCATTGCATTAGACACCACTACTGTTAAGAGAAGGAAAAGCAGATACAGAGTTTGGGGAGAGGCAAGGAAGTAACGAGGAGCAAGAGGACAAAATGTGATATGGACAAAATGGAAAGGGCAGTAGGAGGAGGCAGAAATGCTTTTAATTGTTTGTATGTGATTGTGCTTTGGGACTGTTTTTAGTGTACAATGTTTGTTTTTAGGACTCCAATATTTTAGTGTATAGTGAATGGGAGAATGCATTTCTATGTGGTCTTATGCAGCTCACATATGACATGTGCACCAAGTCCTCAGCTCAAAAAGCTTGGACATCTCTGGTATCTCAACAGGAGCTAGATAATCATATCTGGAATTACAGACCTCTATGACATTGTCAGTAAACCTGCATGGCACATCTTAATAGCTGACGTCCCAACAAAAGGTGTAGCCCTGAAAATTATAGGAGGCACGACTTGTTAGCATCTTTCATTTACTCGATTTGGAGGTCAAGCAGATTAAAGGAAAATTAAAATGTACAAGCTAGGTAAGTTGTGAAATAAATCTATTCCAGAAAAACATCATAATATATTCCTGTCAATATAACTCTTTGCTGCTAACACTTTTATTTTTCAGCAAATTTCTGTGTTCGTTGTGGGCAATGAAGTTGGGAAATTCCAGTTTTATACCCACTAATTTAAAAGCAGTTGCAGTGAAGTTCCTTCTTTGGTCAAACAATTTCCCACTCAGAAAAGTGCCTCTTACGGTGTGCAAATGTTTTACCTCCTGCAAAGGTGATTACTACCAACTCACTGGGATTACCACTTTACATCAAAACATCCTTTTGAAGATACTGCTCAGCTGTTCCCTGTAGCGAATTGGTCCAAATAGGCATTTCCTGAGGTCAAAGAGGTAAATTACTGTTGCTGAGGAAATTTTCTACACTATACTGCTGAAGTTTTTGGGATGTTTTACTATATTAAATATGCTATATAAATGTGAGGTTTGGCATATGTTTGTAAAGCTCCAATTATTTCTCTTAAGTAATGACAATTTCAAGTTCAGAAAAAAACCTGCAGAAAATTACTTTTTTTCTCTTTTATATGTAGCAGTGTTCTGATTAATCATGGCTATTTCACATAATTAGGTCCAAGTGGGATGTATAGTGTGCAGTGTGTAATAATGAAGGTTTGACTCAGGTGTCACAGAATCACATTAGCTGCAAAACCTTTACATAATCCAACTCCTGAGCAGTACTTCAATTGTAAAGTAATTAAATTGTAGATGTCACACTTTTGAAAATGACAGTACGTTTACGCAGGGATAAATTGCAGGTGGAGGTAACTGAAGCACGTTTTCAGGCTCTAGCTTGAAATTATGCCTACCATGATGTTATTGAATGGTGGAGCAGGCCTCAAGGGGCTGATATGTTTGTTATGTTCATATGTACCAATATACAAGCACCACCCAACACTAGTGATTAAACTATTTGTCCTCAGCATTGCATTTTTAAAGAAGTATAAGATTGTGATTTCAAGGCACAGAACAGATTCACCTTAACAGAAAAATAAAACATTAAGTTACATTATACAACACCCAGTCTTAATAATATAGTACAATATCCAAATGAACATAAACAATACAATGAGAGATCGTATATGCATGACTGAAATGTCTACTCAAACTAATACAGTTTAATGTTGGGTCATATACTTGTATGATACTCAGCATTCATCATTTCTACCACCAGTGACATGCCTATGATCATCCTTATACAGCTCAAACTTAAGTCTGAAATGATAAATGATTGCACAATCATTGGTGTTTTTTCAAGTTCACATGAACAGGTGTCAAATATTTCCAATGCTTGCCAAAATATTTTACTGACCCCTAGCAACATCTACTCTGCCATTCAGTAACGAAAATCTGTTCTTGTTAACCCTGCAGGCAAACCTTAACTTGAGTGTAATCATATTTTTTCAGACAAGTTTTTAGTTATTTTGTTTATGCTTATTAACATTGAAGGCACATATTCAGTTAGAAACAATCTTTGAGATTTTACAAAACTTGAACATATTAAACAACAACAGAAGCATTTCCTTTATAGTTTTCATATTTCATGTCTCTAGCGTGATTCTAGCGTGGAAGCAAGAAATATTTAATCATTGTCTGAACCTACAGGTGGCATGAAAAGCAATGCATCATTAAACATATGCCCATAAGGCCGAAGCCTGTAAACGCCATACATCAGGACATGCATATGATTAGGTGAATTCCCATCAAAAGTAATGGCCACATCAGAGCAACATCCTTCCACAACTTCATTTGGATTCTTAGACATTGCCTCCACGACAAGGGTATTTATATTTTTTGAGTTGAACAGTTCTTTTCCTTCATCATCTTCTGCATTATCAGCAAAAACTCCCGTGTACTTCAGACATACTGCAAGTTCCTTGTCTTGAGACATCTTCCATAGCAAACTCCCCTTCTCTGGACACTTCGCAGAATCATCAAGAATCCCGTAGAGCCTTTCTAATGCTTCTATACTTAGGACCACACCTGAAGAGGATTCTACATATTCCAAATCGCCAGACTTGACTGTATGACCAACATAGAAAGGCTGTTCTGGGTCTTTATTCAGCAAAAAGAACTTAAGGTTTTCAATAATTGCAAACGTAGTTGACTCCACCAAGAAAAACCAGTTATAATTATCTTTGTAGTTTTCATAGGCATGCTGGAAGGCTTTTCTAGTCTGGATCCATTTATCCGCTGTAGCAAGGCTGACTGATTGGAAGATTTTTATAGTTTCCGGGCTGTAAAACACAGCCTTATCACAATGTTTGCTCCACGTTTCCACCGCGGAGGCCCAATAACCAATTTCTTTGGGTGTAACCATGATCAAACACAGCACACGGATCGTGAGGCTGAGCTCCATACGCTTTGCCTCGGGAAGCTTCAATAGTTCTTCCTTATTCGGAGCTTTCAGGTGGTGGTGTTCGTGGCTTCGCAGTCCCGATCCCCCGCCTATCTCAATGTTAGCCAAGAGGGTAAAGACGAGACAACACATTCCACCCAACATCACACCCTTCACGAAAGAAGTGCCTTCTGTCATCATCTTTGCCTGTAATTGGGGGGGGGGGGGGGGGGAGAAAAATAGGGTCATTTGAAGCAGAATGTTTATTAGCATCAATTTAATTTTTTTAAGAAAGCATTTTGGTTTAAGCGGTGGGAGAGTAGGAAACTGCTCCAGGCACCCGGAGCGGACAAGTCCCAGGGAAGGTGAAGCCGCTCCGGGAGCCCAGCCCAGCCACCGGCGGCCGGAACATCCCCTCCTCAACCCAGCCCCTCGCCTCACAACCTCACCTCTGCCTCACGATACCAACAGCCGCAAACACACTTCAGCCTTCTCCGTCTCTGCTTCCCGGCTCAGCCGGATTTCCTGCTTCCGCCAAAATGAAAGATGGCCGCCGCCCCCAGCCTTGGAGAGGCAACGTTGGGTCATCAAAAGTGCCAGTTCGCAGGACAGAACAGACTGTTATACTGTTTATGTCATTCATAACCAGTTAGGGAACTCAGTGTTATGTGAATACGTATCTCGGGGTCGTGGCCGATGGGCGCCGTGGCGCATCATCATCACCCCCCCCCCCCAGGGGGATGATACTGTGGTTGGTTAGGCGACCTTTGAGGTTTGGTTTTAGATACAGTGCCCCACCAAGAGGCTGTCAACCCCTCATTTTTCTTTGGTTTATTTAGCATTTGTTAGTTTAATTGACTATATTTTAGGGTGCCACATTCACTGTTGCACTGAAGTCAGTGACAATGTATTATGTCTACCAGTCCACAGGGAGGATAAATAGCAAGAAACACATGTACTCAGGAAGCTTCTGATGTGTTGGGTACTCTGGATCCGTGGAGACTGCGTTTACCTCAGCAGCAACACATACAGGCTACCAACACTTGAAATAGTACAACACTATTTTATTAAGTTAGAAACTGTTGAACATACTTTCACTGTGGGTCGACACTATGTTAGATTAAACTAAAGACCTATGCCTAACCTTTTTTTTAAAAAATTTTTTTTAATTAAGATTTTCGCAAAATATAAACAACAAAACAATATTAACAAAACAACCGTGGTAAAAACCCAAGAACAACACCCACCCAACTTCAAAAGCAACTGCAAACAAAAGAAAAAAGAAAAAAACACCCAAACACCAAAAGGGAAAGAGATAACACCCGCCACATCCCACAAACCCATATACACAGTTCTCCGTCCCACCGAACCAAACACCCACCCCCCCCCCCCCCCCCCCGGGGTTGCTGCTGCTGCTGGCCTATTTCCCTACCGTTCCGCCAGGAAGTCCTCGAAAGGCTGCCGCCGCCTAAAGAACCCTTGTACTGATCCCCTCAGGGCAACTTTCACCGTCTCCAATTTAATGAACCCCACCATATCGTTGATCCAGGCCTCCACGCTTGGGGGCCTCGAATCCTTCCATTGAAGCAAGATCTTCCGCCGGACTACTAGGGACGCAAAACCAGAACATCGGCCTCTTTTGCCTCCTGCACTCCCGGCTCCACTGCAACCCCAAAAATTGCGAGTACCCAGCCTGGCCTGACCCTGGATCCCACCACCCTCGACAGCGTTCTTGCTACCCGCGTCCAAAACTCCCCCAGCGCTGGGCACGCCCAAAACATATGGGGATGATGCGCTGGGCTCCCCGAGCACCTAGCACACCTGTCCTCGCCCCCGAAAAACCTACTCATCCTCGTCCCAGTCATGTGGGCCCTGTGCAGCACCTTGAACTGTATAAGGCTAAGCCTCGCACAGGAAGAGGAGGAATTCACTCTCTCCAGGGCATCCGCCCACGTCCCCTCCTCACTCTCCTCACCCAGCTCCTCTTCCCATTTCCCCTTCAGTTCCTCCACCGAGGCCTCGTCTACCTCCCGCATAACCCGGTGTGTGTCCGAAATCCTCTCTCCTCCAACCCACACCCCCGAGAGCACCCTGCCCCGTACCCAACATGGGGGCAGCAAGGGGAACCCCTCCACCTGCCGCCTGGCAAACGCCCTAACCTGCATGTACCTAAACATGTTCCCCGGGGGGAGCCCAAACTTCCCCTCTAACTCCCCCAAGCTCGCGAACCTCCCCTCCACAAACAGGTCCCTCAACCTCCTCACTCCTACCCTGTGCCAGCCCAGAAATCCGCCATCAATGCTCCCTGGGACAAACCGATGGTTCCCCCATATCGGGGCCTCCATCGAGCCCCCCACTTCTCCCCTATGCCGTCTCCATTGCCCCCAAATTTAACCTATGCCTATCCTAACCTGTCTATGCACTCAGCACATGGTGTAGATCTGTGCTGCAAGCTCTGTCCTTCTGAGAGGCTGCATCCCGAATGAGCTGCAAAACTGATGCCCTCTGTCTTTATAGTGTGCTCTAACTGGTGATTGGCTGAGGTGTTGTGTGTGTTGATTGGTCTTGCTGTGTGTCCATCAGTGTGTGTCTGTACCATGATATACTGTGTGTTAATCAGTGTGTATGTCTGCTCCATGATATACTGGTGTATATTATGGCAGCTTCAGCATTGAGTCTAAAGTGTGATTGTGGGCAGGATGACTGACTGTCCCAGAATTCAGTGTTCCATCCTGCGTCCTAGGTCTGGGCTTCTCTGGACACCTTCTCTCCCAGATTTACTGAATTCTGCCTGAAATTCCACCCCCCCACCCTGGGATCCAGCAAAACACCCCCCCCCCCCTCCCGCCGCCCTCCGGGTTCCAGCAAAACACCCACCCCCAACTCCCATATTCCTTGTCAAGGCGTCCTGATTTTTTATCTCCAGTTTGTCAGCCTGCTTATTGGAACAAGAAGATATAACATGGTGGCAGCAGGGTTCTTGTGAGTAAAAAAAAACCCAAACTTTTTTGTATGCTGAATTAGATTGAAAAATAAACCCACACCAGAGCCAGAAAGAAAACCCGAGTGAATTGTGTCAAAACAAAATGGCTCCTGCAGCATTAAACACAGCTCCACCTCTCAATTGGGAGGCTGATTTGAGTTTCAGTTGAAACAGAAGCGCAGGATGACATTCAATAGTTTTCTGAAAAGCACGCGTGAAGAGGAAAATGTCAGCTACATCCTTTTGTGGGGAGAGGAGGAATGGTTACATTTGTTTAATAGCTGGGAGCTGAGTGAAGACAACAGATTGTTGATTGTTGTAAAAACTCATCTGATTCACTTATATTCTTCAGAGAAGGAAATCTGCCTTCCTTACCGGCCTACATGTGACTCCAGATCCACAGCAATGTGGTTGAATATTAGTAGCAAGCCACTCCGTTGTGTCAAATGGCGACAAAGTAAATGAAGCGGGGAGGCAGGGAGCACAAACTTTCACTCTATATGTATGATCTGCTATTCTACAAGTCTGCACAGGGTAAATTCCACCTTCTCATGCATAGGGTTGAGCTCAAAGCAGCTAAAGATGGTACACAGGGTGCACCTAACCAAGTCAGGTATGTTTTTTTCTGGAGGTGCAGGATAAGTGTGAGGGGTGTCAGGGGGGTATGGCCAACCACACCCACATGTTTTGGTTCTGCCCCAAACTCAACGATTTTCAGACTGCCTTCCTCGAGGCCATGACCAGAGTAGTGGGGGTGAAGATGGAGCCTTCAGTGGCCGTCTTCGGGGTATTAGAGCATTCAGAGCTCTTTGTGGGGAGGGGGGCCAATGCCCTGGCATTCATCGTCTTGATTGCCTGGCAGAGACTTCTGCTTGGATGTATGTTGGCAGCGCCACCCAAGGCCGCAGACTGGCTATCCGACCTATTGGAGTTTCTAAAACTAGAAAAAAAAAAAAATTCTGCACCGAGGATCAGAGGAAGGGTTCCACCACACGTGGAAACAATTCACTAGCCTCCTCAAATACCTGTTTTGGGGTGGGGAAGGGGCTAAAAGAGAAACAACCAGAAAAGGGCGCGGATGCCCACGTACGGCAACTCAACAATGCTGCCATACAAAGTGCATAACCACCATGCCAGAGCTCTTCTCCTGATTCGCCACTTCTTGGGTGCGGTACTAGTTGGATATCTGCTGCTTCAGGCTACAAAGGGGCAGCTCGGACTATATCTACACCGTAGCCATCTGGGATGGCCACTTCCAACTAGGTACAGAGAAACCCGCAAAGCCTAGCGGGTAAAATGGTCAAGCCCCAAGACCCGGGCAGGCTCAGAGCCTGAAATGCATATTTGTAAGCAAGAAGTCCAGACGGTATCGAAACTCCGTCCAATTAGCATTTTAATGGGGCCGATTAGTATTTGATGGCCCATCTTCACCAAAACAAAGGACTGGTACTCGAGCAACCGGGACAGTCCCAGACATTTCGGCGCCACTCCCTGTTCAAGGGAAACGCAAACAACGGGGTCAATGACCGCTTGGGACACGCCCAGCCATCCAGATCCCCACCCACTTATTGGCTAAGGAATCGAACAGAGTGATCAGGGATCATCCAATTAGTAAGGCCCAAATCGAGGACCGCCCAAAAGAGCGCGAAAACCTCCTGAGTATAAGAAGAAGAGTTCACCATATGTTCGCTCTCTCTTGGTCCTGGTACCCCGGTCACGGCCATTTCCAAGTGCAGCAACACCAGAAGCAAGTACAAGTTCAACGCTCGCTACCAGACGGATGAGCCCAACTGAGCAGCAGTTACTCCTTCGAACCCGACAGATCCAGAATCGAACAGCGACCACTGTTTTCTGACCTAAGCCGGGTGCCCGAAGTTAAGTACAGGTTGTCTTAGTCGATAGGTGTAGTTAACTAGTAGTGTTTATATTGCATGACTAATTGTGTGTAAATAAAGTACCCTTGACCTTGAACTAACTAACTGGTGTTTGGCTCTTTGATTGATAGCTGTTTAAACTTGTGGTGGTATAATTTGATACCTGGCGACTCTAAGAATTAGGACATAGATAACACAGAAAAAAGGGCAAATTCACTGGTTTGCACCACTATTTTATTCCCCTTGTTCCAAATTTCCGGTAAGAGACAGAAGTAATTGTAGGGATGGCCATGAAGGCAATGGAACGCCTTATGCATCCACAAGTGCCCGAAGTCACAGTCACAGTGACCAATAGATCAGAACAGTGTCCCGTATGGGAAGAAGAGATTAGGAGATACCTAAAGGGGAAAGGATGGCCCCTATGGTCTGAATTTTGCACGAATGAAGAGACAGGTCCTGGCAGCATAGGACAGACTTGGTGGGACAGCCTGACCGAGATCCATAAAAAGAGTTTGAGTAAGGTTCGTAAGCCGATGGCAATCGTGTCCTGTCTGGCACAATTGTGAGGCACAGAGGAGGTCGTGAGGACACTCCACAAGCAGCTTGAGGAGAAGGAGAGAGATAGAGAGGGAGATTTAAGTGAAAGCGAGAGATTAAATGTACAGCTCTGGGAGCAGTTAGCGGCGAAGGACAAGGAAATGGATGACGTCAAGAGGGCACATCAATCCTGTCTCGCCCACCTTAGCAGCTTCCAAATCCAATACGATAAGACCGACCAGGACACACAACGTGCTGTAATGGTAAGAGAAGAGACAGAGAATCAGGTACAACAGTTAAGGAAACAGTGCGATGATCAAAAGGCAGCCCTCCGAGCACACCACTGTTCTACCACGGAACAGAGGCAGAGTTTGGTGGATCATGCCAAATGCAGGCAGCAAATTGCAAAGTTGCAATCCCTGCTATCGGTTCAAAATAGGTTTCGAGACACCTTTGGCCCACAGCTAGACCAGGAAGATGGCCCCGATTGGCAGGAACTCAGTGAAACGGCCCAATGGTATGTAAGTGAGACCGAGAATCAAAATAGAGCCCCCCTGGCCCCGAAAAGAAAAGAACTACCATCACCGACTGCCCAGGCAGCACCCAACCCAATGAACCCCATTACCATACAGCGCAGGATTACCACGGAAGGTCAACCCAATTTTGTGTACACCACCCCATTATCGCCCAGTTACGAGATGCCCACGAGAAGATAGAGACTTTCCACCTCACATCGGACCCACATCACTTTTTTGAGTGAAACAACAGACCCTCATGTACAGTTTAGATGAGCCAGAAGAGGTAAAGCTCATAGTTATGTGCTTAGACCCCTCAGTTAGTTCAGCCCTTCCCGACCCTCAAAATGTAGGAGGAGGTAGCCTCCAAGAAATGAAAACGACCATTTTAGACCCCATAGAATATAATAGAGGAGATCCGGTAGAAGGCTCAACCGGGGCAGGCAGAAAAGGGGAGAGCATCCAACAGCGTTTGCTGGACGCCTTTGGATCCATTTTACTGCTGTATTTGGTGAGTTAGCTCACGCCCATTTATCAGCAGACAATACAGCCAAGGGAGTTGTACGCTAGTATCCCATGCCACAGAGGCAGGACAGAAGGCATGTGCCGACCCCTCAGACCAGCACACAATAAGTGTGGGTTCTAAAATGATTGTCCAGAGCTTGGGAACAATCTATACAGAGAAACAAAGAGCATGAGAGAGTAGATGCCACAATGAATCCAGTAAGGGCACACCAAGACCCTGCATGGGTAAATGAAGGCAGAAGTAGCGCGCAGCAGCCCAAGACACAAGAATGTTATAATTGTGGACACGAGGGACATTACGCACGAGAATGCAATGCCCCCCCCCCGAAGCAGCAAAGGAAAACCCCCCTCCCCCCCCAGAAACAATGCCAGACCCATCCATAGTGTTAGCGCCCGACCAGATAATTCGGCCATAAACGGCACCGATTCACTGTGTTCGGGCTCCCCAACTTGGGTCTGCGATACCCTTTGGGATAAGTCCGGAAGACCAGTAGTTGCAAGCACAGTCCGGGGACACCCCGTTGAGTTCCTTTGGGACACAGGAGGGTCCCGAACCATGTTAAACTCCTCCATCATGTACCGGAAAGAGATATAGCCCACTACGGACACCATTACCCTTAGTGGCTTTACAGTCATCTCCAGCAGGGACACATCACAGCCCCTGTGGACGTACAACTTGGTAATATTAAAACAAAACACTCGGTCATTTTAGTAGATTTACCCCAGGCAGCGGAACACATCCTAGGCATAGATTTCATGAGTACGCACAGCCTTTCATTCGACCCAGTCAACAAATGTATATGGAAAATGGCTAGAGCAGCACGAGCCCCTGCCACGCTCACAGTTGGAGATTATGCCCATAGAATCAGCTCAGTAGGAGAGTACTGGTTTGATCCACAAACCATTACCACAGACAAAGCGGTTAGAGAGGTCTTGAAAAGACATAAGGCAGCATTTGCCCAGCACAAGCACGACTGCGGCAAAATCCCAGGTATAGTAAACATTACAGGTCCCGATCCCAAGTCCCAGAAACAGTACGGCTTCCCCCAGCAAGCCGAGGGAGAGATACTCAAGGTAATTCAAAGTTTATTGAATCAGGGTGTGATTCGACCTATCGCATCGATGAATAATGCCCCGATTTGGCCAGTAAGAAAACCCCGATGGATCATGGCGACTGACCATCGACTGCAGAGAATTGAACAAAGTGACTCCCCTAGCAACCCTCACCGTTGCCACGAGTCCCGAGGCCATGTTGAGACAGGGACTCCAATCAAAATATTTTACGGTATTAGATATCAGTAATGGCTTTTGGTCTGTACCATTGGACAAAGCATGCCAGTATAAATTTGCGTTCATTTTCCAGGGACAGCAGTACACGTGGACGTGCCTTCTCCAAGGCTTCCACAACTCCTCCTCCATTTTTCACAGACAATTGGCAAATGGATTATCTAAATTTTCCCACCCTGAATGCTGTGTTCAGTATGTGGACGACTTGCTCCTACAGACAGACATCAAGGAAGGGCACATCTCCCTTCTTTCTGAATTATTACTCACATCGATTGGATGCAAAATTAGCCGCAAATCCTTCAGGAAAAATTCACATATTTAGGTATGGTCATCCCACATGAAGCGGGAAGCGTGAAATAGAACTCAAACGCATTGATTCCATCATAAATTTGCCCTTGCCTCAAAACGTTACAGTACTCCGGTCATTTTTAGGACTGGTTGGATATTGTAGGAACCACATAGACGGATTAGCCACAAAAGCAGCCCCACTTTCTGAGCTCCTAAAGAAGCAGGCCCCATGGAAATGGCTTCCACAGCACACGGATGCCATGGAAATGCGCCCTGAGCACATCCACCGCTTTGCAAGCCCCAGATTCACACTCCCCATATGCGATAGAGGTAGCGACCACAGACCAAACGCTTATGGCCATACTCCTGCAGGAAAGGCACGATCGTCTAGGACCTGTAGTCTATGCCTCACAAGTCTTAGATCCGGTGGAACAAGGATTTTCAGCCTGCGAGAGGCACCTATTAGCAGTTTTCTGGGCAGTACAGTACTTCTCGTACATAACCGGACTCAACCCAGTAACGATTTTGACCAAGCACACCCCGACGCAGCTTTTATTGGACGGCAGACTAAAAGACGGCACAGTAGGCCAAATCCAAGCAGCATGATGGACCCTACTCCTACAGGGACGCGACATCACTGTAAAACGGACAAAAACGCATATGTTTCTGGCCGATAATTTGCACTATGCAGGAACCCCACATGAGTGCGAGATCATAGCCCCAAGCACAGAACAGGCCCCATTGTTCCCAAGTCGGTATCGGACCCCAGCCCACAGACAAAGCACTGGGAATTTACGTAGATGGCTGCTCCACAGTCGAGAGAAAAAGGATAACAGGCTGTGGTATTTATGTAGAGGACGTGCAGGGACGCGCTTTAGAAGAGATAGCTTTAAAGTTGCCTGGACACATAGGTTCGCAGACAGCCGAGTTAGCGGCCATTGCTTACATTGTCGAGCACCCTGATTCATTCCCGACCCCTGCAGACATATATTCGGACAGTTTGTACGTCTGCAACAGCCTAACGTAATTCCTACCCCTGTGGGAGTCGATTTTTTATCTTCGACAGATTTATTTTTGACGGAAAACCTCTTCCCTTAGCCCCACTGCTCAAACATATCCTTCAGACAGCTAAAGGCAGGAAATATGGCATCGTTAAAGTAAGAAGTCACCATCGTTGCTCCCCACCCGGTAACGTGAAAGCTGACGCTCTAGCGAAGGCAGGCTCACGACATGGCCACTTTTGGCAACCCCCCGAGAGTGCCCCATTACATGCAGTTCAGGTCTCACAGACCAACATCCAAGACTTAGCCCAGGCACAGAAAGAAGACGAAGCATTAACAGAAATTTTAAAAGAAAACTTCCCAGTTCCCTACGAAAAGTTTAGGAATTCTTTGACGGTCCATGAGGGAATCGTTTTAAAAGATGGAATTTATGTAGTCCCCACCCAGGACAGGAATGAGATCATTTGTAAGTTCCATGACGGACATGGACACCAAGGGATTGAATCCATCCTTGCCCACCTCAGAGCCCTCTGCTGGTGGCCTGATTTGAAAACCGACGTATCCCATTACGTCGAAAACTGTTTAATTTGTGCTCAAAACAACCCTCACGGTAGCATGGTGGTTAGCATCAATGCTTCACAGCTCCAGGGTCCCAGGTTCGATTCCCGGCTGGGTCACTGTCTGTGTGGAGTCTGCACGTCCTCCCTGTGTGTGCGTGGGTTTCCTCCGGGTGCTCCGGATTCCTCCCACAGTCCAAAGATGTGCGGGTTAGGTGGATTGGCCATGCTAAATTGCCCGTAGTGTAAGGTTAATGGGGGGATTGTTGGGTTACGGGTATATGGGTTACGTGGGTTTAAGTGTGTGATCATTGCTCGGCACAACATCGAGGGCCGAAGGGCCTGTTCTGTGCTGTACTGTTCTATGTTCTATGTAACCTGGATAGGTACGCGAAAAATGCCCAGCTACAGTGCCCCGATGGGAGGGGGTGGGAGGACTGAGTCACGTGGGGTAACGTCTAGTGCAGTGCTTCTCAAACTATCTGATGTGGCGTACCGGCAGTTTTTTTTTCAATGTGCCAGGGACCGGTGCCGGAACCTTGGAACCCCCCCCCCCCCCCCAGCACGGCCCGAGGACGCAACCCCCCCTCCCCCCCAGCACGGCCCGAGGACGCAACCCCCCCCAGCACGGCCCGAGGACGCAACCCCCCCCCAGCACGAGGACGCAACCCCCCCTCAGCACGGCCCGAGGACGCAACCCCCCCCTCAGCACGGCCCGAGGACGCAACCCCCCCTCAGCACGGCCCGAGGACGCAACCCCCCCTCAGCACGGCCCGAGGACGCAAGCCCTCCAGCACGGCCCGGGGACGCAACCCCCCCCCCCCCCCCCCCACAGCACGAGGACGCAACCCCCCCAGCACGGCCTGAGGACGCAACCCCCCCCACAGCACGGCCCGAGGACGCAACCCCTCCCCAGCACGGCCTGAGGACGCAACCCCCCCCCACTCAGCACGAGGACGGAACCTTGGAACCCCCCCCCCCCCCCCCCGCCCCAGCTCAGCACTCACCTTTGCGCTGTATCAAGTGTGAAAGTGTTTCTTTTCTGGGAGTACCCCACGTACCGGCAGACGACGGCTCGCGTACCGAACACTTTGAGAAGCACTGGTCTAGTGGATTGCTGATGAATATTCTCTTTATGCACTATGTTAATATTCACTAATTTGCTGTGTTAAGATTCTTACTATTTAATATGGAAAATTTTGCAAAACCTTTATTTAAAAAAAAACAGCAGCAGCAACCCCGGGGGCGGGGGGATTTATTTTCCTTTTTGTAAGGGGCGCATGCTCTATCCTGTTTTGAATTGGGTGTTAATTTGCTAAACTGTGTATCGTTTAGAGGGTTAAGTTGTTCTGTTGGCATGTTGCCCTTCTTTCTTTGTATTATTTTCCTTTTTGGAGGGTTTTGTAAACTTATTGAAAAACTTTGAATAAATACATTTAAAAAAAAAAGCCCAGCTACGACACACCCGCCCTGTAAATAGCTCATGGATAAACCTTCAATTAGATTATATTGGTCCCCTCCCCCCCCGCCCCTGCAGAAATGGATACAAGTATGTGTTAGTGGTGATAGACTCACAAAATGGGTCGAAGCGTTCCCCTCGAGAACAAATACAGCCAAGTCAAAGGCGAAGATCTTAACAGAGCAAATTTTTACGAGATGGGGACTCCCCCGTAGTATTGAGTCGGACCAAGGTTCCCACTTTACGGGCAGGGTCATGAAAAATGTGATGACGATATTTGGGATTAAACATTGCCTATCGCCCGCAGTCCAACGGCATTGTGGAGCACATGAATCGGACACTAAAGGCCACACTTAGAAAAATGGTGCACCAACACAACATAGGACAACATAGGACTCCCATTCGCACTGATGCTTGTTAGGAACACAGTGTCGAGCTCAACAGGATATACCCCCAATACCCTCATGACCGGACGACCCATGAAGGGTACCGAATACTTATTCGGACTTGATTTGGCCAGCCCCGCAGTCGCTGCCCTGACCCATGAGAAAACAGTCCAGCACATGGTAGAAAATATTAAAGCAGCACAGCTCGCTGCAGCTGTTCGACTAGGCGCTGAACAAAAGCAGAGTAAGGCCTGCTTTGATAAAACAGTACACCCGACAGAGTATACAGTCGGACAGCAAGCAATGATCACCTTATACAACGCCAGCTCATTCATCTACCCAAAATTTGCAGGGCCCTATTCAATGTCGGACAAAGTAAGCCCCTCAGTTTATAAAATCACGTATCCAAACGGAAAATCTGGATGGTTCCATGTAAATCAACTTAAGGTTTATGGAATGCAGTGCAGCCACTCGCACCACCTCGCATTGGCGATGGCAGACAATGAGGACCTATCCACGGACAACCCAAGTTCCCCCTCCCCCAGCAGCATCAGCACGTCCACAGACACGACCTTGACCACGCCCCCAGAATCAAATTTCACCTTGACGCTTGATTGGGCTGCTAGCGACAGCACAACTGAAGCCCCTGAGAGACCCAAAGAAAGATCCCACATACCAGGCCCCAGTCAGTACAGGCCCAGAGACCCCGACACGCTCAGCCTCTTTGAAACTATTTATTTGCCCACACCGGAACCTGACCCGCCACCCAACGATAGCGACATCCCCCTTGCAATCTCCCTACGGAACATGAAACACTGGCACCGTGATGATTCCTCTGGTCTGACACGAAATGATGAAATGCACCCCACATCGGCACAAGCCGCGTTAGCACGCAAACTCCATGAGCGAGTTTGGCAGATGGTGACAACTCCGAGTCTGACTCCCACCGTGGTAACCCCTTTGAAAATCTTTTTGGAATGGAACCTTGAGGTGTCCAGATGAGTCAGGAACCGACTGAGATTTACGGTGTTCTGTACTCTGATGGAACCTGCCCGCTTTTATGTTTAGTTTGTGTTTAAATGCTGTTCGTTCTCTCTTGTACGATTTTGTGTGTCGTCCTCAGGGACACTTTCGTGATGCAGTCATAACTACTCTTCCGCGCCACATGGCAGTTAAAGAAACAAGTTTGTCTGGAGCCCATATATTTACAAATTCTTACCGCTCTTGGAAGGTCACTCAGGCAGTGGAGTAACGGCACTTATCCCTGCCCTACCTGGGGACCCCCTATACATTTGGTCAGCCAAGCTCGGGTCGTGGAGCAACGGCACTGATCACCGCCTTACCCAGGGATCCCACCCATTGTTGCCCTGCATCATATCACCCCATTCGGATAATTGTTTACAAAACTCTTCTGCTGTTCTTTTCTAGTCCTATGGTTTAAAGAATGCTTTTTGCCACAACTTTTGCCCCTTTCCGGCGACCCTTCGGTTGCTATCCCCCACATACTATTTACATGTCAGAAACACTTGGTTGGAAAAACAAGTTTGCAGAGGACAGAGAAATTGTCCGCCACTTAGCCCATCGATCACAGGCTACGAGAGTGCTCGCACTGTGACACAGAATTTTTTTTTGGATGTCTTGTCTCCGCAAATGGTTGGTTTAAAAAAAAATGAGTGAGTCACATATGATGACGATTCTAATGGGAAATTGACGTTAAGGAGAAACAGAGACAAACGAGATGTTCAGCGGCAGGATAATGACAGACACTATGCTTGTTCCCCTAGGAAGATACTCAAAGACAAAAGAAAACCTGAACAAAATGAAGATGTCCCTGATGATTGGCATCATGATCGTTGCTGGGACAGTAGTTGCGCGCTTTACCTACCTCCACCTTCCTCACCACACAAGCCCACCCAACACAACACTCCCAGCCCGGACACTACACCACACACAGTCCCAGCCACTGATACTCCCACATGGTGGAGGAGCGCCTCTCGCCCTCCAGTATACACGTTTAGAGCCCCTTTCCTCGGACTCCAGCAAACCCCACACTCTTTCTGAACCTTTCTCTTTAATAAATTCCACGGTTGTTGTTTTTGTTAATAAAGCTTATATTTCTGTGTATGCATGTTAGTAAGAAGAAATGTGATGCTGCTATCAGATTTTTGTATTATAAGATAAGTTCTTTGATTGTTAAATAGCAGCATGAGTGTAGTCTAGTTAGAGACATGATGTGGCGATGCCGGCATTGGACTGGGGTGAGCACCTGAGGAAGGAGCAGTGCTCCGAAAACTAGTGTTTGAAACAAACATGTTGGACTTTAACCTGGTGTTGTAAGACTTCTTACTGTAGAGACAGTTAGAGGTTTCCTTTTTAGGCATTCGAAGTTCACCATGGCCTTCTCTTTCTTTGCAAAAATAAAATAAACCCTCCCTCTCGGAAAAAAAGCTAATCTCTGACAATTGCGAAACTGCGAATTGATTTGACGAAATCTCAACGTTGCAGTCAAAAAAAAATTCCCCACGAACTTCAAAACATTTCGGGGGAGGATAGGACTGACTTTTAAACATTACCAACGGATCCTCCCTATTCGGCTGCGCTTTTTAAAAAAAAATAAAAGACTCGGGAAGAATTCGCTCGAATCGCCGCCCGCATTCAAAATGACGCAGGAGCGGAGCACATGCCGACCCGACCTTCGGCTCGCACAAAAGTGATGGCTCTCGGCCCGGAGACTGAGTGACGGCCGGGCGGACCAATGGGCGGCGAGCGAAGTGCGGTCTCCCATTGTGACAGCACAATGCGTCGTCTTTAACCCCTCAGGATCCGCCAATCGAGGGGCAGGAGGACGAGGCGTTGACGCCTCTTCCCCCCCCCTTGGTCCCTCCCCGGTTTCAAGTTCGGTTGAGGTGCGGGCGGCTTTTTTTTCCGGCGCCCTTTTTTCCTCGCGGCTTTGGTTTGTTCGTCAGTAGCAGCGGCCTGAGATCGTGAGGTAAAAAAAAATCAAATTCACGGGGACAAAAAACACCACGATTGTAGTCGAAATAGCCAAAGCATCTTTTCCTGCCTAGCGTGCAAAAGTGTTTTAAATATTGCGTGAAAGAAAATACGCATCGAAGATAGGGGCCTTAACGTAGGGGGTGGGGAAAATAAATCGAGCGGGAGGCGGAATTTTCTTTCTCTCTCTCCCGTGTTCCAGTTAAAATTTCCGGAGCGTCAGATTTTTCTTTTGTTGAATCCCCAGAATCATGCAAGATCACATCCAGAAATCCGGCGGCCGGAACCGCAACGACAACAGCAGCCCGCGCAAGAGAGAATACCGCCAGGATGGAGGCTCGGGGCCTGGCGGCAGCGCCGCCAACAACCACCATCACCAGGCGGCCTCCCGACGTGGCGAGCCGCCCGAGGCCGGCATCACCGTCGACATGACCAATTTCCGCAAGCCCGGCGAGAAGACCTACACGCAGCGCTGCCGCCTGTTTGTCGGCAACCTGCCCAACGACGTGACCGACGACGAGTTCAAGAAGATGTTCGACAAGTACGGCGAGCCGTCCGAGATCTTCATCAACAAGGATAAAGGGTTCGGCTTCATCAGGCTGGTGAGTTTGCCGCTCCGAGCTCGGGGTCTTTGTTCTCCTTCGCGCCGCCCCTCCCCGCGCTCACTTTTCCCCGCATTCACCGGCCATCGCCACTGATTCTTGACCCCCACTCCATCCGTGCAAATCCACACGCCAGTGGACATTGGCGGCCAACTCCGATTGATTTTGACGCATTGTTGTATCTTGTGGCTGCAAAGGGTGTCGGTGCACATTCGCCTAAGGGAAAACTTTAACCTCTTGCGCTATAACGTTTCCCTTTATTTTACTGTGTCGGCTGACGTTTTCCCCCCAAAAAACACACTTTCAGCATTGGTAAATTTTTACCAATCAAAAACGAAAAGATGGGGTGCATTCTTACCCTGGCATGGAAAAAGCAAAATCAGTTTATTGGATTTGTCACTCCAGCAGAATTTCCTTGAATTTTCACTACTTTATTCACAGCTGAAAAGTCAGGCAGTGTTGATCGCTCCAGTGTATCATAGAATTTACAGTGCAGAAGGAGGCCATTGGGCCCATCAAGTCTGCATAATGATAATCACTTATTGTCACAAGTAGGCTTCAATAAAGTTACTGAGAAAAGCCCCTAGGTGCCAAATTCCGGCGCCTGTTTGGGGATGCTGTTACAGGAATTGAACCCGCGCTGCTGGCCTTCTACATTACAAGCCAGCAGTTTAGCCCACTGCTAAACCAGCCCGTAAGGGCATCGGCCCTCGGAAAGAGCACCCTACTTAAACCCACGCCTCCACCCTATCCCAGTTACCCCACCTAACCTTTTGGACATAAAGGGGCAATTTAGCATGGTCAATCCACCTAACCTGCGCATCTTTGGACTGGGAGGAAACCCAAGGAGGAGAAAGTGCAAACTGCACACACACGGTCACCTGGAACCCTGAAGCTGTGAGACTGCAGTAATAACCACTTGTGCCATCCCCTATGAACTTTGTTTTTGTTAATTATAAATCTAATGAATTTATTTGTAAACTGAGATACATTGTTTGATTAAGAAGTGAAACCAACATCCAATTTTCCAATTGTCTGGTTTGAAGAAGTTTGGGCCACAATTAATCCCTCCAGTCCTCCAGTAAAATTTCTACCTGTTTGTAAGGTCTTGTGATGTACAAATTAGTTTGCAGGTTTATCTGTGCAAGTTGCTTGCTTTTTCAGTCATTCATTGTATATTGGGACACTTGATCTGATCCAACGTTTACTGCACATTTTCTTCTCATAAGAGGATTTTGTCTCCAATATTGACCAACTCAACAAATGAATGCTGCTCATAACAAGTGCACATTACGAGCAGTGAATGACAATCTTTAATAAGGCAGTGGAATTCTGGACTGTCAGTGCCCCAACATCCTACCCCTTAATTCAACTCTCTTTTGTAAAAAGTAGCTGTTTGTATATGAACACTGCAGGATAACCTTCTGGATCAGTAAAAATGAAATTGTAGTTTAAGATTCACAATTCCCAAATCCTGCTTTTTAAAGCATTAAAAGCAATTAAAAAAAAATAAAATAAATTTAGAACACCCAATTCATTTTTTTCCAATTAAGGGGCAATTTAGCATGGCCAGTCCGCCTACCCTGCACATTATTTTGGGTTGTGGGGGCGAAACCCGCGCAAACACTTGGAGAATGTGCAAACTCCACACGGACGGTGGCCCAGAGCGGGATTGAACCTGGGACCTTGGTGCCGTGAGGCCGCAGTGCTAACCGCTGCGCTGCTGTGCTGCCCTCTGAAGCTATTTTTTCAAGTGGTTATTTTTTTCTGCGTTAGAAATTGGTTAAATATATTTCTCAACTTTATTTTGTTTGCGCCAGACATCCTGACATGAGCCTTCTACCTCATGAAGATAAATTGTGTATTAGATCATGATATCTTTTCAAGTTGGTCCAGGTAAATTGTAATTGGGGATCATTGCCAGCGTGTGAAATACTTTAGAAATATATTTTTACGCTGATTTTCTACCCCTTGTGGTCGAGACATGTAACAATTAAAAAGAGGTGAATTAAGGTTCCGTAAAGGGTATTTGTACTCAAATTATTCGCTATCGCTACTTTGTAGGTCAGCAACTTGGTGAATTGCTGATCCATAAAGAACAGAAATATTAGAAGACAAAGTGGTATGATATACTTAATGCCTAGATAATTTAATTGGTTAACAATGTATTAATTTGATTTTAAAAAATTTAGAGTAACCAATTTTTTCCCAATTAAGGTGCAATTTAACGTGGCCAATCCACCTACTCTGCACATCATTGGGTTGTGTGAATCAAGCCCATGCAGACACAGGGAGAATGTGCAAATTCAGGACAATGATCCAGGGCCGGGATCGAGCCCGGGCCCTCAGCGCCTTAGGCAGCAGTGCTAAGCACTGTGCCATCGCAAAAATAAGTAATAATTATTATCACAAGTAGGCTTACATTAACACTGCAATGAAGTTACTGTGAAAGTGTTGGTGTCTTTTTAAGCTGTGTGGGAAATTACAGCTAGATGCAATTATTTGGTGTCTGCCCGCATTTCCCAGCAAGGTCTGCGAGATAGTTATTAGGAATGGACCATCAGGGTGGCACAGTGGTTAGCTCTGCAGTCTACGGCGCCGAGGACCCAAATTCGAATCCCAGCCCTGGGTCACTGTCCATGTTCTCCCTGTGACTGCGTGGGTTTCACCCCCACAGCCCAAAGATATGTAGGTTAGGTGGATTGGTCACGCCAAATTGCCCCTTAATTGGAAAAAAAAAGTAATTGGGTACTCTAAATTTATATTTAAGAAAAGGAATGGGCCACCATGCTATTTTTCCTGCCCCAAGTCAATATCCGGGAATTGTGATTGCCCCTAGAGTTGACGTCAGTTTAAATACTGACCTACTGTTAGATGTTCCCTGAGACTTCGTTGATTGCTATGAGATCAAAGCTAACTAAGCATTGGGGTTCATTTTTGGTGATATATAATTCAGAAGTAATGAAGCAGGTAAACTTGTATAATACCCTGATCAGGTTGTACTTAGTTCATGTACCATGACAAGAACATAGAAAAAACAAGCAAGAAAGTGTAAAAGAGATTTTTAAGGATGGTTACAACTGATTGTTACAGCTTTCCAGAAAGTTGGTTCAAGTTAGAGCTTTTTCTTAAGATTTGTAAGTTAGCAAATGTAACATCCCTTTTCAATAGGTAGAGGGAAAATGGGACTTCAGGCAAGCCAGCCTGACGTCAGTCGTTGGGAAAGTGCTGGCCTTGTTATTAAGGAAGTCTTAACAGCCCACTTAGAAGATCATGATATAATCAGGCAAAGTCAGCAGAGTTTTGTGACAATCCTGATTGTTGAGTAGGATACCTAACGAGGAAACCATTCAATGTAATATACTTGGATTTCCAAAGGCTTTGATAACAAAAGGTTAACACTCAATATACTGAAACAATCTGTCAATATGTAGCAACACTTCGATAACATTCAGGCTTTGCCTGGCAAGTAACATTTGTGCCTCAGAAATGTAAGCCAACCATTTTCTCATGACATTGAACTGCATTAATGTCACTAAATTCCTATAGACTACTGGAATCAGTCACACAAACACTCGCTGCAGGAGCACGTCGAAGGCTCAGAATTCTGCAGCAAGTAGTTCATGACTCCCCAAAGTCTGTCAACTGTAAGATGCAAGTCAGGAGTGTGATGGAATACACTTCAGTTGGGTGGGTGAATGTGGCTCCAAAAATACTCCCAGAACCATGACACCATCCAGGATGAAGCAACACGCATGCTCAACACCCTATACATCTTAAATATCCCAGACATCACCATCTGTGGCATATGGTAAGAGACCCAATAGGAGGGAAGAGCCTACTTGACATTGTCCTCGCAAATTTACCCGTCGAGGATGTACCTGACCATAATGTCATTGATAGGAGTGACCACTACTAGGTCCTTGTGAAGTCCCCCCATCGTGTTGAGGAGGCCCTTCATTGTATTTGGCACTATGTCTGAGCTGTGTGATAGATTTCCAACAGACCTTGCAGCTCAAAGCTTGGCATTCATGAGGCACTGTGGGTGATCGACAGAATTGTTTTGTACCAAATCTGTAACTTCATGGCCTGGAGTATTTCCTACACAAGATTGCTTGCATGCCAAAGGATGCAAGCAACTTCAATAGAGTTAGGCGGTCTCATAACCAGTGGATCAGATCTAAGCTATGTAGTCCTGCCATGTCCCGTTGTAAATGGTGGTGGGCGATTTAAATCACTCGCTGGAGGAGCAGACTCCACAAATATCCCCATTCTCAATGGTGGGGGATCCCAACATATTGGTTCAAAAGACAAGACGGAACCATTTGCAGCCATCTTTAGTCAGAGATGCTGGTTAAGTGGTCCATCTCTGCCTCATTTGGAGGTCCACAGAATCGCACGCTAATTCCAGTCACTCCCTGTTCTATTAAGAAATGGCTGAAGACATTAGATGCTGCAAAGATCATGGGCCCTGACAATATTCCCGCAGTAGTATTGGAAACACGTGCTTCAGAACAAACCATGCTACGAACCAATCCATTCCAACACTGACACCTACCTGGCAATGTGGAAAATTGCCCATGTCTGTCTTGTCCACAGACAGGGGGACAAAAGCCCTGCTAATTACTGCCCAATTAGTCTAATAGGGTGGTTTATGAAGCAGCTCAGCAATACTTTGCTCGCTGAGTTTTGGTTCATCCAGAGCCACTCTGCTCCTGACCTCATTACAGCCTTAGTCCAAACGACAAAAGAGCTGAACTCGTGAGCGGAGAAAAATTGGCTATGATATCAAAGGAGCATTTGACTGGTTGTGGCATCAAGGAGCCCCAGCAAGATTGAAGTCAATGGGAATCGGTGCGGAAAACCCCAATGGTTGACATACCTAGCAATAAGGAAGGTTGGTTTTTGGAGGTCAATCATTTTGTGTTGGAACATTACATCAGGAGCTCCTTAGGATAGTGTCGATTCAGCTGCTTCAGTAATGTTCTTCCTTCCATCATTAAGGTTGCAAGTGGTGCTGATTTCAAAATTTTCAGCATTTGTGATTCCTGGATACTGGAGCAGGCTGGTCTATATGCAGCAAGATCTGAGCGACAACCACGTTGGGCAGATAAATGGCAAGTAACGTGTGCCACAAGTGCCAGGAAATGGCAATTACAAGAGAGAATCTAATCATTTCTTGGCATTCAATGACATTGCCATCGCCAAATCCCTCACTTCACTATTAATGTGCTGAGGGGAGACTGGACCAGCCATATAAATATTGTGGCGACAAGAGCGGGCCTGCACAACAATGTCTAGGATACTGGACAGAAGACCCAATATTTTATTTTTAAAAACTTGTGTGGACAGGGTACCTTGCTCCAGGAGTGATTACGTGAAGAAATAGGGATAGATGGTATATTAAAATGAACTTTATTAACAGTGTCAGAATATCTTTAACATCACATCAGAAAATAGCTTAAAAAATACGTCTTAAACAATGCTAATCAATACAGTGAATAAAATAACCCTTAAACAGCTATCTTAGTTCCCACTCCAACAAAAATAACACCTCTTCTAAATCCACTGTTAAATACGGTCAGCACTCAGGAATACGTTCTTTACAGATAGGTTCTTCGAGACTGTTTTAAAGGAAAACCTGAATCCTGCCAGAACCATGCAGAAAGTCTAGCTGTATTTCTTCAGAAGCTGCATCGGCTTGCTTCAGTTTACTTTCTAACCACATTCTTCTGAACTGCCCGGAATGAAGCTGCTAGTCCATCTACAGACATATCTTTTAACTGAACTTTTGCTCCCAACTGAACTTTTGCTCCCATCTCCTATTAACACTCTGCAAAATGCCTGATACCGTGGTTCCTAGTAATTACATCATGTTCCCAAGCTGAAATCTAATTAGCTCCACAAGGAATCTCCTTAATCCAAACTGCATTCCATTTGACCAAACTTTTTCCAATGCTTTAATTGCACCCGTGGTCCCAAAATCTTTCAACCTAGGATTCTTTAAAAACACAGCTAAGTCAGGCTTTTAACCCTTCCTGCACCAAATGCCTATCATACGATATATCTAAAATTCCTAGTTTCGTCCCACCATGCAGGAAAAAACAATCCCTTGAATGGCAGCGCATCCACTGTATTAACACTGACTTCCACCACCAATGACTCAGTGGCAACAATGTATGTATATATGCACCATACACTGCAGCAACCTGTCAAAAGTCTTGACAGCACCGTCTAAATCCATGACCTCCCCGATAACACCTGGAAATAACACCACTGACAATTTCCAGTCCAAGCCACCCACCATCTGAACGTAGATCTATATTATTGTTCCTTCACTGTCGCTGAATCAAATTCCTAGAATTTCCTAATAACACAGTGGGTGTACCTACAGCACATGAACTGCAGAGGTTTAAGAGGTCGGCTGATCTCTTCCAGCTTCTTGAGGGGCAATTCTAGATGGGAAACCAATCCTGGCCTTGCCGGTGAAGCCCACATTCTGTGACCGTCTTTTAAAAAGGGCTCATGGAGTTTTATAATATATTGACACGATGAAGCTAGAAGTTGGGATGAATGGTGCATTTTTAAGTTGGTAGGCTGTAATTGTTGCGAGTGCTGCATGGATCAGCGTTGGGCCTTTGCTTATGTGAAAAATATGTTGATGACTTAGGTGAAAGAATAATGTGTCTAAATTTGTTAATGATGAGCTAGATAAATATAAGCTGAGTGTAGGGCATAGGCTGCAGAGAGATATACAGGTTAAGTGAGTGGGCATTAAGATGACAAATAGAGCATAAAGTGGGGAAGTCTGAGATAATTCACTCTGGTCATAAGAATAGAAAAGCAAGGGTGGCGCAGTGGTTAACACTGCTGCATTATGGCGCCGAGGACCTGGATTTGATCCCGCCCCTGGGTCACTGTCAGTGTGGAGTTTGCACCCATGTCTGAGTGGTCTCACCCCCACAGCCCGAAGGTGTGCAATGTAGGTGAATTGGCCAAACTAAATTGCCCTTTAGTTGGGGGAAAAAAAATTGATCTCTGAATTAAAAACAATAAGATAGAAAAGCAGCCTATTTGAAGGTGTGACACTTGTAAATGTTGACGTTCAGAAAGGTTTGGATGCACTTGTACAAGAAACACAAGGTTAGCATGCGGACAGAGCAAACATTTAGGAAGGCAAATTGCATGTCTGCCTTTATTGCAAGGGAGATGGAGTACAAGAATAAAGAGTGATACAATTGTGTAGGGCTTTGGTGAGACTGCACATGGACTGTTGTGCACTTTTTTGATTTCCATGTTTAAGCAAGGATATATTGCATTGGAATGGTATTGTAAAGGTTCACTAGATTTGTTCCTGGGATGAGAGGATTATCCTCTGATGGGCTGAGTAGATTGAATTTGTATTCTCTTGTGCTTCGAAGAAGAAGTGATCTTGAACCAGATTCAGAAGCAACTGGACTGGATAGTTTCCCATAGCAGGGAAGATCAACTATGATTATACAGAATGGTGGAGCAGGCAAGAGCTGGTGATGATTTGTTAAGCGGCTTTTGAATTAACTAATTTGTTGAACAGAATAGAAGTGGATCAAAGGTTAGCACTTTGTGGGACAATTTAAAACTGGGGCCATGAATACAAGGTAGTTACTAAATTTAATGATAATATCAGAGTTTTTTACTTAGTGAATTCTTACTCTAAATATTGACAAATAGTTTGCATAAGAACAAAGAAAAGTACAGCACAGGAACAGGCCCTTCGGCCCTCCAAGCCTGTGCCGACCATGCTGCCCGTCTAAACTAAAATCTTCTACACTTCCTGAGTCGGTATCCCTCTATTCCCATCCTATTTATGTATTTGTCAAGATGCCCCTTCAATGTCACTATCATCCCTGCTTCCACCACCTTCTCCGGCAGCAAGTTCCAGGCACCCACTACCCTCTGTGTAAAAACAATTTTAAAAAACGTGCCTCGTACATCTCCTCTGAACCTTGCTCCTCGCACCTTAAACCTATGCCCCCTAATAATTGACCCCTCTACCTTGGGAAAAAACCTCTTGACTAACCACTCTGTCTATGCCCCTCATAATTTTGTAAACCTCTATACTTTCAACAGAAAATTAGACAAGTACAGGAGAGTATAGGGAATTGAAGTAAAAAATTCACCACTATTCTTAGAATACCCCCGATTGCAAAAAGGGTCAATAAGACGTTCTAAGGGCAGCACGGTGGCGCAGTGGGTTAGCCCTGCTACCTCATGGCGCCGAGGTCCCAGGTTCGATCCCGGCTCTGTGTCACAGTCCGTGTGGAGTTTGCACATTTGCCCCATGTTTGCGTGGGTTTCGCCCCCACAACCCAAAATGTACACGCAAGCTGGATTGGCCATGCTAAATTGCCCCTTGGAAAAAATGAATTGGGTACTCTAAATTTAAAAAAAAAACATTCTAAATGGTGAACAGGGATTCTCACTCCCTGACTCCTGTGCAGGCTTAGGTGGGTGCTATTTGGGTCAATCTGTATTTTCAAGTTATTCCCCGGTATAACCCATATTTTCATGGAAGCATTTTATCTACTTACCACTTAGTAGCCTCGACCGTGCGTCCCGTGTTGCTAAGTAGGTAAAGTAGACTTTGCAGTAACCACTGTTTCAGGTTAAAACTTTTAAGTTATTATATTTTTTATTTTAAAGATGCAATCACTGTCTTTACAGAAAAGTAA
Source organism: Scyliorhinus canicula (assembly GCF_902713615.1). NCBI lineage: Eukaryota > Metazoa > Chordata > Chondrichthyes > Carcharhiniformes > Scyliorhinidae > Scyliorhinus > Scyliorhinus canicula. The sequence continues at coordinate 42,751,330 of NC_052162.1, read as the reverse complement.
AAAGATCTTGCTTCTGGATTCTCCTGGTTGGTTGAAAAGACCTTCAGGTCTACCTTGACAATCTTTTTCTTTAGCTTTTGGTCTTCCTCGGATGGATTCGCTGTTCCGCTCGGTTTCTGTGCTCTATCCTTCCCATGACCAAGGGCAGCTATGAGAGCTGACTCTCTTCTTTCGCTTTTGTTCTTCCTCGGATGGATTTGCTGTTCCGCTCTGTTTCTGTGCTCTATTCTTCCCCTGACCGAGGGCAGCTATGAGAGCTGACTCTGCTGGTTGTCCCCGATTTAGGGGTTATATTCGCCTTCTAGCAGTTATTAAGTTTATATGACATTATCATAAAGTAACTTTATTTTACTCTTGATTGTACAAGGTACCTTTAACCTGAATCATTTTTAACATGACTATGTATTCATATTTAGCATGACTTCAGCTCATCAAACTCTGATTACATTGTTTCCCTTGTGATGTTCAAAAGTGCTTTGATCCCAGAGGTGTGTTACATCTGGTTCCTGTCACTTCTAAAGTTGCTTTATTACCTAATAGTGCCCCCAGCTCAGAACTCTGACTCCGATTTGGGGCTAACATGTGTTCCCGTGGACACGTTGTCTCCAGCTTCCCGTATTCACCTGGTGTCAGCAGAGTTTCAAACCTAAACATTTGTCACCTAATTCAACTGAAGATCCTAGCAATTCTTTTGTAGCTGCTTACTAAAATAATTAACTTCAGAGAAGGTGCAAAATATTGCTTTTTTCCATATAACTAAAAGTTCAATGTGCTGTGACTTAAAAGACATGCATCAGTTTTACAGCTTGAATAGTCACACGCTGTTTTCTTAACTCTTGTTTGATAAAGGCTATCTGCATTTTAAAACCTTCTTTTGCAGCTGCTGTTAACCCTTCGTGGGATTTTTCCCTACATTCTCATGTACCGTATCCAGGTATTGCCAGACTTCCATGTTTCAAATGACATATTTTCCCATTTTTACTTTTACAGAATAGAAAGACATGTTAAAACACAGATGGAATGGGAGGAGACGCAATGCAGAGTATAAATATTGCGCCAAATGTTCTTTGCGCTTTATACTTTATGTAATTTTTGATTTCCTGTAACTCCTTCATCCAATATCAGGAAAAGTTGTACACTTGGCCTGCACTATGACTGCTGACATAGGATCAGATCCCTCAAACCATGAATAGTCGATAAAAGGGGTACTGGTGGGTGCATGCCATTTTGCCCCTAGGCCAGTTTAACTGTAACTTTAACCACTATATTATATTTTTTATAAATAAACAAATACAATATATTTCAACAAGTGATCAAGTTGCAAAAGCTTTGTTCAATGAACTTCTATACAGTTTGGCTAGCTCCAGATAATTGGACTCATTCTTAGCATCCATGTTTCAAACCCCAAGTGAAGTGATGATTCTTTTGCTTAATACTTTATTGATTTTTGCCAATGGTGAAACTCGTTGAGACAACTGGGGGGAAATATTTGCCTTTCTCTTCCAGGCATCCTGTTGAATCTCTTGCTTTAGGTTAAAAGTGTAGGGATAATTGTTAAACTTGAATAGGTAATTGACATTAGCATTGCAATATGTTTCCAAGGAAAGCTGGATTCACAAAGCATCTCTCACTTTAACTAATTGCTGATACTGCATCTATTCATGCGCAGAATGTGCTCCCCCTTGATGCTGTGGCACAAATAAATGTGTTTTTGTGAGAAGAGTATTTATAACTTAACTTTATTTTCAACTTTACTGTTGATAGTGAACCACTTCATAACGAAAACCTGCATGACAGCAATTTTAATAAGTGATTTTTATTTGGTCTCCCCCCCCCAGCCAAAGATGTGCAGGGTAGGTGGGTTGGCCACGCTAAATTGCCCCTTAATTGGAAAAAAATAATTGGGTACTCTAAATTTATAAAAAAAAGAAGTGAATTTTAGTCATTTTGGATCATGTTCCAGTCACATTGTAATAAACTCTTGAGCTGCCTCTTGTTGCAATATTTGTACCCCTTTTATTGACTGTTCATGGTTTGCCGAAAATCACCAGTCCTTGGAGACTGGCCACAGCCAAAAAGCTCAATGCTTAAATCCAATAGCATCTTGTAATCGATATAATGTAAAATAATGACTGGTGACCCAATATAAAATGAAGATCAATTGATGCGGAATAACCTAATTCAGGCTGGAGGTGAGTTAAACCTATGTGTGATCTCTATTTGTAACCAAAATTGTTCTCATTTTGATTGAGCAAGGTGGCAAGCCTTGTGGGACCTTGGGGTGCATATTCACAGATCTCTGAAGGTGGCAGGGTAGGTAGATAAGGTGGTTAAGACGGCGCATTTAATACTTGCCTTTATTAGCTGCAGCATCGAATACAAGAACAGGAAGGTAATGCTGGAACTGTATAAAACCCTAGTTAGGCCACAACTGGAGTACTGAGTGCAGTTTTGTTCATCGCATTATAGGAAGAATGTGATTGAACGAGAGAGTGCAAGGAGATTTACCAGGATGTTGCCGGGGCTTGAGGCCCTGATTTATAAGGAAAGATTGGATAGGCTGGGGCTGTTTTCCTTGGAGTCGTATGATAAAGTAGCCATAGTTCCAGATGACCATTGCCGGCTTTCCCCTTTGAGGGGGAGAGCTGACTGGTGGTGATTAAACAAGAGGATCACCACACTTCAGACGAGGGGCAAGGTTGAGAAGGCAAGGCCTTCTATGTGAATTGAACCCATGCTGTTAACCTTGCTCTGCAGAACAAACTCGTTGTCCACCCAACCTAAACTGTGGGGCGGGGGGGGGGGCAGTTTAAAATTGGGTTCAATAACCAGGAGGCATAGATTTAAGGTAAGGTAGAAGGCTAAGAAGGGAGTTCAGAAGAAACTTTTTAACTCGGGGTGGTGAGCGTCTGGACACGCCTGCCTGAAAGGGTGGTTGAGTCAGAAACCCAACATTTAAGCATTTAGATATTCATTTGCACTGCCATAACCTCCAGGGCTATGGGCCAAGCGCTGGAAACTGGAATCAGTGCAGTCAAATGTTTGGTGACCGGCATGGACACAATAGGCCAAATGGCTGCCTCCTGTGCTGTAAACTGTTAATTTTGCTACCCATTATCTTACAAATTATCTTTGTTTTAAAACCAATGGTGTGATTGTCTTTATATAGGATTCTTAGGCCTTTAAAGTTGATGTCTGACCATATTGTGTACCTGGGTTTAACAATTATCCCTACACTTTTAACCTAAAGCAAGAGAATTTGCCATGTCTCCCTCCCTCCCTCCCTCGTAGGCTTGGAGAGATCGTGCTCTTCTACCTGGAACAGTCAAGCACCGTGAAGGTGACTGGGTTGTCTCTGGCTAATGTCTTCAAGTACTGTGCAAGAGGCGCCTGGCCCAATGGTTGTGTGGTATTGGATGCACAACCCAGACTCTTGCGCAGCAAAATAGTTATGCCATAAATATTCATTCCCTCGGGCCCTTTCTAGCATTGTTCGTTTATGCCTGACCCGAAAGTCTTGTCAGCTTCAATTGAGCTGCCATTCATACTCTGGAGGAGAGTTCTAGATTGGTCTTGTTCGGTTTGTGATTTCACAATGATGGTTGGGCTCTTTTTATATGTCTATTTATTGGGATTTTCAATTGTTTACAAACAATTTGCATGAAACAAAACAAAACCAGAAAGATAGCTATAGGTTTTATTATAGATATGGCCGCTACAAGAAAGCCAGATATGATCTTAAATCCATCAAAGAAGCCAAAAGACAGTACTGGACCAAGCTAGAGTCCCAGGCCAGCCACACGGATCCCCGTCGTTTATGGCAAGGTCTGCAAGACATAACGGGCTGCAAGATGAAGGCATGTAAAATCGCCGGCTCCAACGCACCTCTCCCTGATGAGCTCAACGCATTCAATGCCCGCTTTGAGCAAGAGGTCAGCGAGAGCGAGCCCTCCATCCCAGAAGCCACAGATGAACTTGTATCTGAGATCACCCCTGCCGACGTCAGAGCAGCCTTTTCTAAGGTCAACCCACGGAAAGCCACTGGCCCGGCCGAGCACCCAGGCCTTGCGCGGATCAGCTGGCGGGGGTATTCGCAGACATCTTTAACCTCTCTTTGCAACAATCTGAGGTCCCTATCTGCTTCAAGAAGACGACCATCATCCCTGTACCAAAAAAGAAAGTCAAGCAGCGTGCCTTAATGACTATCGTCCAGTGGCTCTGACATCCATCACCATGAAGTGCTTCGAAAGGTTAGTCAGGGCACGAATCAACTCTAGCCTCCCGGATTGCCTTGATCCACTACTGTTCGCCTACCGCTGCAACAGGTCCACAACAGATGCTATCTCCATGGCCCTGCACTCTACCCTGGAACACTTAGATAACAAAGACACCTATGTCAGACTCCTATTTATCGACTGTCGCTCGGCCATCAACAGCATAATTCCTACAAAACTCATCTCCACATTCCTTGGCCTCGGCTCCTCCCTCTGCGACTGGATCCTGAACTTTCTAACCCACAGGCCACAGTCAGTAAAGATAGGCAACAACACCACCTCCACGATCATCCTCAACACCGGTGCTCCACAAGGCTGTGTCCTCAGCCCCTACTATACTCCTTATAAACATGACTGTGTGGCCAAATTCCCCAACAACTCTATTTTCAAATTTGCTGATGGTACCACTGTAGTGGGTCGGATTTCAAACAGTCATGAGATGAAAATGAAAATTGCTTATTGTCATGAGTAGGCTTCAATGAAGTTACTGAAAAGCCCGTAGTCGCCACATTCCGGCGCCTATCCGGGGAGGCTGGTACGGGAATCGAACCATGCTGCTGGCCAGCGATTTAGCCCAGAGAGCTAAACCAGCCCCTGATAGAGAATCTGGTGAACTTGTGCGACGACAATAATCTCTCTCTCAATGTCAACAAAACGAAGGAGATTGTCATCGACTTCAGGAAGCGTAGTGGAGAAAATGCTCCTGTCTACATCAATGGGAATGAAGTAGAAAGGGTCGAGAGCCTCAAGGTTTTAGGTGTACTGATCACCAACAGCCTGTCCTGCTGCCCCCATGCCGACACTACAGTTAAGAAAGCCCACCAATGACTCTACTTGCTCAGAAGACTAAGGAAATTTGGCATGTTAGCTACGACCCTCACCAACTTCTACAGATGCATCATAGAAAGCATTCTTTCTGGTTGTATCACAGCTTGGTATGGTACCTGCTCTGGCCAAGACCGCAGGAAATTACAAAAGGTCGTGATTGTAGCCGTCGATCATGCAAACCAGCCTCCCATCCATTGATTATCGATAATTCCCGCTGCCTCAGAAAGGCAGTCAGCAGAATTAAGGATCCCACGCTTCCTGGACATACTCTCTTCCATCTCCTTCCGTCAGGAAAAAGATACCAAAGTTTTAGATCACATACCAACCGACTCAAGAACAGCTTCTTCCCTACTGCCATCAGACTTTTGAATGGACCTACTTCGTATTAAGTTGGTCTTTTCTCTGCACCTTGTTGTATCTGTAACATTATATTCTGCAGTCCCTCCTTCCTTCCCTATGTATGGTATGCATTGTTTGTACAGCATGCAAGAAACAGTACTTTTCACTGTATTCTAATACATGTGACAAGAATAAATCAAATCACAACGATGGTTGGGCTCTTTTTATGTATATTTATTGGGATTTTCAATTGTTTACAAAAAATTTGCATCAAACAAAACAAACGCAGAAAGATAGCTATAGGTATTCTACAGCAGATCAAGATTCCCGAGACATGGCAGCCAGTTATCTAACCTGGCTGGGAACATTGCCACCTCACCATAAACACCAGACACAACCGGGCTGTTTTAAAAAAAAAAAGATATAAAATAGATGTGCCTGAGGATAAAGGCAAAGTTTAAGAGATGAGAAGAGCTCCCAGAAATGCAGCTGCTCTGTCCTCTCATCTTGTGCTCCAATCTCCTGGGCTCTTATAGTTTTGCTCAATTTGTATTGTATCCCCAAAAGGGCAATCAACCCTTTAAAACTAACCTGCAAGTCAGGTCGAGACTATTGCTATAGATAACTATCATAACTTACTCATTGTATTTAATACTGATGTGGAGATGCCAAGATGGACTGCGGTGAGCACAGTAAGAAGTCTTGCAACACCAGGTTAAAGTCCAACATGTTTGTTTCGAACCTCTGATTATCCCTCTCTCCAGTTGCTCCCTCTGGGCTTGTAGACTTAGTTCGCTGCAAAGACTTGCATTCAAAATATCGTATTGCATCTTTGACTCTGTCTATATATGTGTTTCTGGAACCCACGTCTTCAATCACCTGAGGAAGGAGCAGTGCTCCGAAAGCTAGTGATTTGAAACACACCTTGTTGGTCTTTAACCTGGTGTTGTAAGACTTCTTACTGTACTTAATACTGATATTGGATTCATAGAATCCCTTCAGTGCAGAAGGCCCATTTTGTCTGCACTGACCCTCCGAAAGCACCCCACCTGGGCCCAATCCCCTGCCCGTTTTCCCCAAATCCTTAATCCTATGTAGGGGCAATTTAGCATAGCCAATCCACCTATTCTACACATTTTTGGATTATTAAACTTCCGGATTATTAAACTTCCTATTCCCCCTAGTTGCAGTAATAGAATCATGTAGGCAAGGTACATGATTGAAGGTTCTCCTCCTGAAGATCTGGGTTCTGCTGCAAAAAGGAAATGTTTAACCTGTAAGTAGATATTTAACCAGAAACCCTAAAGCACAAAAGGTGGCCATCCAGCCCCTCGAGTCTGCACCCACCCAGGCCAACTCCACTTAAGATACTATGTTAGATACTATGGGGCAATTTAGCATGGCTAATCTACCGAACCACATCGTTGTATTGTGGGAGGAAATCCATGCTGATATGGGGAGAATGTGCAACTCCACACACAAGACAGTCACCCAAGGTCAGAATCGAACCCAGGTCCCTGGTGCTGCAGGCAGTAGTGCTAACCACTTCCACCGTGCTGCCTGATTTGATATATCTTGCCTTCCAAAATATTTCCCATTTAGCTCTTCGTGATTTAGCCAAGAACGTGTTGATCTTATGATGCTGCTGTTTCTTTGCGGGAGAAGATGAGGTGACTTGCCTTTGAGTTTTTTTCTATTAACATCTAAATTCGTAGGGTAAGTATAAAAGCTGACTTGCTTTTTCAGTTTTAAAGTGGCACAAATTCTGAGGCTAGAGTTCAGAGTATATTTGGAGGGCATTGGCGGCCTGGTCGTGGGATTGTATTTTGTTGAACAATGTTTTAACTGTGATTGAAAATTCATGTCAACTCATTTTGATTACAGGAAACTAGAACCCTGGCTGAAATTGCAAAGGCGGAACTTGATGATACTACATTAAGAGGGAGGCAGATAAGAATTCGATTTGCAACACATGGTGCGGCTCTCACTGTGAAGAACCTTCCTCAGTTTGTATCAAATGAGCTGTTGGATGAGGCGTTCTCTATCTTTGGACCAGTGGAGAGAGCAGTGGTGATTGTGGATGACCGTGGAAAACCAACTGGCAAAGGCATTGTAGAATTTGCAGCAAAACCTGCAGCACGCAAGGCTCTGGACAGATGCACAGATGGTGCATTCTTATTGACAGCGTGAGTAATGAGAATAAAAATTCATTGTCAGGGTGGGGGGAGGTAGCAGGCAAGAATATTTTCTGTAGAACTTTTTTCCCCTGTTTCATTTCCATGGACATCATTAAGTCGATTGTTGTAAAGTAGAAGTGAGTGGAAACCCCACCTGCTGTAGTGTTACGCCTTGCACAGGAGGCACTAGGTTACATTCCTGGCTTTGCTAAGCTGATCTCGTTTGGTGACCGATAATTGACCCAAGTGCTTGAGGGTTAGGGAGGTGTAAATCTGTCTGTTTTAGAAATTGGATGTGTAGAAAATGGTACAAGAAGAATTGAGGACCCAGACTAGATGTTGCTGTCTTGTTTTTCTTAAAAAAAAAAATCCAATTAAGGGGCAATTTTTAAATGGCCAATCCACCTGTCTTGCCCGTCTTTGGGTTGCGGGGATGTGGCCCATACACTGAGAATGTGTAAACTCCTCACGGATAGTGACCCGGATACTCGGCGCTGTGAGGCAGCAGTGCTATCCACTGTGCCGTCCCATGTTGCTGTCTTGTTGTTTAAGTCAGGGTGGTTCTGCCGAGACACATTTTGTAATCCAAAGATTCCTAACTTTTGTTGAGCACTGTTGGAAATTAATTTCTTCTGTAAACGCCACCTCTTGCCATTTTCTAAAACTATATTAAACATTTTATTTTCATGGCTAACAGCGGCATATTGTTGAAGCCCAATCATATACTCCAAAAAGCTTTGCAGTAAAAAAAAACCTCACCACCCCCAAACCATGAAGATTTGACTCATAGCACTGCACCCTCAGCTAAAGGTGTTACTGCACAAAAGTTGGTTTGTTCTTCAGCGACAAGCAGAGGTTAATCTGCTGATTTTATAGTAAATTTTTGTCTTTATCTCCAGTGCTAAAATATGAACATCTGGTGCCAGTTGCATGATGGAATAAGATTGTTTCTTTTGGCAGGCCTGGAAATGTGTTCAATCATTAATACACAATCTGAATTTCAGTAATTGGTGCTGCAATGTCCTGTTAGTTACTTATCTTAATATCCTGTTTCAAACTTATTGAACCATTGTGCTTTTCCATTTTTAGGTTTCCAAGACCTGTGACTGTTGAACCATTTGATCAATGTGATGATGAAGATGGACTTCAAGAGAAACTGGTCCAGAAAAATCAACATTATCACAAGTATGTATTGGCTGGAAATTATTTTCAAACATGCTCACATTTCTGTTATCTACCTATTTAAACTTTCTGTAAAGTGAGCCATTCTAGAATCATCTAAAAGTATGCTTGCATTGATAAGAACACTTAATGAAATTTTGATGCATGGATAAATTAGAAAGCCGACATAGTGTTGCGTGGAAGTGCCAAATGAAATTGAAGGCACAGGTTTAATTCCTAGAATGGCCCGTGTTTTTATGTGTCAGGGAAATGAAGTACTATCCATGGTATTATTTTTTATGTTGTAAAAAGCAGCATGTTGCTTTAAATACCATTTTATTACTTTTGTTTGCCATTTGGTCACAAAAGAAAAGCCCAATTGAGTTGTCACATTTATTATGGGATAGCCCAAAAAATAGTACTGAAATTTATAGTAAGGGAGAGACGTGTGAGAGAAGGACCCCTGTAAAACTTTTAACATTGTCAAAATTAAATTAATTCCTAGCTGAATACAGTGTTCATGCAGTGTGTGGTGAAACATCGGATCCATCTTGTTTTCATTAAACTCCTTCCACAGAGTGAGTTCTTTATCAAAAACAGGGAGGTGGGGAGCTCATGTGGGCTGGTATATTTTATGAGTTGGTGACAAAATGGTCTCTGGAACAAGCCACCCCTATTCTGCTAGGCGAGTGTAAATTATAAGCGCTAAGTAAATTAATCCTGACCTATAGTTTATGGCCATGATTTGTTTTCTCTGTCATAGGCATGTTAACTTGAGCATTGCAGTAAAATTGCTGCAGAGCTAACATTTGGCAGCCCGACTAGATTAAACTATTTTATTAGCCACATCAATGTTGTTACTTTGGCAAATAAGAATTTTTCTTTGTTTAGTGCATGAATATTTATACTGCTTCTTTGTATGTAGTGAGTGTAATTGGTTACTTTGGCTTCTTGCCGTCAATTATGCTTGTCTGCAACTGTTGTGATTTTTAAGGGAACGGGAACAGCCACCCAGATTTGCCCAGCATGGGTCATTTGAGTATGAATATGCCATGAGGTGGAAGGCTCTGCTTGAAATGGAGAAACAACAGCAGGAGCAAGTTGATAGAAATGTGAAGGAAGCACGAGAGAAGCTGGAAGTAGAACTGGAGGCTGCACGTCATGAACATCAAGTCATGTTGATGAGACAAGGTGGGTTGAGAAGATCACTATTTTTGTGGCATATCGGAGGGTATTTATTGTTACCGGATGGAGATCATGAATTTGAACTGTGAATTTCCTTCTATTTCCACCACCCTTCCATTGTCTTCTGCTTCCTTTCTCTTTCTTTCCTTTTCTCCAACCCATGATCACCAATGCTAGTTATAAACCCTTTACCGTCTCTGTTTTTATTTTGGTTGATCCATTAGGTAAATTATTGAAGGGAAAATTTTATATAGGCTATCTCACTGGACAGGGGGCCATTTGGATCATTGCGTCTGTGCCAGCTCTTTGGGAGGTGTTAACCAATTAGTCCTACTCCCCGCTGTTCATCCATAATTCTGAAATTTTTCCCCTGATAAGTGGTTATGCAGTTTGTTTTTGGAATATTACTGCATTTGCTTCACTGGTGATGTTGGTTAGCACTGCTGCCTCATCACGCCAGGGACCAGGGTTCAATTCTGTCCTTGGGTTACTGCCTGTTTGGAGTTTGTACGTTCTCCCTGCGTCTCTGACAGTTTCCTCCCACAGTCCAAAGATGTGCAGGTTTGGTGGATTGGCCATGCTAAAACAAATGCCCCTTAATTTCTAAAGATTTGCAGGTTAGGTGGGGTTATGCAACTAGGGTGAGTGAGTGTGCTTAGGCAGAGTACTGTTTCAGAGGGTTGGTGCAAATCCCTACCCGTTTTAGGTAGTGCATTCCAGATGGAAAGACTTTCAAAAATAAATTCAGAGTACCCAATTATTTTTTTCCATTTAAGGGGCAATTTAGTGTGGCCAATTCACCTACCCTGCACATCTTTGGGTTGTGGGGGTGAGACCCACACAGACATGGGGAGAATGTGCAAACTCGTTATCCCGCCCCGAGATTGAACTCTGGTCCTTGGCGCATAGGGAGCAGTGCTCACCACTGCGCTACCCTAGATGGAAAGACTTGATGTGTTTTTTTTCATGTCACCTCTGGTTCTTTAACTCTCTCTTCTAGTTACTGACTCTTCTGCTATTCCTTATTTAATCTTTTGAAGCGCTTTTGTGATTTTGAACTTTCCGTTTAGATCTTCCCATCTCTTTGTGGGACATAATCTGACTGCTGTGGTCTATCCACACAACTAATTTCTCATCCCTATTACAGTTCTAATAAATCTCCTCTGCACCCTCATTCAGGCCATGACATCCTTCCTAAAGTGTGATGCTCAGAAGTGACCACAATGCTGTCGTTGGGGACTGACCAGTGTTATATTTAAAAAAAAAAGAAGTCAACCAATCTTGCTTTTGTAGTCTTGTGTTTCTTTTCATAAAGTCAAGAATCCTGTATGCTGCTTTAAAAAAAATTCTGTTTGTCCTGTCAATTTGTTTTGTACTCACCTGTGGGTCTCTGTTCTTGCACTCTCTTGAAAATAGTATAATTTGGTTTATATTGCCGCGGATTGAATTTTCTTTGGAGAATGGACGTCAAGCCAAGGCTATATGCCATATTTGAATGTTGCGCACTAATAATGCAAATCTAAAGGAGTGTGGCTGCATTCAGCTGTGTTCTGGGCACATTACAGTGTTCGGGATTAAACATTCACCCATTTAGGAAATTCTCTAGTTGGTGTACCAAGGTAAAGTTGCAAATCTGTTCACTTAAAACTGCAAACGCAATTGTATCTTCCGGAATTTGCAATGTATGGTTCTTAGTATATGCATGGAATTTTGCTTCAGTTCAAATGTTTCAATTACTTTTATCACTAGATTTAATGAGACGCCAAGAGGAATTGAGGCGCATGGAAGATTTGCATAATCAGGAACTGCAGAAGCGTAAACAAATGGAACTGAGGTAAAGAACATTTAGTTTTTCCTGCACTAAAAATGTAAATGCCGAAACCAAATTTTTGCAGACTGCATATTCTAACAGATAGCGGATATCATATTAAGCATATTGCACATGTTCTGAAACTTCTATTTCTTTTATATCTGATGGACTGGATTTATTTACTTGCTGAATTGTGACTGGTTGATACAAGACAGCTGTAGTAATCTGAAGTTAAGAATTGTCAATGTGGGATGAGGGTAGGAAATAGCAGCCAGTTTCTTCAGTCTTAAAAGATGTGTTCCAGCTTGTCATACGATTTTCAGGAATTTTATTGTGAATCAGTTTTTTTTGTGACTAGTCTTTTCATGATTGAGTGGTGATACTTGAAACAGTTACCATGCCTTGTCCAAATTTGGCTATGCCTTGCCAGAATATTAATTTCTCTGGCCTGCTTGAATTAGCTAAAATTGATTGAATATTGGGTACTTGAGATTGCATGCATAATCTGGGCAAGAGGAAGGCAAAGTGAATATTAGTAGAAGTGATAGCTTAATTTCTTCAGGGTGCTTCTTCACACTTTTACATCTATTGAATGATGCACTGCATTCAAGTAAGTGGATACTGCTGAACTTTAGATACCTGATATTGATAATTGAATTGACTGTAATCAGTAAGTCAAACTATTAGTCTTCATCAACATGTTTTTAAGTGGGAGTTGTTAATTAGAATTAATAGGCGGTTTGAATAAGGCAGCTCTGAATTAGGAATAGATTGGATCCTGATTTATTTTCAGAGCAAATAATTTCTTGCCGCACCTTGGTGTTTGGACGTTTGTAGAGGTCAATCTCAGGACATGGAGTGACAGTTTATTATATTTCTGTTACAAAAGCTTCGTCTCAAAGTACCACAGGATCCCAAATGTGACACCCTTATTCATAAAAGGGGAAGCAGGTAACCAGAAGATTGCAAGCGTGTTTGTTTTGAGTACACTTTGATGGAAATAGATTATGATAAAGGTGAAAAGTTAGAGCATGAACTCGTCAAGAACAATGAATCTGTGTTTCATAAATGCTACACATGACTGATTTTAATCAAATTATTTTGTGGAATTGTTCTTAATGAAGAGAATGCTGTGGATTTCGTGTGAATGGTGTCCTAGGAATAAGATAGAATAATTTCACGTACCTTTTTAAGAGTCATAGAAATGAGTAAGCCATTCAGTCCCTTGAGCTTGTTCTGGCATTCAGCTCATATAAGGCTGATCTGTATCTTAACTGTTCACTTGACGTGGCTGCCCTTCAATAAGACCTTTCTAATTGAAATTCACTTGATGTTAAATTTTCTATTGAGCTAAAGTGAGAAATTTTTGCAGGGAGTGGAAAGTTCTAGAATTTTCCATAAGCATCTGAGCTAGCATCAGCTTTCACTATAGAGGATACAAGTAACATCCCAGAAATAGCATGGGAAGGAGGAAGTCTAAAAAAGTAGGGAAGCGATATTGAGCAAATTGTCGGGTCTGTGGGCTGACAAACCCCATGGATGTCACCCAAGGTCTTGAAAGAAGTGGTTAATGAGATGTCGATTACAAAGTTGGGGAGAGACGAGGCCCCAGAGATTCAAAAACCAGGATGATAAATTTAAAATTAAGACTTTGCATGAGCCAATGTAGGGCAGAACGCACAGTTGATAGGTGAGCCGAAATTGTGGAATATGAAGACAGGCAGCAGAATTTTGGGTGACCCCCAATTTACAGAGGATAGAAGTGGGAGACCAGGAGGAGTGTGTTGGAATAATCAAGCCTCGAGGTAGAGAAGTCACAGATTATTGTTTTAGTAGCAGGCGATCTGCAAAATTGAGCAATGTTATGGAGGTGGAAAGAGGCAGTCTGATTGGCACAATTGTATGGTCATAAGCTCACCTCCGCATCAAATGTGACATCAAGATTGTGAACAGGCGGTCACTGTCTGGAGTTTGCACATTCTCCCCGCATCTGCGTGGGTTTCACCCCCACAAGCCAAAGAGCCACACTAAATTGCCCCTTAATTGGAAAAAATGAATTGGGTACTCGAAATTTATATAAAAAAAGGTTGTGAACAGGCTGGATATTATTTCGACCTGGCAATTTTTCTATGTTAACTGTTAGACTGGTCTATAATTCCCTAGTTTCCCTCTGTCACCATTTGTAAATAGCAAATTGATGTGCAATTTTCCAATCTAATGGTCTTGAATTGAGAGAACTTTGGCAGATTGTAGGAGTCGGTTAAACGGGAATCTTGTAGGAAATTATTTATGTTGGTGGAGGGAGCATGTGGGGAAATGGCACAGAAAATAAGTTCGAGGCCGGCATAGATCAGCCATGATCATATTGAATGGAGGCACAGATTTGAAGGACCTGGTGGCATGCTCCTATTTCTTGTGTTCAGATATGTTCACTGAAGTGAAGTTTGAGCTAATACTTTTGGGTGCATGAAAGGGGATGATAAATACTATTCCAAAGTCTAATATTTGTGAAGGAATAGATATCTAGGAGAGCAGATACATCTTGGCTGAGATGCAGTTGAAAATGGCCACAAAATAAACGTTTTTCGGTAGGGGACAGAACACGGAAAGACAAGAAAGGAATCTACAAGGAGTTTTGTGTGCATTTCTAGATGCTTTATTGGATGGCGGATATGTTAACCGTTGACAAGAAATATTGTGATTGAGGAGTTCTGGAAAGGGTGGGAATAGAGAACTTTCTGTTGGGTTGGCAAAATAGTTAAAAGAATTTCTATTGGGCAATCATTTAATCAATGTGGCACAGATTGCAGTTTATTGCTGCAAGATTTCTTTACCATAGGTGTCTAATGATTTAGAGTAGTGATTCTCAAACGAGGGCCCACAGACCCTCTGAAACTGGAGACTTAGATGGAGTCCGTTAAATAATTTAACAATTCCCATTGAGGGGCACTGTGGTCTAAAGGACATGATGTCTTTAAATAAATACAGATTTTTAAACATTAAAATGCCCTTTACAAGCAGTACTTTCATTTGAAGTATATAATTTAAATGGGGTGGCCTGTGCGCACTAATCCCATTTATTGTACTGTTGGGATTCTATTTGAAAAGGGTTCCTTTCTATTTGATCATGGGATGTGGGTGTCGCTGGCGAGACTGGCATTTATTTCCTACTTTAAAGTATTGTCCAAAAAGGTTTGAGAACGACTTTGGTGGATGATATGACTCATTTTATAAGAGAATTGAACGCGTCTTCGTAAAAGGTATGGGGAAAAATACAGAACTAGGAGTGGACTCTAGAACACCACAGGAACAGGCCCCTCGGCCACCAGGCCTGCGCAGATCATGTGTCCTATCTAGACCAACTGCTTGTATCCTTCTATACCCCATCTGTTCTAGTGTCTATCTAGACAAGTCTTAAAGGTGACTAATGTATCTGTCTCAACCACCTCACTTGGCAGTGCATTCCAGGCTGTCACCACCCTTTGGGGTGGGGGGGAGAGGAAACTTGCCCCGCACATCTCCACTGAACCCATCCCCTCTCACGTTGAACTTGTGTCCCCTTGTAATTGTAATTTCCGTCCTGGGAAAAGCCTCCAACTGTTCACCGTATCTATACCCCTCATAATTTTATAAACTTCTATCCCCTCAACCTCAGTCTTTCAAGAGAGAACAATCCCAGTTTATTCAATCTCTCCTCGTAGCTAATTGCCCACCAGGCAACATCCTGGTAAACCTTTTCTGTACTTTCTCTAAAGCCGCTTCGTCCTTCTGGTAGTGCGGTGACCAGAATTGGGCACAGTATTCTGAATGTGGCCTAACGAACAATCTATAACACTAACATAATTTGCGAACCGTTATACTTTATGCTTCGTCTGATGAAGGCAAGCATGCCATATGCTTTCTTTACCACCACTTCCACCTGTGCTGCCACCTTTAAGAATCTGTGGGCCTGCACGCCCAGATCTCTCTCTGTCTCTGTGCTCCTGATGGTTCTGCCATTTACTTTATAGCTCCCACCTGAATTGGATCTACCAAAACGCATCACCTCTCATTTGTCCGTGTAAAATTCCGTCGGCCATTCTTCCAGCCAATTTTGCAGCCTATCTATATTCTGCTGTATTCTCTGACAATCTTCATCACCATCTGCAACTCCAGCAATGAAGTGTCAGCACACGCATGAGTTTGATGAATTTCATTGTTATGGTTCTCTGGAATCTACCATGTACCAAAATGCAAAATTGCTTGAGATCCCATTTGCGAAAATATATTCCAATTTTACATATAGATGAACTGTTAAATATTAAACGTGAGAAGAATTTGGGTGGCATGGTAGCATAGTGGGTTAGCACAATTGCTTCACAGCTCTAGGATCCCAGGTTCGATTCCTGGCTTGGGTCATTGTCTATGTGGAGTCTGCACGTTCTCCCCGTGTCTGCGTGGGTTTCCACCGGGTTTCTTCCCACAGCCAACGATGTGTAGGTTAGGTGGATTGGGCATGCTAAATTGCCCTTAGTGTTGAAAAAGGTTAGATGGGATTACTGGGTTACAGGGATAGGTTGGAGGACTGGGTTTAGGTAGGGTGCCCTTTCCCAGGGCCGGTGCACTGTAAATTCTATGATTCTATGAATTGTCTTGGCTTTTAAAATTCTAATCGGTTCTAATGTCGTAGACAAGAGGAGGAACGCAGAAGACGTGAGGAAGAAATGTTGTTGCGTCAACGTGAAAAAGAAGAAATGATGAGAAGACAGCAAGAGGGATTCCGAGGGAACTTTGGTGAAAATGTAAGTGTTCTGGAATATTAATACCTTTCTATGAGCAATAGGTAACCTGAAAGCACATTCATACATTAATATATTTGTGGCAAAGAATATGATTTTTAAATAACACTATATTGATTTTAAAAACAGGTAAACTTGAATGTTTTCACGCTAACATCTGAGCAAATACATTATAGGAGCAGCAAGCTTTGCACTAATGTAAAATGAGTTGTGTCTTTTTAAGTTATTACATTGTTTTGAGTGCAGCTCACTGACAATATAAATAGGTTAACTACACTTGTCTACAGGCCTTGCCATATGAGCTAGAATAGAATGTTTATAGGTAGCTTGTTTATTTTTACTCAAACATTGCAAACGATTTTACACTGAATGGCGGTAATCACATTCTACCAAAGTTTGGAATTCCTTATGGTTCTGAATTTCAATATTTTCACCCACTAGTTGTAGATGAGCAATAACCAAGGAAGTAAAGCACGCATGCAGACCAAAAATGTACCCAATGCTGTTCATATGTGCATGTGTCCATACATGTAGCCGTTACTTAATTATCTATATCTGAAGTGGGGGGCTCGATGGAGGCTTCGTTAAGGGGGAACCATAGGTTCATCCCGGGGAACATGGATGGGGGATTTCGGGGATGGTATAGAGCGGGCATTAGACAGCTGAAGGACCTGTTTATCGACGGAAGGTTTGCGAGCCTGGGGGAGTTGGAAGAGAAATTTGGGCTCCCGCCGGGAAACATGTTTAGATATCTGCAGGTAAAGGCATTTGCTAGACGGCAGGTGGAGGGATTCCCTGCGCTCCCCGCGAAGGGGGTGAGTGACAGGGTGCTCTCGGGGGTCTGGGTCGGGGAGGGGAAGATATCCGATATCTACAAGCTTATGCAGGAGAAGGAAGAGGCGTCAGTAGAGGAGCTGAAAACGAAGTGGGAGGGGGAACAGATCGAAGACGGGACATGGGCTGATGCCCTGGAGAGGGTAAATTCTTCCTCCTCGTGTGCGTGGCTTAGCCTCATCCAATTCAAGGTGCTGCATAGGGCCCACATGACTGGGACGAGGATGAATAGGTTCTTTGGGGGTGAAGATAGGTGTGCCAGGTGCTCGGGGAGTCCAGCGAACCATGCCCATATGTTCTGGGCATGCCTGGCATTGGAGGAGTTCTGGAAGGGGGTGGCGAGGATGGTGTCAAGGGTGGTGGGATCCAGGGTCAAGCCAGGATGGGGACTCGCGATCTTTGGGGTTGGGGTAGAGCCGGGAGTGCAGGAGGCGAAAGAGGCTGGTGTGCTGGCCTTTGCGTCCCTAGTAGCCCGGCGAAGGATTTTGCTACAGTGGAAGGACGCGAGGCCCCCAAGCGCGGAGACCTGGATCAATGACATGGCGGGGTTCATTAAGCTTGAGAAGGTTAAATTCGCCCTGAGAGGATCGGTGCAAGGGTTCTTTAAACGGTGGCAACCTTTCCTCGACTTTCTGGCTCAACGATAGGGTACTGGGACAGTAGCAGCAGCAACCCGGGGGGGGGGGGGGGGGGGGGGGGGGGGGGGGGGGGGTTGATTATGTTAGCTTATTTTATTTAAATTTGATTTATCTAATTTTAATTTATGGTTAAGTTCTCTTGTTTGGGGGGGGGGGGGGTGGGGGAATGTGATACATGTGATGTTACGGTATGGGGGGAATTGTGGGTGTTATGGGGCTGTTAGTTGCATATTACTGCTTTTTGCTATACTTTTTGTTATATTTTCTGCAAAAAATTCCAATAAAAAAAATAAAAAAAAATTATCTATATCTGGATTCCCAATTAGCCACCTGTGATTTGTGACTAATATTCGATGAGACCAAGGGATTCCACTAATTTATCCATTAAAAAAAAAACAACAATTGATAACTTTATGGTCACCATTATGGAGATTAGATTCATTTAAAAACAAATTCAGATTACCCAATTCTGTTTTTTCTAATTAAGGGGCAATTTAGCACGGCCAATTAACCCACTCTGCACATCTTTTTGAGTTGTGGGATGAGACATTGTGAGAATGTGCAAACTCCACGTGGATGTGCTGGCATCAAACCCGGGTCCTCTGTGCCGTGAGTCAGCGGTGCTAGCCACTGCACCACCGTGCTGACCCGTACCAATTAACACTGATTTAATTTACATTAAAATACTGCCATTCGTACCTTCCTGGTTCATGTTGCCACTTGCCTGCACTTGTACTCTTGCTCACGTGATGGGTGATGTGTTTATCCGCAGTTTCTTCATTCTGAGGCACCCACTCTTTTGCCATCATGAATTGCTACTTCCGATGGCAGTGCAGTGATTAACACTGCTTCCTCATGGCGCCGAGGACCCAGGTTCGATCCCAGCCTGGGCCACTGTCTGTGTGGAGTTGGCACATTCTCTGCATGTCTGCGTGGGTCTCACCCCCACAACCCAAAGGTGTGCAGGGTCAGTGGATTGGCCACTCTTTTGAGGTCAAAATTGCCCCATAATTGGAAATAAAATGAATTGCATACTCTAAATTTCTAAAAACATAACACAAAAAAAAATTAATTGGCGCTTCCCACCCCGATCAGAAGGGCTGCCGACATGTCAGGGCTGAAAGAGCCTCTCTTTAAAAATCTATGAGCATTTCTGGAACCCGTGGCGTGCATGGCTGGGACTTTGAACTGAACTGAGGGGCATGTTCAGAGGCTTCCACATCTGTTGTATACAGGTATTGCACCACAGTACTGCCCTTGCATGGCTAGAACTTATCAAATTGAGTTGTATTGAAAATGCATGTTCCCAGTTTGAGATTTTGTGGGAATGGAACCGCCATAAATGGCAGGAGTTGACTGTAATGCATAGCCACCATTTAGTTTAATGATTAACTATATCTTTATCTCACTGAAGTGGGTCTGAATTTGAGTAAATGATGGGGGCTGTTTAGCACACTGGGCTAAATTGCTGGCTTTGAAAGCAGACCAAGGCAGGCCAGCAGCACTGTTTGATTCCCGTAACAGCTTCCCCGAACAGGCGCCGGAATGTGGCGACTAGGGGCTTTTCACAGTAACTTCATTTGAAGCCTACCCGTGACAATCAGTGATTTTCATTTCATTTTTCAGAGTTGTAGGCTTCCTATGAACTTCATTTTTTTCTTCATGAATAGCTTTTGGGACTTTGTATTGACCATTTGTTGACGTATGTGTTTTAGCTGAACTCAACCAGAGCAACAGCAGCGGCACCATTATTGGTGTTGAATCTCCCATACAGGGAAAAATAGCTCCGTTTCCTCCTTATCCAACAATTGTTGGTGAAAATGCATGACTGGTTTCAATATGGTCCCAGTCTGACCCTCTAACCGAACACTTATTTGATGCACATGGTCAGAGCTCTAGGATAAACGTGACTGACTGCTTGAGTGAAATACCAGTTAATTGGAAGTCATGGACATGTAATACAGGCAAATCATAACATTTTATGAACTGGAGGAAAGAACTTTGGCTGAGCATTTTTTCATTGGATATATGTAATTTTATTTTAAGAGAGAAAATATGAGGATGGAAGAAATTGCCCAAAGGAGTGGAATGGCTATGCCAGGTAAGATGCAAATTGAGCTTCAAAATGGAGTGTCATGAAGGTAATTTTTTTCTTTTAGTGTTAAAATTTTTCATGGGATGTCGAAGCCGCTGGCTAGGCCAACATTGGTTGTCCATTCTTAATTGCCCTTGAGCTGCCGCCTTGAACTGCTGCAGTCCATATGGTGTAGGTATACCCATTGTGTTGTTGGGGAGTTCCAGGATGTTTGACTTGGTGATGGTGAAGGAAAGACTGTATAATTACAAGCCAGGGTAGCTAGTAGCTTGGAGGGAAGCTTGCAGAATGCATTTGCTGTCTTTGTCCTTCTAGATGAGGAGGATAATTTGTTGATGGTGGTGTGCATATTACTTCAGTGTTACTTATGGAAAGGAGTCAGATAGTTTAAATTAACATTTAGTTGTTACCTCTGTCAATTATACAAAATGGCTCATTATTCTTCTTGGCATTTTGCAAATAGTGTCGAGAAGACATCTCAATCGGCGTATTCTGTAGGCCATAAGAATCAGAGCTGGGCCTCCACTGTTTAACAATCTATCTGTGTTAATGATTCCGATGGAGGGACCAAGTGTATTTTAGACAAATATGCTGGCAAATCGTAGGAAAGTAAGTTCCAAGAAGGATACAAGGGGATAGGTTAAGTGATTGGGATGTGGGAATATTTGAGGTTGACCACTTTGGCGGAAAGAATAGAAAACAATATTACTTAAATTGAGAGCCCGGAGAATGCGGTAGTGATCTGGAGTCGTTGTACATGAATCATAAAATTAGCATGCAGGTACAGCGAGTAATTAGGAAGGTAAATTGAATGCTGGTCTTGCAAAGGAGATGGGAGTACAAAAGTAAGGAAGTATTGGTACAACTGTACAGGGAATTGGTGTGACTCCACCTTGTGTGTTGTGCACAGATTTGGTCTCCTCAAGGAGTACACTTGTATTGGAAAAAGATTAGAGATGGTTCACTAAACTGGTGCAGGGATGAAGGGTTGCCTTCTGATGAAAGGTTCGGTCTATACTGATTTAGTGTAGAAGAATGTGAGATGATCTCATTGGAACAGATAAGGTTATGTGAGAGGCTTTTAAGGGGAGATGCTGAGGGGATGTTTCCTTTCGTGGGAGAAATCTGGAACATTGGCACAATTTCAAAATAAATGTCTCCATTAAGACTTGGGTGGGGAGGAATTTCTTTTGAGAGTAAGCAGTGGAGGCTCGGAATATATTCAGGGCTGTGTTTAGACAGACTTAATCTACATGAGAGTGTCTCGGGTTATGGGAGCTGGCAGGAAAGTGGATTTACAGTCACAATCAGATTAGCTATAATCTTATTTGGGGACGTGCTCAAGGAGTTGAATGGCTGACGTCTTATCATCTTGTGATCTTGGGCCACCCAACTGATGCAAAGGATATCGAGGGGCAAATTTGCAGGAACTTAGAGGTGCCAGAACTGTAGAGTCGTGATAATGGTGGACTTCAATGATCCTGATATAGATTAAGATGGTGTAAATGGCAGAGGGGGGGC
The DNA here is from genome assembly GCF_902713615.1 of Scyliorhinus canicula. Classification (NCBI taxonomy): domain Eukaryota; kingdom Metazoa; phylum Chordata; class Chondrichthyes; order Carcharhiniformes; family Scyliorhinidae; genus Scyliorhinus; species Scyliorhinus canicula. Next base: position 42,729,690 of record NC_052162.1, on the reverse strand, counting down.
AGAGTTTAAAATGTGCTCAAGTTCTTTCTAAATCAGCATGTTTCTGGTGTAACGGATGGCATCGCTAGATCTGATTCTTGGGAGTGAGATATGCTAAGCAGTCAGCAGTGGATCATAGTGCCATAAGATTTTGATTAAGGGCAGCACAGCACGGTGGTGTGGTTAGCACAAGCTTTCCTAGCATCTATGTGAAATACTCCGTCGGGTTTCCGCCCTCGGGTAGTCCGACAATCCTGAAGTTCTTGCGGCGAAACCTGACCTTCCACCTTCCCCTTGAGCGTTTTTTCTGGGTTGTCACAAACTTTGCAACTTCTGCCTTGAATGAGGCAATGTGATCACTTTGGTCTGTGATAGCTTTCTCTGGTTCTTGCACTGTTGTCTCCTGGGTCTCCGTTCTCTTTGAAGGGGGCCAGCGTGATTTCTATGGCTGACATGAGGTCTTCCTTGCGGGAACTCGTGTTTTTGGATCTTGTGTAAGAAGTTCCATCCACTCCAATCGATGGGTTGGCCGGAGTGTTTGCTGGCAATCCCTCACGGTTTGGCGTATCCGGCATGTGTCTGTGGCCTGGACCATCCTCTCCTGACTCTTGTTGCTTTTACTATTTTTCCAGCTCTGTAACTGTTTGAGGACATTTCCTCGGGTGGTTTAGGGTAAGGGTTGTTTTGTTTTCTTTTTTTGTAGCCTAATTTTCTGGTTGAAAGGGCCTAATTTGACCTTTTGTTCAGCACATTGGTGCTCACTACTTTTGGTGGTGACAATCTAAATGTAGATATAAGGAAAGTAAAGAGGGATAAGAGGAGAGAATGAGAAGGGACTAGCAACTGAAATGTTTTGTATACGTAAATAGTAAAAGCGTGGCAAGAGTAAAGATGGACTTATAAGGAACCAAAAAGGAGGCCATGCATGGAATGGAGACAGGAGTGACTGAGGTATTAAATGTGTACAGCCTACCTGACTAAGGGGATAGTTATTGCTAATTGGAATGACACTTATTCTTGGCTCAAGAATGCAAGACTTTTTAAAAAAAATAAAAAAAATATTGATTTAAATTGTGTGTTAAAACATGAATTGTATGCTAATTGCTGGTTAGTGTCTTTTTGAGCTGTGTTTTTGGCTTGACTACATCCCCAGTTATGTTGTCTTCAGGTAGTTTGATTGTAAGTTCGTATTCCCATTTGACTAAAAGGAGGAATTTTAACTTAATACTCAATTTTTCTATTTAATGTAGCCCTCCTGGGCTTCTTGCCAGTGTTGAATCAAAAGTAAAGCTAAAATTGAAAGGAATTAAATATCACACACTTGATCATGTATGAATTTTGATGGCATTTTAATTTTCATTATTTAGAATATCAGCTTCTCAAAAGTTTCCACTGTAGCAGCATATTTTGTTTTGGAATAGCAACCTGGTGTATATCAACAGTAACTGTTATACATAATGACTTTTTATTCAAAAAATGTAAAGCAGTGAAGATGAATTCGGCAGGATCTTTTTCTCCCCATGCTCATCCTTTCAAGTTTGTATTCAAAGAAATTTCAAAGATATTCCACTTTATTTTGTGTGGATCCTTCAGATTATTGGAGGGATTGTTGTAAATTTTGTTTGGCAAGGCATTCCTTAATTTTTTTAAACTAAATGTTTCCTGTTTGCATTCATTTCAGTGGGACTAACTGCAGCTGATTTTACAAATCTTAAAGCAGGTATGAAATTAGAATTTATAAAGATTTCATTGAGATTGCTGTTTTTTTGGTGGAATTTGCATTGGTGTAATTTTCAGTGTTTACTTTGTGGAACACACCCAAAATATAGGTGTACGATTGTATTGCATGTAGGGAAAAACCTTGAAATGGCAAAGCAGTCTAAAATTTCTAGTAGGAATGGGAACCCCGCTATACTTATTTGATGGGTACGGAGTTGTTGGAGCGCGAATCCGTATTTGTTTTGGGAGTAAGTACTTGACTGGATGAATGGCGAATGGCCAATAACTGTTAGCCTATATTTTACCAAAATATTATACTTATCAGCCTCTGCAAACCAAGTTCCGCAGCCACTTATGGGAATGAACAGACCAACTGTGAATACTAGTGCACCACCTCCACAAGGACCACCTGGAAGCCTGGGAAACCAAATGCCAGAAAACAATATGGGAATGGTAATGTATTAACATAATATATTAAATAGATAAGACTAGCCTTGGGATGTAAATCTCAGGTAACAAAATAGTGAATTTGAAGTTAGAAACATTGTTTTTCCTAATCTTTGGCAAGATAGTGTGAGGCTGGGAGAGACTGTAAATATGTGTTGAAATTGTTTTGAAGTTTGGTTTCATTTTTGTAAAGTTCTAACGTACAAAACACATGGTGCAGGGTCCTTCTTTGGGTGCCTCTCTAACTGAAATATAAAAAGCATGCTGTTAATTTCTTCTTGCCATTTAGGATTTGGTTTAGACAGGAGTCTTCTTCTCTCTTTCCCCCTCTCTCCCCCCAACCCGTTCCAACATGGTAGCTAAATCCTTGAGATTAAAATGCGAAGTCTCTCATTAATCAATGTCTTTAAAGCATGCAATGGCGGAATAACTTTGCCTTATCCCTTTTATAATCAAGTTGTTGGAGGTTTCCAAATTCTACAATGTTTCGTACACTGGATGCCATATAAACTAAACCTGGATTTTCAACTTTCCTCTCACTTGGGTGTATCTTGCACAGTAACTTTTTTTTGGGGTTTGTCGAGTTTGAGGTTGACAAACATAATACAGCAGTAGTAGAGCTATAAGCTTTTAAGTCTATATAAAAAATCCATTATGATAGGAAATTGTCACAAAACTGTGGATCTGCTCCCATGGTGTTCGTTTTCCATTGTCCTGATTAGTTGGTGACAGTAATGATCTTGAATATACTGGAATGAGTTGTGAAATACGAAAATTTTCAATTTGCCAGTTACTTTCAACTTGCCAATTACTTTCAAAGTGATGAGTTTTAATTTAGAAAGTATAGGACTTGTAAAGTTTACTTTGAATGCATTTTCGTGACAACAGCTTGGGTGCTGATTTAAAAAAAGTTTTATTTTAATATTTTTTAACATCTCTGATCAGACTACCAAGCTCCTAATTGATCTCAATTTACCTCTTTACCTCCACTTGCTTTCTGGAGTAGATCAGGATGAATTATGACAAGTTCCCCACTGGACCAACTTCTGCATAACTGGTTAACACAGGAGGTTCAGTAAAAGAATGAACTGGGTTTACAGACAGTGGTCAAAATGAGATGCAGGAATGGATAGAAAAGTGCAAGAAAACCTAAAGGGGAAGGTATGAATGCAGACTTCTGGAAATTCTGAGGAAGAGACTTAACAGTTTAATTGAGTGAAAGTCAACATCTCAAAAAAAAAGCTTCTGGGGAACTATTCTTAAATTGAGTTTTGTACTCCATTTATTTGATTTTGTGTAGACTTGTCTGTTTAAGGCTCCACAGTTATATTGAGAACAAGTTATTTCTCCTGTAATCTTAATGATGCAGTGTGTTTCAGTTATTGTACATACTCCTGCTTGAAGTCTGTAATTGTGACTTATGGATATATCTTAACACCGTAAAAATATTGTGTGCACTTTCTGTCAACTCTTTCCATTATATTTGTGTCCAGATTTGTAAAGTTTGACTTTTTAAAAAAAAACTTACCAGGTTGAAATTACACGCTCTCCACAAGTGGAGGTGTTGGCGCTCCACCACTGGAAGGAAGATGTAATTGCATTGTGCTAAGTTTATATGGGCAGTTCCATTATGAATGTGAAAATAGGAATTTATAATGGAAAGTGATAAGAGCAGAATATATAACATGGAGCCTGATTCATATCTGTGCACCCAAGTCCAACTTATCCCACTTCACCTAAAGACTAGATTTGATCTTGACTGTGTCCAGTGCTAAGGGAATCTGATTAGTATAGTAAAAACATAATTGGCAAAGCAGGTGCTAATGCTTGATTTTCCGACTTTGCAAAAATAGTACCATTTATGTTCTTAAACAGAGGATGTGCCAAACTATTTACTAATGTATATAGTGAATAAAGGCAAAGATTCTGTACTGGAATGAAGGACACAGATGGAACATGGATATCTGTATCAGTTTTGATGGTGCTATTGTAATAGTGTTTGTGTCAATGCACCGCTGTGTTAACAAGTGAAAATAAAACATTTTAGAAGCTTGAAAGCTTGTTTGGCCCAACAGTCAATTTTTTAAGAAAATCCCACCGACTTGACTTCTCACCAGATCACTCAATCCATTGTCTCCAAAAGCTCCTCATCTGACCATGAGCCCAGTTTTTTACCTCATTGGAATCATACGGTAACTTCTATAGGTTATTTGTAGCTTATTCTCCATTGTAAATTGGTTTTGTGAATTTCTGTAAACTTGTGAAACTACAGACTGTACTTTAAAAGAAAAATCAATCAACAAATCCTGAAGTGACAGTTGCATTTTGTATTTTTTTTGTCAGAGGTTGTGTGCTTTCTCATTCTGGAAATCATTATTTTGAATAGAAACATATGAAACAAGAGGACTATTGATTAATTCACCACCAGTCTTAAGTATGTTATTAAACAAGTAACTTAAATTTATTGACTAGTATTATTTCAAAATTAGTTGGTCGCATTCAAAATAGATTAGCTACAGGAAATAATGGGTTGACTGCAAGGTTTCCTGCAAATATGCTTTCAGTTGAGGCCAATCGAGTAATCCTTTTGATTGTAGCATGCACCTTGTGTACATTGTGGGGTGAACAGAGTGGAGGTTAAGACAGGTTATTCCTTGACATATGAAGCAATTCTGTGCAGTTAATTTGTAGGCTGCATATCTTGGGGGAGCAATATGAAAGTTATCTGTGTTTCATCTTTTAAAAAAAAAAAAATTATAGAGAACCAAATTATTTTTTCCCAATTAAGGGGCAATTTAGTGTGACTAATCCACATACCAGAATATTTTTGGATTGTGGGATGTGACCCACGCAAACTCCACACGGACAGTGATGGGGGCTGGGATCGAACCCGGGTCCTCAATGCCGTGAGGCAGCAGTGCTAACCACTGTGCCACCGTGCTGCCCATCCTGGTTTCATGTATAGATTGCTGTTTTCAGTCATATTCTGACTTGATAACTGCAATTGATAATTATTTTATTTTTTGCTGACATTGGTTTCAGTGTAGCTTGAGATTATGGTTTGAAGTAACGTGACCGTAAGTGACCTGAGATACTTCAGCTGCGGCAAGGTCCAGTTCTTTGGATTATTGCAATATTTCAGTCTGAATATTTACCTAACATTGCAATTTTCATCTGTTGAATATGTTCATTGGAATTACAGAACAGATAGTCGATAGATTTTAATAGTTGCATACTTGGATGTAGGGTTATGTTTTTCAGCACTATTGAGCTACATGACCTAGATTTTTAACAATAATGAGGAAAATTTGCAATGTATAATAATGTTATATATTGAAATTCACAGCAGAAATTCAGCCAACCAGAAATCTGGACCGATTTTATGCATTTAATCTTTTTTAATATGAATGCTATTCTGTATTTTTAATTTAATTTTTTTTTAGAATACCCAATTTTTTTTTAAATTAAGAGGCAATTTAGCATGGCCAATCCACCTGTCATGCACATTTTGAGTTGTGGGGTGAGACCCTCGCAGACACGGGGAGAATGTGCAAACTCCACACGGACAGTGACCTAGGGCCGGGATCGAACGCAGGTCTTCAGTGCCGTAGGCAGCAGTGCTAACCACTGTGCCGCCGTGCCACCCTCTGTATTTTTAAACAGCTAAGAACTTGAGTTATTGGTGACATTATGCCAAAATGGTGACTATTTAAGTTACAGTGGAAAAGTGTTATTGTAGCAATAGTATCGTAAATCACTTGAGTATTTATTGTCACAAATATCCTGATGGTACTGTAGGTGACTGCCGCCAGAAGTCCTGATCCATAAAGTGCTTTTCTGCAGAAAAGATGGAGCGCCCCAATAACTGCTATTTGCTTTGTGGGGGCAAGTATTGTTTAGACAGGTGATGCAGAACTACAGACAAAAGTGCTTTGTTTAAAATATAAGTTTACATTCCAAGTCTTGAACATGCAGAATTCCAACAATATTTAAGAATGCTAGCTGTTACTCTAGAAATCAAATATCTATTCTTTCTTAGTTTGCTTTGACATGGCGATAAATCCTGTGCATTCTGGACGCTGCACATGTCTAAGAGGTCAGAGATTTAGGTTACTGTGAAATGATTTGTTAAAATGCTACTTCCAATGGTGAAAACCTTTGTTTGCAAAGGAGATGGAGTAAATACTAAGATGTGAAATTAGTGTGAATGGTTTATTCCATCCGCTGTTTTTATGCAAGCCAATGTTTTGTTGGTATGAAAATAATCATAGAATTTACAAGTGCAGAAAATAAGGATCCCATATGAACATTTAATTATGTTCCAGTAATTGCTCAACTCTAATTTTAAATGCCAAAACTTGCAGTAATTTTAAGTTTCTGTTGCTGTATTACTGATGGAATATTTTGAATTGATCATTAGATACCTGGAATTGCAGCATTTGCTTTTAAGCTACTGGGTGAATGATTTGAACTGTTTTTCTTGCATTGCAAACATTAGTGTTACTTTTAATTTCTGAAAATACTGAGATGGTTCTTTAGGTGTCAGTTAGCTGCTGATTTCTTGCACAGTTACCATTCATGTGTGGACTGAGGTGACAAATTAAATAATTTAGGGGGGTGGGGGGAAGGAAAGAGATAGCACAGTTGTGTTTGGCCCATCACACTCTTATGGCAGGGTTGTCTATTTTTCCCACATTCTTTATTCAGGTCCCTAAATGTAGTTATAATTATCATTCACGTAGGTCAAATAGGGATGATAAAGAATCAAAGACAAATTATGTCCCCATTGAAGAACCAAAGATCATGGGCGAGATTCTCAGGCCTCCCAGTAGCGTGTTTCTTGATGGCTCGCTGACTATGGATCTTCTGGTCCGGCTGCAGTAATGGGATTTCCCATTGAATCCACCTCGCGCCGCTGGGAAACCCGCGGCAGGGGCACACAGTCACCGAGACCGCAAGATCCTGCCAGCATGAACAGCGAAAGATCGCGTCGGATATGTGAACCTGTGACGCTGTTCAACAACTACTCAATGTTGAAATGAGATGCAGATTTAGTAGGTCAGTAGGTGACTAGTTACATTTTGTTGCAAGTTACATAATACAATTAGTTCTGGAGGTAATTGGAGGGATTATCTGCATAAAATGCTCCATCTCTTTTCTCTCAATAGTTGAACATGAAAGCACACTTCAAAAGGATATGTACATTGTAGTTGCTTTTTTAAAATGGAAGGATGAACCTGTTTTCCTTAAAATTGATGATTAGTGTTTAAAACTTTGATATCGACTGTGTAATATATACTTCAATAGATTGATGATAAATTTGGAAAGTGGAGCTTGTATTCCTGCTTATTTATCTGTTTATTTGAGCTGATGTGCTGAAGGCCAGGCGGAGTACAAACCTAATCTAATTATTTAGATTTGTGTTTAAATTTTTGCTGAGCCTCCTGTCGCAGAGAACAACGTAACAGTGAAGGTGTACAGTGTTGATTAAGGTTTTCTCTCTCTCTCTCTCTCTCTCTCCTCTCTCTCTCTCTCTCTCCTCTCTCTCTCTCTCTCTCTCTCTTTCTCTCTTTTTCCCCCCCCCAACCAACAACTGCTGGATATTCGGTGGTTGACTTTCTCCCCACTATGCTGGCGCTATCTTGTGTCTTGTTTTCTTGTCAGCCTTGTGTTCAAATGGCCATTGTGTGTTCTGAACAATGAGTGTTAGCATTATTCCTTTGCGTAGGGCGTTGCAGCTAATACCTTGCCCATCATGTTTTAATTTGGGCTGCATACATGATTATCAATCAATTTTTCTTCCCCCGCCCCTTCATGTCCCCTTTAACCTAGGGCACCAGAGCTGGAATCTTTGCTCTGGGCAAGATCTGCGATTCCAGCTGCGAATTTTTTTAGCTCTGCATTACTCTGGGTTGTGTCTTTTACACTACTGAGAGCATTTCTCAAATTTCATGATAGATCTAATAATGGCTGAAGTTGATTCTATTCTGGTTTTTAAAAAACTGACACATTGGACTGACACATTAGAAGGGGTGGGGAAGTAAATTAATTAAGTCACATTGAAGCATTCATGATCAGGAAGGGAATTGTATGTTTTAAAAAAAATAAATAATAATTATTTTTATTAAAGCTTTTCAACCAGAATTTTTACATAACGGAAAAATAAACAAAAAATATTTAACAAAACTAGGTGGCTGTTGTTGTTGTACAAAAAGAAAATATACATTAAATAGACAATTCACCCGAGCTGAGCACCCCCCCCCCCCCCCCCCCAAAGGTTGCTGCTGCTGACACTTTACCGCTCCCCTGGAAAGTCAAGGAAAGGTTACCACCGCCTGGAGAACCCCAGCAAGGACCCACTCAAGGCAAACTTTATTCGCTCCAGGCTGAGGAACCCAGCCATATCACTAACCCAGGTCTCCACGCTCGGGCGTTTCGAGTCCCTCCACATTAACAAGATCCATCTACCAGGGAGGCAAAGGGCAACACCTCAGCCTCTTTCGCTTCCTGCACTCCCGGGTCCTCCGACACCCTAAAGATTGCTATTGTTGGACTCGGCTTCACCCGCGTGTCCCATATCCTGGACGTAGCCCTCGCAAAGTCCTGCCAGAATTCTTTTAGCACCGGGCATGCACAAAACATATGGACATAGTTTGTTGGACTCCCTGTACATCTCGCACACCTGTCCACCACAAAGAACTTGATCATTCTTGCCGTCGTCATGTGAGCCCGGTGTACCACCTTAAACTGAATTAAACTGAGCCTGGCACATGATGCGGACGAATTCTCTCGCTCTCGCTCTCTCTCTTCCCCCCTCCACGACTCAATTGCCAGGGCAAATAGTAACGGGGATAGGGGGCACCCCTGCCTCGTCCCTCGGTGCACGGGGGCCTGATACAGTAGCTTGACCCACCTATGAAACCCTCCCGAATCCAAACCTACCTAACACTTCCCACAGGTACTCCCACTCCACCCTGTCACAGGCCTTCTCTGCATCCATTGCAGCCACTACTTCTGCGTCCCCTCCCTCCGAGGGCATCATAATATTCAGGAGCCTCCTCGCATTCGTGTTCAATTTCCTGCCCTTGACAAAACCCGTCTGGTCCTCCTCGATCACTCCCGGGACGCAGTCCTCTATTCTGGTAGCCAGAATTTTTGCCATCGGACCTGGGTCTTGTCCAACTGCATACTATCTCCTCCAACTCAATCGGGTCCCCAGTCCCTCCACCCGATCCTTGTCCACCCGTGGGAACCTCAATTGATCCATAAATTGCTTCATCCCTTCCCCTCCCCTCGGGGGTTCTGACTCGTACAGCTTCCCATAAAACTCTTTGAAGATTTCATTGATCCTCTCTGGGCTCAACAGCATATTACCCTCCTTATCCCTGACTTCCCCGATCTCCCTGGCCGCCTCTCTCCTGCGAAGTTGGTGCGCCAGCATCCTACTTGCTTTCTCCCCATACTCCGTAGACTGCCCCTTTCACTTTCCTCAACTGTGCCTCCACCTTCCTCGTGGCCAGCAGATCGAACTCCGCCTGTAATCTCCGGCGCTCCTTCAGCAGCCCCCGTCGGGGCCTTCGCATACTTCCTGTCCACCCTAAGCATCTCTCCCACCAGCCTCTCCCTCTCCGCCCTTTCCCTCTTCTCTCTGTGGGACCTAATAGAGATTCACTCCCCTTTGACCGCCTTCATGGCCTCTCAAACCGTTGTTGCTGTTACCTCCCCTGTGTCATTTGTTGTCACATTCTGAATGCTCCTCCTTGTCCGCCCACACACCTCTTCATCCGCCAGCAGCCCCACATCCAGTCTCCAGAGGGCACTGCCCCCGCTCAGGCCCCAGTCGCAAGTCCACCCAGTGCGGGGCATGGTCCAAGACCGCCATGGCCGAATACTCGACCCCCTCTACCCTCGGGATTAATGCCCTGCTCAACACACAAACGTCAATCTGCGAGTAGACTTTATGGACGTAGGAGAAAAAGGAGAACTCCTTCGCCCGTGGCCGCGCAAGTCTCCACGGGTCCATGCCCCCCCCCCCCCCCCCCCCCCCCCCCATCTGATCCATTAACTCCCACAGGCTGCCGCCGGTCTCTGTCACGACCTGGACTTAGGCAGGATCCAAAGTTGTTCCCCCTTCTCCCCCCAAAAGATCAAGTTACTTGACTCCAAGTCTGGGATTTTACCCAACATGCGCCTCATGAATTCCGCTTCATCCCAGTTCGGGGCATACACGTTCACCAACACCAAACGGGCCCCCTGTAGCTTGCCACTCACCATTATGTACCTGCCCCCCTTGTCTGCGAGATGGTGGCTTGCGACATCGTCGGGGGTAGCACCCCATTGTCCCTCGCCTCGTTAAACACCCTAACCAGCACCGGCCCCAGTATACCCGCAAACATTTTGTAGAACTCCACTGGATACCCATCCGGCCCCGGGGCTTTACCCAACTGCATGGCCTTCAGGCCCCCCATTACTTCAGCTCTAATCGGGGCCCCCAGCCCCTCTAACATCCCCCTGCCCACCTTTGGGACGGTCAGCCCATCTAAGAAGCGCCTCATCCCCTCCGGCCCCGTGGGGGGTTCCGAGGTACAGCTTACTGTAAAAGTCCCTGAATACCCTGTTCAGTACTGCCGGGTCTCCCACCCAGTTCCCTGCCCCGTCCACTACCGTCCCTATCTCCCTGGCCGCCTCCCTCTTCCTGAGTTGCTGTGCAAGCATTCTGCTGGCTTTCTCCCCATACTCATACACTGCGCCCCTGGCCTTTCTGAGTTGCTCTACTGCCTTCCCAGCGGATAGCGCTCCCAGCTCCGCCGTTCCCTCAGTAGCTCTGCCCTCGGGGAGTCCGCATATTCCCTATCCGCCCGTGTCATCTCCTGCATCAGTCTGTCCATCTTTGCCCTATCCGTTCTGTCCCTATGGGCTCGGATTGAGATCAGTTCCCCCCTCACCACCGCCTTCAGCGCCTCCCAGAGCACCGCTGCTGAGACTTCCCCTGTATCGTTGACCTGCAGGTAGTCCTGCATGCATTTCCCCACTCACTCACACGCCCTCTCCTCTGCCAGCAATCCCACCTCTAACCCCCATTGTGGGCGCTGATAACTTTCTTTACAGACCAGCAGGTCGACCCAATGTGGAGCATGGTCCAAAATAGTGATCGCCGAGTAATTTAACCCGTTTGTTAATCATGATCCTGACCCCTCTGGTCTTAGCGTCAAGCCCCGAATGGAAGACCTGGCTAACCCAGCCCTTCCGTAATCTAATCTGGTCCGCCACTTTCAAATGTGTCTCCTGCAGTAACATTACATCCGCCTTCAGAGCCCGTAAGTGCGCGAACACGCGTGTCCTCTTGACCGACCCGTTTAATCCTCTAACATTCCAGGTGATCAGCCTGGTTGGAGGGCTTCTGCAGCATGTCTGCCACATATGCCGTGGCATCCACTCCCTTGGCCCCCTCCGGGAGCCCAATGATTCTCAGATTCTGCCGGCGAGACCTATTTTCCAGGTCCTCCAGCTTGTCCATTAGCCTTGCTTGCTGCTCCTTCAACTTACTAATTTCCACGTCCGCTACCGTTTTGAAATCCGCCTGCTCTTCCACTGTCTTCTCCAGTGCCTGGACCTTCTTATCCTGAGCATCCAACTTCTGGTCAAGTCGTTCCACCGCTTTCTGGAGCGGTTCCAAATTATCCCGCTTTAGTGCTGCGAAGCTCTCTTTCATGACCTGCAGCATGTTGTGCAGTGCTGCCTGGACCGGCCTTTCTGTAGTCCGTTCATCGGCCATCTTTCCTCCCACTTGAGCTTCCACACCACAGTTGTTCAGCCCCTTCGCCTGTTTTCGCTCCCTTCTGCTCCTTAAGTGCATACATCTGTATGGATTCTGATCTAGAGTGCTATTGCTTTTCACTCCAGCCCTCAAAAGTTCAAAAAAGTCAGGCGAAAAGGTCTTAAAGTCAGACCGGAGCGAGAGCCACCAAATGTGCGACTTACTCCCTCATAGCCGCCACCGAAGTCCTGGTCAGCGGGTTTTAAGTGCGTCTCCTGCAGCATGGCCACGTCCGCCTTCAGCCCCTTTAAATGCGCAAACACACGGGCCCTCTTGACCGGCCCGTTCAGGCCTCTCACATTCCACGTGATCAGCCGCTGGAGGGGGGGAAGGAGAGGAGAGGAGATACACACACACACACACACACACACACACACACACACACACACACCCCCCCCCCCCCAACCGACCAGCCATCTCCCTTTTTCCGCCAGCCACGTACCCGCGCCCCCCTGCTCGCTCCAGCCCTCCCGTCGGAGGCCCCCCCCCAACCCGACTCCATCGGTCCCCAACAGTTGGCACCCTTTCAGTCAGCAAATCAGCACCCCAACCCCTCATGGGAATTGTATATGATTAATTATAAAATGTTTGGAATATTTAAAGTGGAAATGTCAGCTGGAGGCATCCTGCACCTATTTGCATATTTGGCATAACTTGTAATCATAGAATTTATGAAACCAAAGTTGATTATTTTTTTGAAGAGTAGGGGTAAAGAGGAATGCAAGATTGTATTGCCCTTAAGTGTGATTAACCGCAAGTATTTTTGTTTGTATTTTGCCTCAGCAGAACTTTGCTGTTTAAAGCTTAAACATCTTGGTACATTATCCTGTAGTCTATATTCATTGTGTATTTATCATGATACACAAAGCAAATTGTGCAAGCAATTGGAGGACTAGTTTAGCTGATTCATCAATTTTATCCCCCCCATCCGTTTCTGATATTTACTCCTACTGTAGCATTGTTTTATGCAAGTACGTACTCTGACAATTGCAGACTCTTTGAGAAGTGAGGCATTAAAGTCAACCTTTTCTGTGCACTATAAAGTGGGTCATGCATACCAATTGAACGATCTGCTGATTGCACAAAACAGAAGTCGCACGTGGAACCTGTTGGTGTATCTCAACTTGTATGCTATTCTGGATGACAGTGAACTGAGGTCACAAAATGCCCTTGGAGCACATTTCATTCTATAAGAGTGCTGCATTATCACAAAAGGGTATTTGTGTGTAGGTCCACGATTGTTGACTGACTGGAGTTTGGAAGAGTAGGTGGCTTTTTTATTTTTCTTCAATTTTGTTTTCATTTGGCAAACATTTGGGATTAACTGTTAGTTTTAATAATTACTGTACGGATGGCAAGAGGAAGGTATGAATTTGTTTCCCTAAGTTTGCTGATGCCTTGTAAGTCTAATATGATTACCCCTTTCCCTTTTTTTATCGGTACTTCTGGACTCTGCTGACTTTCATCGTTCCAATGGGGGATTCTCAACCTGCCTAATGTTAAATCTACGTGGGACTTGCAATGAACACTAATGTCCAATCATATATATTTTAACTAAATTTATAGCCTAATGATCGATTTGTTCCTGGAAATATGGATGGTCAAGCAAATAACATGGGCGGACAGATGGTTGGCAGCCCTGCTGGGTTTCCCCGTGGAAATCAAGGAGAGTATGGTGCAGCCAAACGTCGTAGATACTAATTACAGACCTGAAAAATACTGTAGCCGTTAGCCATTCCACTTAAAATTGCCTCGAGTATTTTTGCAGATTGTATCATTGTAATGAGCTTTAGTACATAAGGTCTTTAGTAATTTACTGTTTCGAATATTCTTTTAACTTCCTGTTGGATGTATTTGGTAAATGTGCATGATATGTTTCGGTAATTACAATGTACATAATGTAATGCACAAGCTGCAAAGAATTTGGACACAAACTCTCATTGAGATGTTACTATTTTGATATTTGTTTAGCTACTCTAGCAACATTCTTCTGGAACAATTTCGTATTTTGTGATTTTTGTTTTTTTAAGGTGATTACAGACAGTAAAATTGGAATCTCAAATGGCTTGTGTGTTTTTATTTTCAATTGCTGAAGGCTTTATGCTGATGTGTTTGGTATTTTGAATATAGGGAGGAAAAATGTAGGATATCGGTGGGTTTGCATTTGGGTTTATGTTGGAATGTGGAATGGGTGTAAGTTTTTGACATGCATTAGGTGGATTTCAGGTTCATTGACAATACAATGCTGTGTTCGTTTTTAAGGATATGGCTTATTTGTTTTTGGTAGTTCAAATGTTTAAAATATTTGAAACCACTGAGTACATCTAACAGGAGTGACTTGTATTTGTAGAATGGGACATTTGAGCCTAAGATTCAGCATCCCAAGAAAACATGCCTCACTTGCAGGAAAAGTAAATCAAATATAAACCCACCGTTTGAGCTTGATTTGTCTTAACTTGCCTGGTATTCCTTCCAATACACACTTCAAAATGCCAATAAAGTTCTCAGCAATCTTTCTATTGTAATGTATTCATTTACTACCCCAATTCTATCTTCTATTGTATTATTGCTCATTTCTGAGCAGCGTCTGTTTTTTCAAAGTTTGTAATCCCTGATTTTGGTTATTTAGCATTTTTAAATGGATGGGTAATGAGTTGGTAGGAATGTGGAGTTTCTAATCCAAGGAGTTTTGGTGGAACAGGGGATTCTAAGGTTTAAAAGAAAAATCCACAGAAGATTTAAACAACGTAATGGTTTTATTTGGTGCATGTCGGAGATCTTGTTAAACATGGAAATTCTGTTTCTTTATCATTCAAACTTCAAATCACAGTAACCAGGCAACTAGTAGATGGCTTTAATGTGGTCCAATATTAAGTTGCCCAATTGTTGAATTAGTTATTTCACCCCACAGCTAAATAAGTAAACCTTGATGGCACTGCCAAAATATTTGCTTTTAAAAATGAGTATTTTAAGTTTGTTTTTCTTTCTTGCTGCCCAGTACCCATTTTATAATGGCGCTGACTGACGATGGTTTGTGGGTCACAACACTCTGGCAAAAAGCCATTTGTGAGAGCCAAGGCGATGAGCTCTAATTTAGAACAGACTTGAATTGAATTGGAAGTTTTTCTCTTGTGTGATCTGGTAATGTTGGGCCATTGAAGCCATGTTTGAAGAAAGTAACCATAAAATAGTAGGAAAAAGATCAATATGTTTTGGAAACCGATGTTTTGAACAAATATAAAATGGAATATAATTGGAATGGGCACTTGAAGGAAATAAGCTGGCAGGACCTCTGGGACCGAGTAGGGGAGTGGGACTAACTTCATTGCTTTTTTGGGAGATGGCATGGACTTGATGAATCGAATGGTCTTCTTTGTCATAAATATCTCGAGCCTCTACGACTGTAAAAGTTAGTACATGTTAGTACAAAGCAATATTAGGCTTGGTTCAAGGCAAATGGTTGGATTATTATTTTGAGGACGGCCAGGGGCAAGAGGAGACCATTTGTCCCATCAAGTTCATTTCATCCAGAGTTCATGTATGTTTTCACTTAATACTCTCTTTTCCAGCCATTTTTTAAAACTCCATGAATTTTCTTTACTTTCCCCTCAACAATAATCTGGCTCCTGTTAAAGATTTCAGTTAACTAGTTATCAGAATTTCACAAATATATCCACGGTCCTAACCAAAGCTTTTAAGTCTTCATCTTTGGTTGAGGCTTTTAAACTTGTGACCTGCTCCCATAATCTACATGTTTAATGCTACTCGTATCTGTGTTTTTGATTATTTTGAATATCTATATTGTGCTTTCCCCCCTTGAATCTTATTCATAACTTACTTGGTACAACTCTTGAAAATTTCCAGATTTACAGCTATTTTTTCCATTTCCTTTTTTGAAGTGGGATGACTAAAACTGCTTGCTGCTCTTCCAAGCTGGCTTCATGCTTGTAACTTGTTTTGACTTGCTCAGTGTACCTTAGTACCTAATTTATTTATGACTGCATCATACTGGCTTCTTTTATTATGTGATTGTAACTCCTTTTCTTATTTTCACCATTAGTCAAAGCTATTTATATTGTATTCTTATTTATTTTACCGTTTAACATCATGCTCTTGCATCCAGTCCTTTTAAAATCCAACTTGTGTGACCAGAAAATTTGGTAATACTATAGGCATTTATAGTTCCATAGTCACAAATTGTGACTACTAGTGGCCCGAAATAATTCTCGCGGACTACTTTCTGTTCATCACCTTGTCTTTTGTTGGTGAATCAAATATTGTCAAGTCAAACAATTTGTCAACTAAGCTATGAGCCTTAATCCCTACTAATTTCGCATGATTTGTTTTGTTTTGAAAATCAAAGTAAACTACTGGCTACCTCTCACTCGCTATATCTTGGATTTCTTGTGGCCTTGCCAGCCGTTCCTAAAATTGTGCTGTCTGACACCAGTGGTGTCCATTCATTGCAATCTGTGGGATGCCCTCAAGCACTTGATTAATTCAACATGAATAGTTCGTGAAGACATACTCATAGTTGTTTGAAGCATAATCCTCGGAACTGGATTTGCTGACGTCCACACCTTTATTAACTTCAACCAGAACTTCACTGATATCTACCAATTAGGAATTGAAAAAATCTTCCAAGCCAGTGACGTAGTTTTTCATACTTAACAAACTTCTGTGATATGGATGAACTATTACAGGAGTTTATTTGGATGGCATGGTTACGCAGTGGACTCACTGCACCGATGACCCGGGTTCGATCCCGGCTCCGGGTTACTGTCCGTGTGGAGTTTGCACATTCTCCCCATGTCTTTGTGGGTCACCCCCACAACCAAAAAGATGTGCAGGGTACAAATGAATTGGGTACTCTAAATTATTTTTCAGGAAACTATTTGGGAGTTTGTCCAGGCAGTGTGTATGCATGTGTATCACAACTGACGTGAAGAATTGAATCAACATATCACCCCTCAAGTAGCCTCCTGCACGGTAGGAATTCTATGCCTCTGTGTTGCTCAATTGTGATTTTTGGCTGTCTACGGTTTTCTGGAATCCAAATGGGGAGTGCACTAGCGACTGCTTTCATGATCACTCTGTCTAGAGCAGGGACAGGGACAGCCAAATGTGGCTATTCGGTGGGGAAGTTGTTGAGGCTGGGAAGATAATCTGGATCATTCTGAGCCGTTGCATCTAGTGGCCCAACTAACCTTGTCCGGCCCAATTTCTGTGATTCGGCGACGCACCCCCAATGGCTGCTGCTCGCATGTGCAGAATGCCGTCTTGCATTAGATCGTTTGACTGGCGCCATCTTGTCTGTGCAAGTCTGTGCTGATGGACTGGGGTGAGAGAGGGGCCAGAGGGGGACCGAGCACAGATGCAACAGCGATGTGGAGAGGCTGCGAATTGGTGGTAGGGCTCTGACAACTGCTCTCCATTTCGGCACTCCCACATCTAGCCACGGTGAAAACCCACGTAGGGTGGAGAATGGAGGAGAAGGTGATGAGTGATTGCAGAGGGAGGATTTGAGTGTGTGGGGATAGGAGGAAGGATATCAGTATGTTCATGGGAGCTGTGAGGAGGGATGACATGTAAGTTTACCCAGTAATAAAAATGTGTCTGTAATGGTTGCCCATGCTTTGTGGCAATCAAATGCCTTGAGTTGCCACATGTGACTCCCAAGGTTCAAAACCGTTGGTCATCCCTGCTCTACAGGAAGGAAGTATTGCTCTAAAACGGTAGGAAATTAGATGGAACAGTTGGCATTTGGAGAACAATTGTGCATTAGTGACCACAGCATAAATTCACTGAAATGAGGAAAGGCTAATGGGCCTGGAAAAGACTAAATTAACGAGATTGGATAGGATCTGGCTCAAAATAAAGGGACAGAAATTGCAGCATACTAATCAGTAAAAATACTCCATTCAGATGGATTGTGGCCAGAATAGCTATAAAAAGGAATCAAATGGATTAAGTAGAGATTAAACAAAACTAATTTTAAAGGATGATGTGTGGTGGAATAATAAATATGGCAAATAATGGGGAGGTGAAAAGGTGAAGAGATTATAGTGCTAAGAGGAAATATTGGACGTTGCATAATTTAAGAAGTATAAATAATGGCTGAAGGGGAGATTAGAGTTGTGGTAGATGAAGGGGTGACACTAGTTTTATTTGCATCAGGTTTACAAATAGTGACGGTGAAATTAGCTAGAAGCTATGGAACAATTAATAGAAATGTGTGTGGGGAAAAATTTGTTCGAAATTGCAGTTAGAAAAAGTCACTGGGCCCTAATGCCAGACATTCGAGGCTATTGTAATTGTTTTGTAAACAACTATATTGATTTTTTCCAGTTATTTAAATTTGCAATTATACTGAGAAGTATAGCCTCTTTGTTCAAGACAGAAAGGAGGGGCATGTTAGATGATTATTACGGGCAAATTCTCAAGAACCACGAATTTGAGGCCATATTAATGAACACTTCGATAAAAGATTGGGGATAATTACAGCCAGCCAATGCGAACTTGGTAGAGTTGAATTCTGTTTGACAAACTTAATAGTTTAATTTAATGGCGTGACTTCCTATAGGTATATTGAGTGTTATGTAGACCAGCTGGTTTAGCTCACTCGGCTAAATCGCTGGCTTTTAAAGCAGACCAAGCAGGCCAGCAGCACGGTTCGATTCCCGTACCAGTCTCCCCGGACAGGCGCCGGAATGTGGCGACTAGGGGCTTTTCACAGTAACTTCATTGAAGCCTACTCGTGACAATAAGCGATTTTCATTTCATTCAATTTTGTGAATTATCTGTTCGAGGGCTTGATTTGTGGTATGAGAGGAAATTAAGCAATGTCAATGTAAAGGGTTGAAGGGTGTAACTTGAATTGGAAATGGATTGGCCATAAACGGTGTATCCCAGAGGCTAGTGCTGGGTGTACTTGTTTATAAGACATCAATATAAATTGATGATTTGGTTAAGTAATATGAGATTTGCTAATGACCTCCGAAGTATGTGTAGCAACATGCATCACTCAGTTTTGGTAAAATGCCAGCTGGGTGGTAGATATAATTTTGAGGAACCATGAGTAATTATTTTGACACAAAATGAGGATTGAGATTATTAATTAAATGAAAATGCTGCAGGTTTTGGAGGAACTGACAGACCTATGGTGCAAGCTTCAAAGTTAGGGTTTGATTAAACCATGAACACTCCATTAGGATTCTGGGTTTATGGCTGATGTACTATTCAGTGGTTTGGCTGCAGTATTATGTTGTAGGCAGTTTGGGAGCCCCATTATAGAAAAGACAGATAGATATTCTCACATTATTGGGTAGTCTCAGCAGAAGCAAAATTTCATTTTGAGGCTGGACCTTATTAGTACTTGAATGGCAGCTTGCCTACAAGCATAATCCAGTTTCAGTAAGCCCCCAGATTGGTGGATAGGTTAGAAGAAAATGTGTCTGCGGGGTTGCCATCAGCTTATCCTTTCTGCCCCACAAAATTCAACTTCTGGTGGCTCAACCAAAGAGGAGTTGATACTTGGAAAGGCATATGATTCATTCAGTACTGGAGATTGTGACAGCCACAGTCATTTCCCCATTATACTTGGTGCACTACCCATGAAGAGAGGGTCGGTTAACTCGGTTGGCTGGATGGCTGGTTTGTGTCACAAGAAGGATCTCCGAAATCCTATTTAAAAGCTGTGCACTACCCCTGCACTGGAGAGTGGACAATGTTGATTGTGTACAGGGACAAGAAAAGGGGAAATACATATTGGAGGGATTTGGAATTGTGTGGCTATTCCAGTGGAAGATGGAAAACAGGGAAAATTGAAGAGATTTTTGAAATTTAGAAGCGTTCTGATAAATTGAATAGACCTATCATCTGGTTGGTGATCCAGCATTGAGGGTCAGATATTTGAAATTCCCTGTGAGCAAGTTGGGAGAAATTTATTTCCATCCTATTTTCCATAGCATGATTTACCACTGAAAGACGTTAAGATAAAGACCATTGCATTTTGAAGACAATATATTAAATGTTTCCTGGAGAAAAATAGTAGATGGAGAAAGAATAGGGAAATGAGTAGATAGCCCAGATAAAATGGTTGAATGAATTACTTTTGTACCATAAGTCTGTGTAATACTATTGTATAGAATCAATTGAAATTTCAATAAACTTGTTCGCTCTCTTTGACCTTTCTACAGTGTGGTTCTACAAGTTTTTATTTCCTTTGGATGGTTTGTGCTTCATTTTTCACACATTGATTGAAAGTAGCGACTTTATGAATCCCAATCCTCTTGTTTTTTTCAATGTCTCATTTAAAAGTATATTTATTTATTATTAGTTTTGTTTTTGTTAAGGAAAACGGTTTTGTTTCCTAACTTGTTTTCATTTTTGTTCGGCTTTTAAGTTGGGTTTCTGAGACCCTTCTTGTGACTTAAATCTTTTTTTTGGTATTGTGCCAGTGTCTCACATTTGCCATGACTGACCAAAAAAATCTACTTTAGCAATGTAAGAATTGCTATATCTAAATTCATCACCAGCCTTTAGGATAAGTGGATATTAGGGCAGCACGGTGGCCTAGTGGTTAGCGCAACCGCCTCACGGCGCTGAGGTCCCAGGTTCGATCCCGGCTCTGGGTCACTGTCCGTGTGGAGTTTGCACATTCTCCCCGTGTCTGCGTGGGTTTCGCCCCCACAACCCAAAAATGTGCACATTAGGTGGATTGGCCACGCTAAATTGCCCCTTAATTGGAAAAAATAATTGGGTAATCTAAATTTAAAAAAAAAATAAGTAAATAAAAAAAGGATAAGTGGATATTCATGGGCATGAGGGATAGATGAATGAAAATAAAAATCAGTCTCAGGCTGGTTCTGAATGACTTTATCACGTACAGCCTGTTACTAGACTGGAACCTGTTGAAGGATTCGTGTGTACCATTCCACTGGAGCTGATCAGCAGACTGGCATGTTTTATCTTGTTTTTCCTAACCCCCACCCTATGTTTAATGGCCTTCAGATAGCAACTAATTTGCTATCTGAAGACCACTAATTTTTGTTTCAACCTTATTCACCATTTGCCACAACTGTTTTTTACGTTTATCAGTAATGTATGCACTACATCCATTGTACCTCTTCGTGTAATGTTTTATGAAGGGCACTGAAAGACGCCCAAGTCCCAGAGGGCCATAGGCTGCTATCCCCAGTGCTGACTGGTGGTGATTTAACCTAAGGGTCACCACACGAGAGCTGAGGGGCAAGGTTGAGAAGGATAACTTCATGGATAACCTCAGCCGTTGCGGAAATTGAACTCTTGCTGTTGGCATTGCTCTGCATCACAAACCAGCCGTCCAGCCAACTGAGCTAATTGACCCTCTCTTCATGGATAACCTCAACCGGTATGGGAATTGATCCCGAACTGTTGCTGTCACTCCACATCACAAATCATCCGTCCAGCCAACTCCGCTGGCATGGGAATCGAACCTATGCTGTTGGCGTCGCTCCGCATAACGGACCAGCCGTCAAACCAACTGAGTTAACTGACCCCATGTTTTATACCCTGCTGACAACCGGATAGTCTCTGTTAGCCATCTTTTGAAATAATCAGTCCTTCATTCCTGATGTGCTTGTTTGTATAAAACCCATTCAAAACATTGCCTCAGAACATTTTTTTTTGTCGTAATTCTGCCAATGTTGGTACTTTTTTTTTATCGGCCATGTCTGGTTCATCTCCTGTCCCAGACCGTGCCCAGATATCCTGGTAATCAGAAATTCTTTAAACCCCCAAGTCCTTCTTTGAAGGAATTTTATAGAGGCATAATCAGACAGGATTTTGAGATAAAGAACGTGAAGTTGAGCACGACCAGGAAGATGTTTCGGGAGAAGAGTTCAATAATGTGAATCCTGAAGACACTGCTACAATATATTGGTGGAGTGGGGGCTACAAGAGACGATGCAAAAGAAAACAGAATTATTTTCAGAACTTTGAGGAGTGATGGGTGAGTGGGAGTTGATTCAGACTAGGACATGGGTAGGAGAGTGGACATAGACAGTGGTGTCGGTGTCATTTATAAAGTGGAAGCAGTGAAACATTAGACACCAACAATTGATTGAAGAGGGAGGTTTACATTTTCACCAACCTTTTGGTGGTGCCCTTGGCTACTTTACAAAGTCTCTGTCTTAGTCATGTTCATAGATGCTGATTACTTTGGTAAAATGCTGAGCACTGTTCATCTTTTCAGATTTCCCCTCCCAGCGATTAGCTGATTCCTCCTTACTATGCTTTTCAATCTGGGTGACCACATCCTGCAACATCTCTCCTTCATATATTGTAAGCACAGCAGTTCCTTGTTCAGTGTTGAACAAAATAAGTAACATTTCATGTGTCTATATTCCTTTGAACCTGTACATTTCTGAAATAATCTACTTGCATATCATGGTCTCAGCAAATTTACTTATTTTGTGTTGCTGCTGAACTTGGCGTCAGACTAAATTTCCATCCCTCCTTTTTTTAAATAGTAAATTTGACTTTTTCATGTGGCCTTTTTGCCATTGTAAGCAGTCTCATCCACAAATTGATTACTATGTCCTTACTGAATTAACTGGCTATCTATTTACATTCTTGGGCGAAGCAATTTCCTGATTGCTGGTTTGGATCCCAAAGTGATGTTCGCCACAGTGATCGTAAAGCAGTTCTGATCTTGGAAGATACATGATTGGTATAAACTTAAGCCTGCTTCTGTTTACAAGTGTAACTCCTACATAATTTGAACTGTGTAATACATAGAGAAAGTGTGTTTTAACCAGAAGGCTCGACTTGGTTGAAGAAAACCTGGAAATTTGCGACCACATTCATACTGAATTACTCAAATATTCGTGACAGGAAATCCTGTTTGGTTTTTTTCTACAAGTTTAATTCTAAATGCTGTAGGATTTCTCATTATCTCCAGTTAAGTTGCTTACCAGTAACTTTGTGTGGAGGAAGGGCAAATGGGAATAGATCCTTAAGAAATGTTAAATACGATCAAAACTTTATACCTTTTATTTGAAAGGCATTTGTCTTTTCTGTTTCCAGCGTACCATATATGTATGTTGTGTGTGTGCATATAATAAACATAAAGATTAAAATTGGAGAATACAGATGACAATTGTCAACTTCCACATGCTGGATATTGGAGGTTCAATTGTGGGATGGGAACGGGAAAAGCTTTAGTTGACTACGTTCATTATGAAGTTTGTTATTTGTGACTAGAGTAAATTGGCCTTGAAGCCCAGAATTGTGCTTGATCCAGAAGGCTGTGTACATAGTAGTCTGTTGGAATATAGAGCATGTGCTGAAATATGGCCAAATTGACATCCTTTGCAGATGTATTTAATATTAAGCAAGTTTTTAGTACCGTGGGCATCAAAGAAAAATCATTTCATGACAAGACAATTGTATACCTCTGAAAACTCAATCCAGTGTGCACAAAGGTAAATCTAATTCTGTTGTTTATTTTAAAGATTTAATTTTTGCTTGCCTTTTCTCCATCACCTCTTAAATTGTGTCAAAACAAAAATCCCCAAATGAGAGAGTTTTAGGGTTCTGATGTTTGCCTTTTAGGCATGCTAAATTTGTAGTTGTTATCCTGTTGTCAATCTGTTACTCAATGTCTTGAAGGAAATTCTGGATGGTTTTGGGTGTGTAGATTTTTTTAAAATAAAGCACCTTTTTAAAACTATATTTGGACATTCCTTTCAATGTTGCAGAGTTTTCAATTTGTATGCTTTTTCAGCTTGTGAGCATATTAGTTCAGACAGGGACAGGAATAAAATGTAATATCTCTAATTTCTCCAGACAAGTTTAGTAAAAATCTTGCTTATGCCCACTCTGGAAGTGATAAAAGCTATTTTAAGATAGTGAACAGATTTCAAAGAAGAAATATTTAATGTTCATATGACGGCACACCTTGGTGTTGATATTTTTAACAACAATCCTAACTTTGTATTATTTGGCAGTTTTGAATATATTTGAGCACATATTGCAGAGTAAAGTTAGCTACGAGAAAAAAAGACTTTTCAATATCTAATGAAGTAAGCTACAAATATATATTAGCTGTCTAATTGAAATGGGGGAATTACATACAACCCTGCAGTGAAAAAAAGTCGAGTGCAAATTTCAAAAAGGATTCTATTTGAAAATGGTGAGTTGAGGAATAACTTACAGGAAACATGTAAAGCAGCAAAAAGGCTTTGTTCTTGGTTGTTCTGTGACACTTCATACTTTTGTTTGCTTTTATTACATTTTATTTCATCTTCTAATTTATTACTTGTTTTTGACAGTCCTTGGATGTCATCTGTGGCACAGTAGTAGTATTGGTCCGAATCAGAATGTTGGGCTCAAGTCGCATTCTAGTGGCTTGAGCACAAAATCCAGACTGACTGTCAGTGCAGTACTGAAGGAGTACTGTGGTGTCGGAAGTGTTAGCTTTCACAGATGCTGAACAGTCATCGGCCCAGATGGATTTAAAAGACCAGTAGCAATATGCTGAAGAAGAGTTGGGGAGTTTCCCCCAGTGAGCGAGCTAATATTTGTCTACATTAACACTGCAAAAACAGATGACTTGGTCATTAACACATTGTTGTTTATAGGATTTTGCTGTGTGCAAATTGGCTGCAGCATTTCTGATACTACAAGAGTGACTGCACATCTAAAGATTTTGGCTGTAAAGTGCTTTGGGACATGCAGAGATTGCAAAAGGCAGTAATAAATATAAATCTTCCTTGCCATTCTGAACTGTAACCTCTACTGAATTATTTGGCATTTTCTCTACTTTTTCCCCACCCCCTCTCAATTTTGTGTCTTGGTCTCAATTGTTGGAATATGGTTCCATGAACATCAGGCTATTGCTGTGCACACCTGACCAGAAAGTACATGAATGTTCAGTTATTTCTCTACTTTTTTCCTCCAGGTCACACTTTTGAACCAGAAAATAAATCAAAAACAATCAAATACTAATTTTTTCAACTTTTAAACACCTTTTTTGAGCTACAAACTAGAAATATCTAAATGAACATTGCAGTAAATAGTTTTCAACAAAAATAAACTTTGCCATAAATCTCTGCTCTTTACAGTCACTTATATATACCCATTTTTGTACCTTGGGCTAGAAACCGAGCTCCCAGGCTCTGAGCTTGCGTCTCCTATTTGTAGCATGTGGCAGTTTTAAGGTCGCCATTTTTATCCCTGTAAAATTTTAATTTTTTAAGAAAATCTTGCTCATCACTGCAATAGATTGATGCAGTATGTAATTGCTTCAAGAACGTCCTGCTTATTTTTGGAATAATCTGGGCTGTAACCAATCGATGTTATTTATCCTCCGTATCAATCTGATCTTGATCACCCTTAATAATTAATATAAGCACATGCACCGATAATGATGAATAAGACTCTACCCTATGAATACAGTGTATAATATTGATCCACATAATATCTAATATGACCAAAAAATACAACCCACTGAAGATGTCTGAGCAGCTGTATTACTACACTCTCAATGCAAGCCCAGTGTACAATCTGCTTTGCATGAGAAATGAGAGAAAAGCTTTGGCTTCATAATAGCATTCCCACATTGAGTCAGAAGTACAGGGTTCAAGTCCGAATTCAGGCAGTCTGAGCAAGTGAGGACCGAAGCTCCAACTCTGATTTCTTGATTGATATTTAGTGGAATATTCATGTTCAGCGCTTCTGATTGTCGAAGCCCATAAAACCACCCTGCCACATTGGACGAGTGATCACCTGGTTGAAAAGATGTTACAGCCTTGGATGGAGTCGATGCATTGCTCAGCCTTTTGAGACTTTGACCAGTCTTCAAATCTATTCACTACTGCACACTTCAGGTGAAAGTGTTAATGTATGAATACAACTGGACGATGCTCATTATTGATTAATACATTGTCCGTGACAATGTTGCTATTAAAAAAAATTCAAGAATATTTATGGAGAATGTCTATGTACCTCCACTGGATGTGACGAAAGATCTTAGTGCAAGAAAATCTTTGATGGTATGCCACTGAATATTTTGAACAGTTCATTTCCTCGCAACTAATGGGAGAAATGAGACGTGCGCATATCTCAAACTAATTCTTCATTGTACGTACATTCGTTTCTCATCAAATGCACCATATTGCTACAAATACAAATTTATAACTAACATTGAAAATATATTAAGTTGTGCTAAACATAACAATGAGTTCATCAACTGTGTTTCAACTCGCAAAGCAAAACTTTTCATTTGATCACAGGCATTCAATTTTCCAGGAACATCAGCCTTCACTTGTCATTTATTTGTTCATTCATTGGATGTGGATGCCACCACAGCCAACATTTATTGTACACCCTTAAAGGTGCAATGCAGAGTGAACTATGTTGTAGGACTGGAGTTGCATGTTGGCTGGACCAGGTAAGGGTGACAGGTTTTCTTCCCTAAGCAAGATTGAAGCAGTTTTTTTTTGATAATTTCATGGTCAGCATTGCTGGTGCTGGCTTTTTAATTTAGATTTAATTGAATTTTTATTCTCCAACTTCTACGTCTTTTGGAAGGTGCATTAAACCTAGGCCCATCTGCTAGTGGATGAGCATAAAATTTGCCTTGTCATTATTTAAAGAAGGGCAACTGACAAATACTTCTGCAAACAACACCACTTTTTTTTGGTATTCTTGTTGTTTGGTCGATGCTGTGTGCGAATTGGCTGTAGTGTTTCCCTATTTTACAAGTGTATTTCATTAGCTAAAGTGGTTTGGCATAATGTGAATTCGTGATGGGTACTGCACAAGTACAAGATTGTGCATTGCTATATCTTATTTTCCTGGAAATTGTTATGCGTACAGTTTGATTTGCTATCTGACTGCATTCTTGATTCCATGTCGTCAGTGGTCATCTTTGGAACATGCCGACCCTTGAGATGACTGATCGTTAACATTTTCCCACCCAGCACTGTCAAAATAAATCTCCCTCTTTGTTTTGCCTGTTGAACCCTGACTCTGCCAGCAGAGATCACCAACTTTCTCCACATTTCCTGCTAGAATGTCAGTTCACTTTGAATCAATTTGGATTGGATTTGTTTATTGTCACGTGAACAGAGGTACAGTGAAAAGTATTTTTCTGCGAGCAGCTTAAAAATTTCCGTGTGCATCGTCGTCATCCTATTGTAAACTCAGTCACAAAGATCCTCCTTGAGTTAGGTCTCGTGAATTTCCTCAGGAGTTCCCTCCCTAAACCCGCTCTGCTTCAACTTTACACTTTTGAGCTGATGAAATTGTAAAAGTTGGTGATGATTATGGTGCCAAGATTAGAGGCAGAATACAGCAAGTTCCTTAAATTTCTGTTTTATTTTGAGAACATTTCACTATCGTTACGTTTGCGTTCAGCCATTGCTGAGCATGCAGTACTATGCTCCGACAGATGATATTGAATTCTGAGCTCTATGACACTTAAGTATTTTCAACATTACTCTGACTTGCTATCAGTGCTTGGTAAAGGTTTTTTTTATTGGCATTATACATATTGGTTATTAAGCTTGAGCTACTAGCTACTTTCATACTTTATCATATTTTATAAAGGGTTAATGTTGGACACCAATGCTGAAGTGTAGTTTGTAGGGGCTAACCTAGCAACTAATGAGAAATATGTTGCATGGAAAAATTTAAGTCACAAAAGGGCCCACTGTTTCCATACCACCTGAAAGAGCTTCATGCCACTTTCCTGTTTTTGGCCTTGTAGCTTATGGTATCTCAATTGTATATCCTGGTGTTAAAAATGAGTTGTGTTTTCCATCCTTTGAGGCAGTGATTTCCAGGTTCCGAGATAGCCTCTATGCTCTTGTATTCTGTGCCTTGGGCAATAAAGCAAAAGATCCTCTTGTGAGTTTGTGACTATCTTATCTGCCTGTCCTGATATCTTCAGAAGTCTAGACAAAACAAGTCTGTGTTCCTTTTAAAAGGCAGGATTCTGAAAAGTACATTGTGACCTCTTGTTCTGTTGTTCTCCCAAATGCTTTACCATACATTTCCCTTAAAGTTATTCCATTTGCTACGCTGCTGCCCACCTGACCACTCATTGGTATCTTCCTGCAGTCTACAGGTTTTTTCCCTCACCATCAAATACATGGCCACTTTTCATATAATCTTCAAATTTTTTAAATCATGCCCTCCATACAAGCCTAAACCAATGACCTAGACCATGATTAGGAGGGGATCAATTACTAAGTCCTGTGGAGTTCCACTGGAAATAGCATTCCAGTTACAAAAATACCTGTTATAACCATTTGCTTCCAGCTACTGAGTCAATTTTGGTTCCAACATGCCACTTTCGCTTGGACCTCTTGAGCTTTTAATTTTCTGGTCAGTCTGCCATGAGGGATCTTATCAAGATCCATGTAGTCTACTTGTTAACCCTCCTTGTTACTCAAATTCAATCGAGTTAATCAGACAATACCTTCAAGAAATTCATGCTTTCGTTCATTAATCCATGCTTCTCTAAATGAAGATTAGTACCATGTTTCTGAATTTTTTTTCAATGATTTGCTCATCCACTGAGTTTGGGCTGACTGATTTGTAATTACTCAGGTTATCCTTTCTTCCCTTTCTATACAATGGTGCAACATTAGCACTCTGGCATCTTGCCGGAGAGGATTGGAATAAGAAGACTGAAGCCTCTGCTGTTGATTCCCATAGCCATTTCATCCAGGCCTGGTGATTCATCCAGTCTCAAGAATGCTAAGCACCATAATGTTTTCTGCCTCAATATGTTTATCTCATTCAGTATTTCATACTCCTCGTTAACCACTCTATCTGCTTTACCCTCGGTGAAAACAAGGAGTGATGTGTTCATTAAGAAACATGCCCATGTCTTGTGCTTCCATGTGCAAGTTACCTGTTCGATCTCTATAATTGACCATCTTTCCTCGGTTATCCTCTTGCTCTTGAGGTATTTATAAATCATTTTCAACTTTCCTTGATTTTACTTATCAATATAATTTCATACCCCCTCTTTGGTTAACTATCTTTCTCTATCATGCTGCATAGTGTGGGATTTTGTATTTCTAATTGTACAGCCTTGTTGATTTGCCAATTTGGTCATGAATTGGGACAGATTAGTGGGTCAATAATGCAACTGATGGAAAGCTATTAGAAGACCATCTAAATTAACAGTAAACAAATTTGCATAAAACTTTCTTGCTATTAAACTTTGTGATGCCTCAGTGGGAAACTAGATGGCAGGTGCAAGAACCAAGGGAAATAAAAATCCAGCCAACACTGCAAACACTTACATTCAGAAAGCTGCTTCCCAGCTGAAAAAACACATTTGGTACGTTCTAGATCATCAATCCATATCTTTCTGACAAATTAATGATATTTATCTTCAACCATTTAAACATGCAACATTTTTATCTGTTGCATTCCAAATGCGAGGTGAGCCAATGGATGTCTTGTACCATGAGAACTCTTAACTCACTGGAGTGGTAAGAGAAGCCGTTACATTTTCCTACATGGACTTCATCATATTTTAAAAAATAATACAGGAGTACTTGTAATCAAAATGGTGACTGAGGAGGTTCATGTCTCCATGCTAATAATTCCTACTTCCCTCTTTACAGCATGCTTATTTCTAAAGGGGAATTAAGTCAAATTACCCGCTAGATACATCATCAGAAGAGCTTATTTTTAAAAGAAAATCAACAAGAACATGGCAGAAGATGTATTTTACTTTCTCCAAAAAGCAAAATGATGTCAGGTACGCCTTGCAGAAATGGATTGCAGGGCTTCAGTGTGTTAAAATAACACTAAATTGTCATTACAGTGCTGTAATCTACAGTTAATATTGTTTATTAAGAACAAGAAAATAATTTGTTTATGCCAGGTGATGTTTGCAATGTGATTGAATAACTAGAATGTAGATGACGCTGTTTATTTTTTCCAGAATTAACAAAATTTAATACAAACTAATCCACTTAATCTTGCAATTTTACTTGTTGACATGCAAATTTTAGTGTTGTTTTATGACGAGTCTGCACTGGAAGATGTATATTTTAAATAAGCTTTATTTTGTCATCCTCTCCTGTTTGATCCCTGATCAAAAAATCATGCAGCTAACATGGCTCCAGAGTTATCAGTGCTGATATATAACTGACAACGGGGTAAATTTTAAATGTGCAGTATGAGTATCACTGGTACTAGAGTATAATACGTATTCATCTTTGAATGTTGTGCTTGCCCAGGTGAGTGCTATTATTGTTGAACTTTCTATTTTAGGCATCCATTTCAAGATTCTTCCAGGTTTGTTCCAAAGTAAATCTGCTTCAGTCGAAGCTGTGTACACTTTTAATGTGGCATGTTGACACCTCTGAGTGCTCAATTTGGATATTTTTACATTGAGTCCAGGTTCACCATCAAATAGATGAGGTTGCTTTTTAAAAAAAAAAAATAATTTTTATTGGAATTTTTTACAGAAAATATAAAATATAACAACAAACAATGAAATGCAACAAAATAACCCATAACAACTGTAACACCCCCCAGACCGTACCAACCCATGTATCATATCCCCCCCCCCCCCAACCCCAACAAGAGAACTTAAAAATAAATTAAAATTAAATAAACAAACATAGTCATCGTCATCGTCGATAAGGACCCCTTGCAGTGTGGATCATACAGGCCTATCTCGCTCCTCAATGTTGACGCCAAGTTGCTGGCGAAGATCCTTTCCCTGTGGGCCCGGATGGAGATCAGCTCCCCCCGGATCACTGCTTTCAGAGCCGCCCAGACCATCCCCACCCGGACCTCCCCTGTGTCATTGGTATCAAGATACCCCTCAATACTTCTCCGGACCCTCCTACACACCTCATCAGCCAGCATCCTCACATCCAGGCACCAGAGCGGGCGCTGGTCCCGCGTCTCCCCCATCCCCAGATCAACCCAGCGCGGAGCATGGTCTGAAATCGCTATGGCCGAATACTCGGCATCCTGCACCCTCATGATCAATCCCCTGCTCAGGACGAAAAAATCTATTCGTGAATAAACCCTATGGACATGAGAGAAAAAGGATACTCTCGCGTTCTCGGTCTCCCAAACCTCCAGGGATCCACCCCTCCCATCTGGTCCATGAATCCCCTCAGTACTTTGGCCGCCGCCGGTCTCCTACCCGTCCTTGAACTGGACCGGTCCAGTGGGGGATCCAGCACTGTGTTAAAGTCTCCCCCCATGATCAGGCCCCCTGCCTCCAGGTCCGGAATGCGGCCCAACAAGCGCCTCATGAAGCCAGCATCATCCCACTTCGGGGCATATACATTAACCAGCACCACCTTCTCTCCCTGCAGCCTACCCTTCACCATAATATATCTGCCCTCCTTGTCCAACACCACCTCAGCCGCCTCGAACGCCACCCTCTTCCCCACCAGAATCGGCACCCACCGGATCTTCGCTTCCAATCCTGAGTGAAAAACCTGCCCTACCCACCCCTTCCTCAGACGAACCTGGTCTGCCACCTTCAAGTGGGTCTCCTGGAGCATAGCCACGTCCGCCTTCAACCCCTTCAGATGAGAAAATACCCTAGTTCGCTTAACCGGCCCATTCAGCCCCCCCCACCCCCCCACCCCCAAGGCTAGGACCCCATCTAGCCGCGACGCACCCTCCATGGTACTTCCGTGAGTCAGCTGACTTCTGCTGACCCCGGCAGCTCCCGCCAAAACCCATCCCCTCCCGGCATGGGGTCATCCCCCTCTTGCCACACCTCCTTGGCACCGCTTCAGCGCGGGAAAGAAAACCAGTAGAGGCCACGCCCCCACCACCAGCTCCGCCCCCCTGCCCCGCAGCGCGGGAAAACAGAGGCAGGCCCGTGCTTTCACACTGCCACACCCCACCCTTCTGACGCAGCTCCCCAAAATCCAGTTTCACCCCAACCCTCAGCGCCGTACAGAAGAAAACATATAAAATACAAACCCCCAACATTCCCCATGTATCCCACACCCATACCCAACAGACAGACCCACCCAGAAACAGAGCAAAAAGAAAACCAGCATTAAAAACACACATGTCAAAGTTAAAGAACAGCAACAGCGAAAACAGCAACGGCCATAGTGTGTCCCTAGGCCCTAGTTCGAGTCCAGCTTCTCCGTCTGTACAAAGGCCCACGCCTCCTCCGGGGACTCTAAGTAGTGGTGCCGGTCCTTGTATGTCACCCACAGGCGCGCAGGCTGCAGCATTCCAAATCTGACCTGCTTGGCATGAAGCACCGCCTTCGTCCGGTTGAACCCGGCCCGCCGCTTAGCCACCTCCGCACTCCAGTCCTGGTAGATTCTCACTACCGAATTCTCCCACTTGCTGCTCCTCTCTTCCTTGGCCCAGCGCAGCACACACTCCCGGTCGCTGAATCGATGGAACCGCACCAGCACCGCCCTCGGGGGCTCATTTGCCTTAGGCCTCCTGGCCAGCACTCTGTGAGCTCTCTCAAGCTCCAGGGGCAAATGGAAGGACCCCGCCCCCATCAACGAGCTCAACATCGTGGTCACATACGCCGGGAGATCCGACCCCTCCAGCCCCTCCGCCAGGCCCAGGATCCTCAAATTCTTTCTCCTCGTGCGAACGTCCAGCTCCTCCAAGCGGTCTTGCCACTTTTTGTGAAGTGCCTCGAGCAACTCCACTTTTCCCACGAGGACCAAGGCCTCCTCCCTCTCAGCGGCCTGCTGCTGCAACTCCCGAATGGATGCCTCCTGGGCCGCCTGGGTCCCAAGCAGCTTGTTGGTAGTCGCATTCAGGGAGTCCAGCAGCTCAGCCTTCAGCTCCGCAAAACAGCGCAGAAGAGAGGCCTGCTGCTCCTGCGGCCACTTCCACCAGTCCTCGGGTGTTCCGCCGGCCGCCATTTTGTCCTTCTGCCCCTGCTTTTCTTGGGGAGCTGCTGCAGCTTTTTCCTTTGCCCCACTCAGGGTGAGCACCATAAATTATGGGGAATGCTCCTCTAGACACCTTCCCCCACCGGGATTTGTCGAAACAGCGCCGTTTGGGGCCCTCTAATCGGCCCAAAAGTCCTTAAGTAGCGGGAACTGCCGAACGTGCGGCTTAGCTCCGCATAGCCGCAACCGGAAGTCTAGATGAGGTTGCTTTAAATTGTAGAACTCTTATTGCCATTAACGAGAAGGGACTTTCAGCCCACCAGCTAAATTTGAAATTTAGTCGGGTAGGAATGCCACTGATTTACTGTACCATCCACTTCATTCTCTCTTCCCTTGGTCTCCAGAGGAAGCAACTTTTAAAGTTTTTCTTTCAAGATGTTCATTTGTGCAAATGTTTTGAAAG
Source organism: Scyliorhinus canicula (assembly GCF_902713615.1). Lineage (NCBI taxonomy): Eukaryota > Metazoa > Chordata > Chondrichthyes > Carcharhiniformes > Scyliorhinidae > Scyliorhinus > Scyliorhinus canicula. Next base: position 42,696,404 of record NC_052162.1, on the reverse strand, counting down.
TTCCTACTGGAATGAATTGTGCTTGAACTGAAACTTGTATCTTTACCCTTGGCCAACTCACAGAAACAGAAATAGTAACATTCAATCAAGTTAGTCAGGAAGGCAGTGTAGGTAACAGCTCCTCTCAACTGATCCTTTTACTAGACAATGTTTCTCAGAAAATGAAAAATCAGGGCTTCGGGAAGTGTTTTTAAGCAAATAGAATTTCACTAGGAATGCATCAGAATCTCACTGGGAATGCATCACTAAATAATTAGCTCATGATCCAGCAATAGTTGCTCCTGGAATGGTTTTCAATCCCTGCTAATCATCACTAAGACAAATGAATATGAAATACACTGGAGAATACCACAGACAATAAATAATGGATAAAATTTTGTGCCAAATCAAATTTCCCCAAAATGCATTTGGTGCATTGAATACGCTGCACCCTGTTGTGGGTATTGACCATCTATTCTAACCTTCCCAAGCAATGAAATTTAATGGATATCCAAGATGCACCTGGTTGCCATTTTTAATATTGATTTATTTTTCTTCAGTCAGGTTCTAAGGTTACATCACTTAAAAGAAATTGCTATTTTTGTTATGCATTTGTTTTCTGCCAGATTTAAAAAGATAAATAAATTTAGAGTACCCAATAATTTTTTTCTAATTTTAAGAGACAATTTAGTGTGGCTAATCCACCTGACCTGCACATGTTTGGGTTGTGGGGGTGAAAACCACGCAGGCACTGGGAGAATGTGCACACTATACACACACACACACACACACACACACACACACACACACAATGACCCGGGGCCAGGATTGAATCCAGGACCTCAGTGCCGTAGGCAGCAATGTTAACCACTGTGCCGCCCTTTCTCTTCCACCTGATACCCTCTTTTGCAATGCTTTCTTTGGGGTACAGCGGCTGTGACTGCTTGCCAGAACATTTTAGCATAATCTATTGAGCACGATCTGCTCACTTTTGATGCTCTGGTGTCCATTAAGTCCATTTCTCTCTCTCTTTGACTGACAACCTGTTATGCCTCTTAGTTCTACTGCCCTAAATTGAAGAAACTAGGGGAGAAGGAATAGAGTCCTGAGGTTAGCTTTTTCTCTTCTTGGATGGCTAGCACTATCGTGCAGGAGGTGAGACATCCCCTCTGATTTGTCAGGAGGTGATGATTGACAACTGACAGCTGGAGGCCAGCTCTTTTCTAAAATTCAGTGGACTCTGGAATGGTTCCTACAGACTGGAGGGTAGCTAATATAACCCTGCTGTTCAAAAATAGAGGTAGCGAGAAATCAGAGAACTATAGACCAGCGAGCCTAACGTCAGGAGTAGGGAAGTTGCTACAGTGCATTATCAAGGATTTCATAGCACAAAATTTGAAAAGCAATGATATAATCAGACAATGTCAGCATGGATTTATGAAAGCGACATCATGCTTGACAAATGTACTGGAATTATTTGAAGATATAACTCGTAAGAGTTGACCAGGCAGACCTGATGGATGTGGTTTATGTAGAATTTCAGAAGGCTTTCAACAATGTCTCACAAAGCAGGTTAGATGTAAAGTTCAAGCACATGGGATTGCGGGTAGTGTCTTGAGATGGATAGAAAATTGGTTGGAAGACAGGAAGTAAAGGGCGGCACAGTGGTTAGCACTGCTGTCTCTCATCGCCGGGTTTGAACTGGGCGTGTGGGGTTTGCACATTGTCCCCGTGTCTGCGTGGACCTCCTCCCCAACAAGATGTGTGGAGCAGGTGGATTGACCATGCTAAATTGCCCCTTAATTGAGGGGGAAAAGAATTGGGCAGCTAAAATTTATTTAAAAAGACAGGAAGTAAAAAGTTGGATTAAACGGGGCCTATTCTGGTTGGCAGGCAGCTACTAGTGGGGTACCGTAGGGATCTGTGCTAGGACCCCAACTGTTCATATTATATATTCATGATTTGGATGAGAGAACTAAATGTAATATCTCCGTATTTTCAGATGATGCAAAGTTGGGTGGGAGGGTGAACTATGAGGAGGATGCAGAGATGCTTCAATGGGATTTGGACAGGCTGAGTGAGTGGGCATATTCATGGCAGACATGAGGTCATCCACTTTAGTAGCAAAAATAGGAGACAGATTATTATTTGGGTCTAAATTGAGAGAGGTGGATACTCAGCGAGACCTTGATGTCCTTGTGCATCAGTCAATGAAAGTGCGCAGGTCCAGTAGGTAGCAAAGAAGGCAAATGATATGTTGGTCTTCAAAGCGAGAGAATTTGAGTGTAGGAATAGAGATATTTTACTACAGTAGGGCATTGGTGTGCAGTTTTGATGTCTTTGGGAAGGATGTTCTTGCTATGAAGGGGGTGCAGCAAAGGCTGATTCCTGAGATGGCAGGACTGTCAAATAAGGAGAGATGGTTGGGATTATATTCATTGGAGTTTAGAAGAGTGAGGGGGGATCACATAGAAACTTATAAAATTCTAACAGGATGGACCAGTAGATTCAGAAATAATATACCCGATGGTGGGGAAATCCAGAACCAGGGCTCATAATTTGAGGATAAGAGGTAAACCTCTTGGGACTGAAGTGAGGAGTAAAATCTTCATCCAGAGAGTGGTGAATCTGTGGAATTCACTGTCACAAAAAGTAGTTGAGGCGAAAACATTGTAATTTCAAGAAGGAATTAGATTTAGTTCTTGGGGCTAAATCTGGATCAAAGGCTATGGGGCGGAAGGCGGGATCAGGGTATTGAACTTACCATGATCATGATGGCGGAGAAGGCTCGAATGGCTGAGTCCTGCTATTCTTTATGTATGTTTCTATATACAAGAACATAGGATCAGGAGAAGACCATTCAGCTCCTCGAGTGTCCTGCCATTTAATGAGATCACGGTTGATCTGTGGCATAACTCCATTTCCCTGCCCTTTGGCCCTTGTTTAAAAAAAAATCCCATCAAGATTTAAAATACACAATTATTCCAGCTTCAGCTGCTGTTTGTGGGAGAGAGTTCCAAACCTCTACTGTCCTTAACATCTCTCCTGAACTGTTTGGCCCATATACTTAGACTAAGCCCTCTAGTTTTAGAATCTCCAACCAGTGGAAATAATTCATTTTTACCTACCATGTCTTTCCCTGTTAATATCTTAATTCTTTGATCATTTCGCATCTTAACCTAGGTTCCAGCGAAAACATGTCATCTCTCTTCGTAACCTTAATAAACCTATGTTACACCCCCTCAGAGGCCAAAATATCCTTCCTACGGTGTGATGACCAAAACTACTAACAGTATTCGAGTGGGGCCGATCCAGGGTTTTGTATATCTGCAGCATAATTTCTGTCTTTATATTCCAATTCTCTGCATATACAGGCCATTAATCTTCTTGATTATTTTCTGCACTTGTTCCCAGCATATGAAGGATCTACGCACCTGAACCTCCCAAGTCTCTTTGGACACTCACTGTACATAACCTTTTTCCATTTAGAAAGTATTCAGCTCTATCCTTTTTGGTGGAAAATGGATAACCTCACACTCGCTTATGTTAAATTCCATCTGTCACAATTTTGCGCATTCACCTAATCTGTCAATATCTCTGGGCTCTCTACAGTGCCATCTGATTTTGTATATTCGCAAATTTGGATATGACTTTCTATGGCATTATCCAAGTCATTAATAAATAGTGTGAATAATTGAGGCCCAATACAGGTCCTTGTGGTACACCACTAGTCACCTGCCAATTAGAGTAAATGCCCATTATCCCCACTCTCTGTCCTGCCACTCAACCAATTTCCTAGCTATGTCAATACTTTTCCCTCAACTTTAAAAAAAAAAATCTTTATTGTCACAAGTAGGCTTACATTAACACTGCAATGAAGTTACTGTGAAAACCCCCTAGTCGCTGCATTCTAGTGCCTGTTCGGGTACATGGAGGGAGAATTCAGTATGTTCAAATTACCTAACAGCACATCTTTCGGGATTTGTGGGAGGAAACCAGAGCACCCGGAGGAAACCCCCACTTACACAGCGAGAACGTGCATACTCCGCACGAACAGTGACGCAAGCAATGAATCAAACCTGGGACCCTGGCGCTATGAAGCAACAATGCTAACCACTGCTACCGTGCTGCCCAGAACTCTGGGCTTCCACCTTACTTAACAGTCTCTTATGTGGGACTTTGTCAAATACCTTCTGCAAGTGCATATAAATAACATCGATAGATATTCCCCTCTCCACTACCTTGGTCACCTCATCAAAAAATTCAATAAGATTAGTCCAGCATGACCCTCCCTCCACGAATCTATGCTGGCTCTCGCTGATGAAACAGAATTTTTTTTTTAATAAACAATTTTATTGAGGTAGTTTTTGGCTTTGTAAACAGTTACAGACATCAACAGAAAGAAAGCAAAAAAGGCAAAAATGTGCAAACATCCATGTACTTTCAATACTTCAATCGTAACATACTGCACAAGCCTGCTCTTCTCCCACCGTTACTACCTGCCATTTTATCCCTCCTACTCTACCCCCCCCCCCCCCCCCCCCCCCCCCCCCCCCCCCCCTGCTGACGCTCACTCTCCCGCAAAGAAGTCAATAAATGGTTGCCACCTCCGGGCGAACCCCTGTACAGATCCCCTCAAGGCGAACTTAATTTTTTCCATACCCAGAAAACTTGACATGTCTGCAAGCCACAACTCAGTCTTCGGGGGCTTTGAGTCTCTCCACGCCAATAGTATTCGTCGCCGGGCTATCAGGGAAGCAAAGGCCCCAACATCGGCCTCTTTCTCCCCCTGGACTCCCGGGTCTTCTGAAACCCCAAAAATTGCCACCCCTGGACCCATCGCCACCCTTGTTTTTAGCACCCGGGACATGACGTCCGCAAATCCCTCCCAGTACCCCCTCAGCTTAGGGCATGCCCAAAACATGTGAACGTGGTTCGCTGGTCCTCCCGCGCACCTAGTGCATTTGTCCTCTATCCCAAAGAATTTGCTCATCCGAGCCACCGTCATATGGGCCCGGTGAACTACCTTAAATTGAATCAGCCCGAGCCTGGCACATGTCGCGGTCGAATTTACCCTACTCAGGGCCTCTGCCCACAGCCCGTCCTCCATTTCCCCGCCTAGCTCCTCCTCCCATTTAAGTTTCAGTTCCTCCGTCTGGGACCCTTCCTCCCTCATGAGCACCTTATAAATACCAGAGACTCTACCCTCCCCTTCTTCCCCCCTAGAGACTATTCTGTCTAGGATCCCCATTGGCGGGAGGCGTGGGAAAGATGGGACCTGTCTACGAACAAAGTCCCGCAACTGTAGGTACCTAAAATCATTTCCCCTTACCAGCCCAAATTTCTCCTCCAAGCTCCTCGAACTCGCAAAACTCCCTTCCAGGAACATATCGCCCACCCTTCCCACCCCCGCCCGCCGCCATACTCTAAACCCCCCATCCATACTCCCGGGGGCAAACCGGTGGTTGTCGCCGATTGGCGCCCAATCCGACGCCCCCGTCTCCCCTACATGCCTCCTCCACTGGCCCCATATCCGCAGGGTCGCCATCACTACCGGGCTGGTGGAGTACTTGGCCGGCGGCAGCGGTAGAGGAGCCGTGACCAGGGCTGCCAAGCTGGAGCTCCTGCACGAAGCCGCCTCCACCCGCTCCCAGATAGACCCCGTACCCACCATCCACTTCCTTATCATAGCGATGTTGGCCGCCCAGTAATAATTAATTAGACTCGGCAAAGCCAGCCCTCCCTCGCTGCGGTTCCTCTCCAGCATCGCCTTCTTCGCCCACGGGGATTTTCCTGCCCAGACAAAGCTCATGATCATCCTGTTAACTCTTTTGAAGAAGGACTGTGGGACAAAGATCGGGAGGCACTGAAAAACAAACAGAAATCTAGGGCGGATTGTCATCTTTACAGTCTGCACCCTCGCTGCCAGCGACAGCGGAAGTGCATCCCATCTCCGAAACTCTCCCTTCATTTGCTCCACCACCCTGGCCAAATTTAACTTGTGCAGCCTGCCCCAGTCTCGTGCCACCTGGATTCCCAAATACCGGAAATTTTCCTCAACCAGCCTAAACGGTAGCCCTCTCAATCTGTTCTCCTGGCCCCTTGCCTGTACCACAAACATTTCACTCTTGGCCGTATTTAATTTGTATCCTGAAAACTGGCCGAACTTCCTCAACATTCCCAGTGTACTTCCCATCCCGGCCACTGGGTCCGACACGTACAGGAGCAGGTCGCCTGCGTAAAGAGACCCTATGTTCTACCCCGCCCCTCACCATCCCCTTCCATCCCTCTGCGGCTCTCAGCGCAATCGCCAGCAGCTCTATGGCCAGCGCAAACAGCAGCGGGGAGAGTGGGCAGCCCTGTCTGGTCCCTCGGTACAACCTAAAGTACTCCGACACTTCTCTGTTAGTCCTGACGCTGGCCCTCAGGGCCTGATATAATAATTTGATCCAATCCCTCCCCGAACCCAAACCGTCCGAGCACCTCCCATAGATAGTCCCACTCCACCCGGTCAAAGGCCTTCTCTGCGTCCATCACCACCACTACCTCCACCTCCCTGCCCGCCGGGGGCATCATTATCACATTAAGTAATCTTCTCAGGTTGGCCGCCAGCTGCCTATCTTTCACGAACCCAGTTTGGTCCTCCCCAATCACCTCCGGTACGCAGTCCTCCATTCTAACCGCCAGTACCTTTGCCAGGAGCTTGGCGTCAACATTAATCATGGAGATTGGCCTGTAGGACCCACACGCCTCCAGGTCTTTACCCCGCTTCAATATCAGTGATATAGTGGCTTGTGACATTGTCGGCGGCAGGGTCCCTCTGTCCCTTGCCTCATTGAAAACCCTCGCCAAGACCGGGCCCACCAGCTCAGAAAACTTCCTATAGAACTCTACTGGGTATCCATCCGGCCCCGGGGCTTTCCCTGACTGCATGGCCTTTAGGCCCCCCAATACCACCTCCTCTCTAATCTGGGCCCCCAGCTCATCCACTCGCCCCCCGCCTACTGTTGGGAAGGTTAACCCGTCCAGAAACCTTTTCATCTCCTCCGGTTCTTCCGGCGGCTCCGAAGTATACAGCTTGCGATAGAAGTCCCGGAATACCTTATTCAGTCCTGCCGGATCCTCCACTTTGCGCCCCTCTCCATCCATCACTCTGCCTATTTCCCTGACCGCCTCCCTCCTCCTGAGTTGCTGCGCTAACAGTCTGCTAGCCTTCCCCCCCCCCCCCCCCCCCGAGGGGAGATCACAGCCAGTGGATGGCAGGGGTGGGGGTATCGGGGGATGTGGTTGGGGGGGGGGTTTGTTCTGCTGACGTGGGAGGGACTTGAAATAGGCACTGGAAAGGAGGTTGAGGGTGGAGGCAGCCAACGGGTGGGCCAGGAATGGCATGACGCACAGGCCGGGGGCCAGCCCAAGAAAGGCTATGGCTGACCGGCGTGGTGGGGGGGATGGGTTGTGCCCCCCGACCAGGCTGATCACCTGGAACGTCAGGGGACTGAATGGGCCGGTTAAGAGGGTGCGGGTGTTCGCGCACTTGCGGGCGGACGTAATTATGTTGCAGGAGACACATCTGAAAGTGTCTGACCAGACCAGGCTAAGGAAAGGCTGGATTAGCCAGGTCTTCCACTCGGACTTGGACTCGAAGTCCAGGGGGGTGGCAATCATGATCAACAAGTGGGTGCAATTTGAGGCGGAGGGCATAGCCGCAGACAGGGGGGGCAGATACCCGAGCCACCTCCTGGCATAGGTCCTGGTAAATGCAGAGGACACTGTTGTTCCAAGTGCTGCTCCTGGCGCTCTTTGCCCACCACAGCACCCGCTCCTTGTCCACGAACCTGTGGAACCTAATCACCATCGGGCGGGGGGGGGGGGGGGGTCCGCCCGGCCGCCCCTGCCTCGCCTGCACTCTATGCCCCCTCCAGCTCCGGCGGTCGCGGAAAGGCTTCGGCCCCCATCAACTGCATCAATAGGTCTGCTACAAACGCTGCGGCATCAGCTCCCTCAGCTCCCTCCAGGAGGCCGACCATCCTCAGGTTGTTCCTGTGGGCTCTATGCTCTAGCTCCTCCACTCTTTCCAGCAGTCTTCTCTGCCGCTCCTTCAGCCCGTCAACTTCTAGCGCCGCACCCGTCTGCGCATCCGCCTGCTCCTCCACCGCCTCTCCCAGCTCCTTAACTTTAACATCTTGCGCATCCAGCCTCTGGTTCAGCTGATCCACCGCTTTCTGGATTGGGTCCAAGCTGTCCTGCTTCAGCGCTTCAAAACTGGACTTCATTACCTGTAGCATGTTATCCAGCGCCTGCTGGATTGCTGAGTCCAGGGTCCGTGTGTCCGCCATCTTAGGTTCCAGGTAAGTTTCTTCAGGTCCTTGCCTCTGTCCCTTTTTCTCTTTTTTTCTTCTGCCTCCTGGACTCCCGCTGTTCCATGCGCTACAGCCCGCTCCTCAGCACTTTCGCTGCCGCCTTCCTACAGGTCCGTGGTCCCGCTATCGCGGGGAATCAGCCCCTACCTAAACGACCGCCGGAATGAGAGCCCGCCGAATGTGCGGCTCACTCGGGCATCACCGCCACCGGAAGTTGATGAAACAGAATTTTGAGAGGTGTTCAGTTACCCCATTCGTTACTCCAGCAATTTCCCCACCACAGGCGTTGGGCTAACTGCTCTTTAATTCCCTGGTTTCCCTTTTTCACCCTTCTCAAAAGGTAGAGTGACATGCAATTTTCCAATCTGAGGGACTGCACCTGAATCTAGGCAAATCGGAAAGATTATAGTTAGGGCATCTACAATGCGCTCCCTTATTTCTTTTAACACCCGTCATTGGAAATAGTTAGGTCCTGGGGATTCGTCACTTCCTAGTTTCATTAATTTCCTAGTTACTGATACTTTACCAACATTAATTGTATTAAGTCCCAGTCCGCAGTTGACTTGATTTTTTTGGGACTTCTGGCAAGTTTGCCTCCTTTTCAACTGTAAATACTGAAGCAAAGTAATTATTCATCTTGTCTGCCATTTTTCTGTTGTGACTAACATTATCTCCATTTTCAGCTTAGGCACCTTGGGAAGGTAGGTAGGTGTTTCATGGTGCTGGCCTAGTTGGTGCACCGGCAGCTGTGCAGCCTTGGCTGAGTGTGTGTGTGTGCATGCGTGCGCTTTACAGACCTTCCCGGTGGGAAGCAGCATCTACACTGCCATATCAGCTGATGGTGATTGTAGACTTGATTGGAAATGGTGCACCTCAAATCTAGCAACTTCCAATTTGGGGGACTGCATAAATCATTTCTTGGGGACTGCTCTCTGCCAAAAGTGCTCACTATTCCTTTTTATTTTGTTGCTGTCTTTTTTAATACGTTTAGCGTACCTAATTATTTTGTTCCAATTAAGGAGCAATTTAGCGTGGTCAATTTACCTACCCTACACATCTTGTTGGGTTGTGAGGCTGAGACCCATGCAGACATGGGAGAATGTGCAAACTACAAACGGACAGTGACCTGGGGCTGGGAGCGAACCCAGATCCTCGGCGCCATGAGGCAACAACTGCTCACTATTCCTGAACTGGCTTTTCTTCACTGCAAACTGTCACCTTCAACCACTTTCCCTTTCCTCCTCCAGTCTCTTCCAACAAGTGTGACGAGTTCATAGACTTCTGTCGTAAGTACCATCCTCATAGCATCTGTTGCTGCTTCCTTTCCCCAAAACCACTGGAACCAAATTTCCCCTAAAGTATCCCCTTATCCTGGCCCTGAACCACGTTTCCTCTGTTCTCTCATCTCCCAAAATGCCCTCTTCCCGCTCAAGTTTTATGATTGATTGCATTTGATGTTATAACGACTGGAAGAATCCAGAATGGAGTCCTAGCTCAAAACCGTGCTTTTTAAACAGGTGTCCCAGGACCGCTAATTAGTTTTAACAACTGAGGAAAAAAAAAATTGTTAAAGATGGCAAAACTGCATTATAATACAATACTCCTTTACTTCCCTTTTGCTTAACAATTACGCACAAGTTTTAAGACCTAACACAGATTGCAAAGTACGTCATAAGCTACAATGATCCCATTAACAAACGGTCCCTTTTAAGCACATAGATTGGTTGTGGTTAAATACACACTGCTCTGAACTCAAGTTAGTGCCTGTGGGTTCCTCATCATTCTATAAGCGTTATACAATCACAGAATGGAACCAATCCCCATACATAGAAATACTTTCAACCAGCATGAATTTAACTATAGATTTTACCCTTCCAGGCACAGAAACATCTAAAATAATCAAGCCTTGATCCCTCCATCCTTTCAAAGTTCTTGAACATGTCGCTGCCTCCCTGATCCATGTTCTTTTTCTCAGAGCTCCATGCTTGAATCCCTCCATTGGGATTCAGCCCATATAAAAGGACAAAGATTAACTATTCATCTTCGCCCTTGCCCTCTTTACAATCTTTTACATGGTTGAACCATTCAACCAACAAGATGGCGGTGGGTTGAAAGAAAGCTCTGTGCAGATGGTCAGTTGGGGTTTAGTGGCCTGGTTTGACTTGGATGTGTCAGATGCAAGTCGACAGTTTTAAATGTATTGGTCATCTTACTAATGCCCTCTTTCCTTGATTGATTCATTGGCTAGCACTGGACCTACGAGTGAATGGCCTAGGAGATGAGTTGCTGTGTTGGAGCCAATGTTGCTCTCGGGATTTTTGGAGGGGTTTGGGCCAGCAAAAGCAGGTGGTCTCCTTGGCCTGGGGTCTTTTGGTAGCAGGATATTAAAGAATCTCTGCCAATGGGCTGTGGCTATCCAGGATGGGTGATCTTCCTAAAACTCTGTATTTGCTTCATTTCAATTCTCAATATACCATTGATGCCTGGTACAGAAGACTATCTGGAGGACACAGTCGTATCGCTAATTTAGACATATTGATCATAAGTACTTCTGCGGGGGAGGGACCATGAAGGCCAAAGTGTTTTTTTTTCATAATTTATTCTCTGGCTGTAATGTTGGTGCCACACTGTAGTGATATGGGCTGAGATTACTGTGTAACTCTTGATTATGTATGAGCAATTGCACCTGCAGTGAATTTCTGTAAGGCCAATAAAGTGTGTTGAATGAATTCAATTATTGATCACCATTGTTGTCTATTTGGTATGATTTCACTTGCCTGGTTGCATTCTTATCTACCTAATCATAATCAGGGAATCCCCTCCAGTGGCCTATTTTGTACAATTCACTTCTAATGTTGCCCAAGGATTTATGCTTGGCCCTGTCCTACTTTGATTTCCATTCGTCTGCTCGGTGACTTCATCTGAGAACACATCAGTTTCCACATGTATGCTGACAACATCTGGCTTTACCCCATCACCACCTCTCTCGATCCCTCCACTGTCTAAATTGGCAGACTGCTTGTCCAGCATTGGGTGAGCAGAAATTGTCTTTTCAGTACCGAAAGGCCAGTGCCATTGCCTGACGCTTGTTGCTGACTTCATCCCTTTCTTGGCAGCTGTGAGGCTAAACAAAACTGTTTGCAACTCTGGCATAATTCCCGACCTCGTCATAAGCTGGTTTAGCTCCCTCAGCTAAATCGCTGGCTTTTCAAGCAGACCAAGCAGGCCAGCAGCACGGTTTGATTCCCGTACCAGCCTCTCCGGACAGCCGCCGGAATGTGGCGACTAGGGTCTTTTCACAGTAACTTCATTGAAGCCTACTCGTGACAATAAGCAATTTTCATTTTTCATTTCAGCTTCTGACCACGTGCCCAAATCCACGTGAAGGCTGCCTGTTTCTACCTTCATAGTCACAGCTGAATCTGTTATCCATGTTTTTGTTACCTCAGGACTGGAATTCAAAGCAGCCCATTAGGGGAAACATCCTCTCGGCGTTTACCCTGTCAAGCCCCTGAAGAATCCTACATGTTTCAATGAAATCACCTTTCATTCTTCTAAATTCCAATGAGTGAAGTCCCAACCTGTTTAATCTTCGCTCATAAGACAATTTTTTCATTCTGGGGACCATCCTAGTGAGCCTTCTCTGAACTGCATTCAATGAAATAATATCTTTCCTTATATAAGGGGACCAAAACTGCTCTTGGTACCCAGATGTGGTTTCACCAATACCTTGTATTGTTAGGTAATTGTTCCTGAGCAGATGCACATGCAGATTAGAAGTTGTCATGATTTGTCATCTAGGCGAGCTGTGCTCTTGTCCTCCTGTATCTCGTACCCTTTTGAATGGCAAATATTAAAAACAGACCTAGCTCGAAAACTACATTAATATCAATATCGATGCAGTTACAATAGGTGCGCTATATGAACGTATACACCAGAAAGCTCAATATATTCATTAACTCTGTGAGAAAGACATACGGGCTGTGTTTCAGGCAACCACTTGCCAATATGAAACTGACCTACAAATACAGACTGCAGGAACTCGCCAAGGCTCCTGAGCATCTTCCAAACCCACGACCGCCATCACCTGGAAGGATGAGGGCAGCAGATACCTGGGAACACCACCACCAAGTTACTCACCATCCTGACTTGGAAACGTATTGCTAGGTCAAAATCCTGGAACTTCCTCCCTAACAGCACAGTACCGACAAGTGGGGGACTGCAACCATCCAAGAAGGCAGCTCATCACTACCTCAAGGGTAACTAGGGGTGGGCCTAGCCAGTGAAGTCCATATCCCATAAATTCATTTAAAAAAAAAACATTAGGTGAATGCCTTTCTGCCTGAAGATCATTGAAGATTGAATAACCATTAATGAACGTGGAAATGTGACTTGTGAAATTATTGACTTAGCACAGGTTTGGGTTTTACATTTTATATTCCTATTTGTAATTCTGTCATCTCTTATGGACACTAATTGGTAAATTCCTTTATTCATACTAAAGAGGTTTGATATATAATTGTTTCATGCTATTATGGCTTTTAGGCATAAAACCATTCACCGCATTTTCTAGCAATGTAGCAATTGAATATAGTTAGAATCATAGAAATTCCAGATGGGAACAAAATCTTTTGACCCATTTTGTCCTCCTTATTTCCATTAATTCCCAACTCTTTCTCCGTATCCTTTTTTTTGGCTATAATTTGTTTAATTTGTTCTCTGTTCAGAACGGAATTTTTTTTGTTTTGTTTGGTATGGAATTAATCTGGGAAATGTCCCTCTGAAAGTGCCCAAAACCTTTTACAGAAGGTGCACTTAATCACTTGGGTTAGTTTTGTATTGCCAAATCATGCATCAAACTATTGAATGAGCTCCTGGCACAAATTTAATAGATTTAGATTTCATATTACTGATGTTGTTTTCTTCCCTTCCAAGAGAATAGCCTAAGTTCATTAGGAGGAAGCAATTGAGCGGCTGTTGGAGCACATCACTGGTTTATAACTGAATTTGTTTAATTGCATGGGGAAATCTAATTTTTAAAAACTTCTGTTTGAAGGATCATATTCGCTAAATATATCTTCTGTTTCATGGAAGTATTACCCACAATATTCAAAGACGCTGTTATTATTTGGGCATTTTGCAAATTATAGTCTTAACCTTGTGTACAGTATAGACTATAATGTGCTTTCACACCTGGGGACCCCAATGGAATTTCTTAGAACTACAATTCCCTTACTGTGCTTATATTGTGATTCCAGCTTCCCCACTTCTGTTAGAACCATGTCTCTTTTTTGGTGGTCCCAAAGTGACCATTCCCTCGTTCTCTCAAAGAGATGCAATCTGTCATTTCCCTTTGCTCTTGGACCTCTTTATCCCCGTTCCCCACCCACTTTTATTACCAATCAGCATGGCCTCTAGAATTGCCACATGCAGTTCCTACGGTTTAGTTAAAACAGAAGTTCAATGTAATTGTGTTCACTGATTTTAACCGTTTCTGTTCAGATGTGGAAATAATATTTGAAGGCCATTTAAGTACTTGAAACATTTTTATTACAGGAAGCCTAGGGCAATAGCTTTGATAATTTAAACATTGTGTTATCCTCTCCACTTAAATGCTATGGGTGATTTGGTAATCAACCAATCAAGTTAAAGATGTCTCAATCAAAAGAAAATTAGCAATGCCAAATGTTATTCCAAACAACCAATAATAATGATCAGTCAAAAGAAGATTTCACTACAAGGTGATCCCAAGAAATTGCTCGACACTTTTTTGATTCTTTCTCCCTTGTTCCCTTGCCACAATCTATTCCTTAAAAACTAGGGTCTCCTACATCTATGCTGCAGCAGGATCTGTTGTGCTGGTTCATTGCCAGTTTTTATGGTTTTGTTGTTCTTACTACTTTTCCTTAACATAAATTAAACCTTTTTTTAAATTTGGAGTACCCAGTTAATTTTTTCCAATTAAGGGACAATTTTGCGTGGCCAGTCCACCTACTCTGCACATCTTTTGAGTTGTGGGAGCGAAACCCACGCAAACACGAGGAGAATATGCAAACTCCACACGGACAGTGACCCAGAGCCGGGATCGAACCTGGGGTCTCGGCGCCGTGAGGCAGCAGTGAACATAAATCAAACCTAATGGAATTCTGACATTTGTGGGATGGCATGGTGCTGCAGTGGTTAGTAGCCTTACAGCCCCGGGACACTATCCATTTGGAGTTTGCACATTCTTTGCGCGGGTCTCACACCCATGAGCCAAAAAAATATGCAGGGTAGGTGAATTGGCCACGCTAAATTGCTTCGTAATTAGAAAAAAGAAGAATTGGATGCTCTGAATTTATATTAAAAAATAATTTTGACATTGTGTCACATTTACAGTCATATCCTTCTTTGTGACAGTTGTATAAAATTGGTGTTTTCCCTAATGCTCAGCCATTTAACCATCGTTTCTCTCACCAAAGTTACAACGAAGCACTGATTTATAATATGAGTGCCTTGATTGCTCTGCAGTGAAGAATGTGGCAATAAGAGATGGGGTACATCACTGTAAACAAATGACGTGGGGAAGGGTTCATCCTGGAAGGTGATGACCAATTCTGAGTCATGAAGAACATGGGAACAGCAGCAAAATGAAGTGCCCATCTGATTTTGAGTAATTTTTGGGGAGAACCACTACTCCCCACTGTTGACCGACTTGATATTTCTAAACGTTTTGCCCCAAATCTTGAGCAATCCCATCAAAACAATGATTTCAGCCCAGAAATTTCTCAAATATTGGAGGCCAAACATGACATTTAAATCTTATCGTGAAAGTGCTTTTTGATATATTTTATCTGTAAGCTAAGCTGGTGATCCAAGTGTAGTCCCTGCTGTTATTTGGAACCAGTCCATGAGGGGGAGCTGCAAACTACAATTCCTGTGCTGTTACCCGGGCAGTTTCCTGCTGTATTTTGTCATGGGAAGATGAATCTGACATCTTGCTGGACAACCTGTTTTTGCTGTTGAGGCAACAGGATCGTATGAGTACCTTCCTACATGGATACTTGTAAGGCCACAGATCTGTCAGAATGCAGAGAAAATATGTAATCCCATGTACAAGCACAAATGTAAATGTCGCCAAAGGACCAGAGGCTGTACATCCAAGTGTGGACTGGTGTTTATTTAACCTGCGAAGGCGAGGCCTTTATGAATAACGTTGGCCGGTATGGGAATTGAATCCGTACTGTTGGTGTTGCTCTGTATCACAAACCTGCTAATTGAGCCCACAGATACAAGTGATTTAACTGGAGGGTACCAAAGGCAGGCAATCTCACCCTCTTTTCATAAGAAACTTGGCTGAGTATTTTATTCCCTAGCCCAAAGACAGATCAATTGTAGTGCCCTAATTAGAGCTAAGATCGGTTAATACAGCATAGACAGGAGCAGAAGACATTTCGGTTTCTGCCATTTAACAATGCACTACTTTGTCTTTTTGGCCTGAAGTTTCAGGAACCCCTACCATCCAGAGAGTTCCCGGCGACTCCCACCAGGCCCAATACCATTTCATGCTGAAATGACCATTAATTGGCAGAAGGCGGGACTTCACCGGGAGGAAGTCGCCCCTTGGCGAGCTGCCAGTCAATCAGATTGGCCGCCAGTTCTCCAATCCCTCAGGAAGGCTCCGCAATGGCCAGAAAAGGCATTACAAGGAGCCGACTGGAATCAAGTCCTGGGAACTGGAAGAGCAGTAAATGGCAGGGGTCCCAATGTAGAGAAGGAATGGGGGATGATTGGGGAGGGGGGGTGATTTTCTTTTTTAAATTTAGAGTACCAAATTCATTTTTTCCAATTAAGGGACAATTTAGCGTGGCCAATCCACCCACCCTGCACATCTTTTGGGTTCTGGGGGTGAAACCCGGGAAGAATGTGCAAATTCCACATGGACAGTGACCCAGAGCCGGGATCGAACCTGGGACCTTGGTGCTGTGATGCAGCAGTGCCAACCACTGTGCCACCGTGCTGCCCCCTGAGGAGGGCGATTAGGGTCTCTGGGGGGTGGGTTGTGATGGGAGGGAGAGTGCACCCAGTCAGAAGGAGGCTTCTGATGAAGACACACACAGCCCCAGCCCCTTTCCGCCATAGATTGAACTCTGTATTTGGGTTTTCCCCACCCCGATCTGTCATCGCCCGCCAGCCTAAACATTAATGTTGGGTGGGTAAAGGCCGTTAAGTGGCCACTTAAGGGTCACAATTTAGCCAAACATATGTTTCCTGTCTTGAGGCCAGTTTGCCCCAGTGTAAAATTGGGACTGGTTCCGGCCAGGCCGAATTCTGTAAACTTTGGCCGTGGACTTATAAAATTATTTTCATATAGCAAACTCTGCTGTAATTAAGTGAGTAGTTGAACAACAAATGTCAAACAACGAAACTGAAATAATGTCTCGACAAGTAGAATAAGATGCTGCCTCGAAATAGAATAGGATACTTAGCATCTCAAGCATGGCATGCCAATGAATGAGGTCTTGGGTGATAACCCACCTAACACCACATACCTGCTTTCCCTATCTCCCTTGATACCTTTTAGATAACAAAACCAATCTCATTTAAAATTAACAATTGATCTAGCATTAACTGTGGTTTGCAGAAGCAAGTTCCAAATTTCTATCACCCTTTGCATGTAGAAATATTTACTGATTTTTGTTCCTGAAAGGTCTGACTTAGAATGTGCCCCGTAGGTTAAAGCCAGTAAGAATTGTTAATGTCTGTTGACTGCATTTCTTTCCTTTGAACATGTGTATCTTTAACAGTTACTGGTCAATTTGATTGAAGGTTTAAATTCCAGGGATTGCAACCCTAGTTTGTACTTTAACCCTTGAAGTCAATGTGTTATTTTGGTAAATCTTTCCTATAACTGCATCTTAACTTGCATGCCTTTATAATCTAGAGGAGAGGAATGCAAATCCCAGTATTACATTCACCTTTCTGTACCAGTTCATTTTGTTTTTGTACTTCCAGAAGGCATTTGACAAGTGCACAAAAAACTGAGACACAGAGCTGGAGTAAGATTTCTTCTCATCTCTGTTCTAAATGGGAGACCTCGGGCACATGTCTCCCAATTGTGGCAGGTTGTTTGGGGGAGTTTCTTGCCGGCAAGTTCCCCACTGCTATTCAATGACACTTGGTCACTTTTTTGGCCCTGGGGAGTTTCTCACCGGTTTAGCCCACGCTTAGAAATTTTTGTAGCGCTGGAGAGCTGAACTCCAAGATTGGGCTGCCATTTTGAATGGGTGCCTCGATCTGAGAGTGAGCTTGTGGGTCACCCACACCTCCCACCAATGGACAATGGCACCCCCACACAGGCACTACCTCACAACCCCCAAGTGAGAATACCCTGCTATGGAGTCTCCAGGGCCACCCCCTCTCTTCCATGCCCCCCCCCCGCCCCCCTCCAAGTGTCATCCCCACCAAGGCTCCGACTTGCTTGCCCTGCACACCCCTAACCTTTAACCCCTCTTCCATTCTTTCATGAGCAAGGCCTCCCTGGGCCCTGACCCTTGGCAGTGGCACCTGGGCAACATGGCACTGCCACCCTGGCCCATGCTCCAGCCAGCTTGGCTGTCCACCTGTGCACCTAGGCAGTACCACTGTGGCAGTGCCAAGGTGCCCACATTCTACGGGACCACACTGCACTGACCCTGACCACCCAAAGGTGTTCAGTGGCTAGGAGAACCCGGGTGCCATTGTGTCTGATCCATGTTCTTGTGGAACAGCATTGATCGGCGCCTGGTTGCAGTCTTCACGGGGAGGCTGGTGTTTCCTGGGTAAGTAGACCGTAAATAGGTTTAAGACCTACTTCCGGCGAGCGTCGTTTAGCCTCGCCCCTTTTGGGCTATGTTTCAAATCCGAAGAGGAGTGGAGGCTGCCGGGGAAGCCCGCAGGGGCGTTTCCTGGGATTCTCCAGCCACGTGCTCTAACATGAGGGCAACAGGGGTAGAGAATCGCGCCCCCCTTGTTTTTAAACTGTCCCTTAGTTTTAGCTCGCTCATAAAAGTGTAAACCTCCTTCCAGCATCAACCCTGTCAAGCCCCCTCAGGATCTTGTATGTTTCAATAAGGCCACCTTTTATTCTAAGTCCTAACGTATAGGTCCAACCTGTTCAATCTTTTCTGATGAGATAATCCTTTTCCGGAGATCAGTTGAATGAATCTTCTCTAAACTTCTAATGCAATTTTATTCTTCGTAAGTAGAGACCAAAACTGTACACAGTACACCAGGTGAGATCTCCCCAATGCCCTCTACAGCTCTAGCAAAACTTCCCTACTTCTATATTCCATTCCCCATTGCAATAAATATTCCATTTGCCGTTCTAATTAACTGCTTTACTTGAATACTAACTGTACCAGGACACCCAGTTCTGCAATTTCTTTCCATTTAAATAATACAATGCTGGGGCAGCACGGTGGCCTAGTGGTTAGCACAACCGCCTCACGGCGCTGAGGTCCCAGGTTCGATCACGGCCCTGGGTTACTGTCCGTGTGGAGTTTGCACATTCGCCCCGTGTCTGCGTGGGTTTCGCCCCCACAACCCAAAAACGTGCAAGCTAGGTGGATTGGCCACGCTAAATTGCCCCTTAATTGGAAAAATGATTGGGTACACTAAATTCTTTAAAAAAAAAAAAAAAAATAATACAATGCTTTTCTATTCTTAATGGCCAAAGTGGACAAGTTCATGTTTTTCACATTATATACTGTATGCCAATTTTTTGCCCACTCACTTAACCTATTTATATCCCTTTGTGGACTCTACACTTGCACTTGACAACCTGCTTTCCTACCTATCTGTCTCATCAGCACATTTAGCTGCTATACATTCAGTCCCTTCATCCAGGTCATTGATGTAGCTTATAAATAGTTGAGGCTGCAGCACTGATCTTTGTGGCACTCCACTCGTCAAGTCCTGCTAAACTGAAAAGAACTCATTTGTCCCTACTGTCTGCTTCCTGTTAGCTGACAAAGAACATTACAGTACAGAAATAGTCCCTTCGGCCTACCAAGCCTGCGCTGATCTAGATTCCTTATTTAGACCAACTAATTGCCCATACGATTTGAGTCCCTCCATTCCCCGCCCGTTCCGTGCCTATCAAGATACATTTTAAACGTTGCAATTGTGCCTGCCTCCTCCACCTCCACTGGCAAGGCATTCCAGGCACCCCACACCCTCTGTGTGAAAAACGTTGTCTGCACATCTCCCTTAAAGTATCCCCCTCTCACCCTGATGCTGTGCCCCTTGTAATTGAGTCTTCCACCCTGGGAAAAAACTGACTATTCACCCTGTCTATGCCTCTCAGAATTTTATAGACCCCGTCATTCACTAATCTTGTCTCAATGCATAATACCAGATCCTGAACAAGTCAGGTTAAGAATGAAGGCAAAGACCTAAATTAGATTTATTGTGCAGGTGTGTAAATGCAAGCAATAAAAAATGGCACAGATGCAGAAGAAACCATGTCAGAATATGATGTCATAGTGATGACAGAGACATGGTTCATAAAAGCAGGACCGGGCACTAAATAATCCTGAACGCAAAGGTGTTCAGAAAAAATATTAAAGCAAAGAGGAAGAGGGCGACAGATTTGATTAAGGATCATATTACAGTGTTGCAACGAGAAGCTTTCCTGAAGGTGTTAAGCACATAATTAATTTGCTTAACAGTTTTAAAAACAACAATAAAGATTCTATTACACTATTGTTTGCACTCTTGATCACCAAGTATTGGGAAAAAATATAGAGGAGCAAATTTGCAGGGAAATAACAAAAAAATGCACGATCTATGCAGTTGGGATAACGGAGGACATCGGTTATCTGAATGTAGACTGAACGCGTAATAGTGCAGTGAGTGGTTAGAGTTTCTGAAGCATGTTCAGGAAAATGTTCTTGTCTGATATACTTCCAGACCAATAAGGAAGGAAGCATCGCTGGAGTTGAATCCGGGAAATGAGGTGGGCTAAGTGAATTAAAAGTCAGGAGAGGAGTATTTGGGATCAATGATCATAGCTAACCTAAACTTAAACACCCAAGATTACATTTACACAGTTAAAAATAGCCTGATAGAACCTTTCCTCCAAAAACTTTCCCGACTTGTTTCTACTTGCAAATCCCTTTAGGCAACAATCCCATTATAGATATTTCCACAAAGCAAACACAAGGTATGTTATATGACTTAGTCTCACCCACTGATTCAAGAAACTTTAAAGCAAGATCCTGCTTTCTGGAAACCAAATACTTTTATGGGTTGACAGACGGATGCTACTGTTTTTCCTTTTCACAGCCTATCTTCATGCACAGCAACACGCCAGGAGCTCTCGCATGGCTACTCCAAACCTCGCTCTCTCATCTCTCCTTAAGTAGTTTTTTTAATGCTTTCAGCTTTATTCCTTTGTCCTTATTTGAAACTCACCTTTCCCAGATTATAAAAACATTTTACGCTCTCTACTACCCCCACTTTCAGCTAAATAAAAGTTAATAGCCGTGCCATATTTTTTGACAGATAATCGATGTCCTCCGTTATTCCAACTGTATAGATCGTACACCTTTTCCAAGCTGTAACAACCACTTTTACTTCCTGTTGAAATTTAACAATTGAACACAACAAACCTTCTTTATCCCCTAATGCAAATTTTTACTCATGGCTTTATTGTATAAAATTCAACTTGGTCATATTTACTTCCAAGTGCCTGCCTTTCCCACCTAGACTTTGATGCCCTCACCGGTGCATAGAAACTGTCTTCAGTTTAATTAAATTAATCACTCGTGTATACAAACATGTAATCATAAGCCTGCTTCCCAGAATAAACCCACAAAATATTGAAAATCATATTCCTTCACAATTGACATTCCAAAGCTACAAAGGCTTGGTCTAGTCCCATAAGGATGTCAGGAAAGGCATCCAAAGCCAGAGCCCCTTGATGAAAGAGACATAAAATAAGATGATGCTGAGAATGGGGGTGTATGTACTAAATAATCATGTACTAAATTATCTGTTTGAGCTGCATGTGGAAAAATACTTTTCACTGCACCTCGATACACGTGACAATAAATAAATCCAATCAAATCCAATGACAGATGTCAGGTTGATAATAGTGAGAACCAGGCTAAAATGTAGAAAGTTTAGAGGGGAGCTGAGAAAGGAAGAGATTAGCAGCTACATTGAAAGGAATCCAAAGATCTTTTGGAACATTAAAAATAGAGGTGGGAACAATTAAGGATCAAAAAGGGCACCAACACAAAAGCACAGGCACTAAATGAGTATTGACAATTCCCTCAGACAATGTCCGTTCCATTTCACACACTGATCTCAACTCGTCACCTGCCTCCCAAAACCACAATAGGGTTTTCCCAGCTTTGATACTCGATGGATCTACCGCCACAATTTCTGCCACACCTCCAGTGTAATGTGACCATCAAACACACTTTCCCCATCTCACTCCTTTATGCATCTTTTCTCCCCCGCCCAGTACCCTGGTCTGCTCCTAGTGGGAGATGTAGTTCTTTCCTTCTCGCCATTTAAAGCGTTAAGAACACCCATTGGGGGGAAACAGCAATTTACTTGTATTTTAACTTGGTATGCTGTATTGGCTGGAGACGACACACACACACACACACAAAATGCCTGCTTTGTTCAGTATGACCCTGAGCTTTTAATTCTTCAACGTGTACCCACAAGAACCTTTCTAACCTTGTCCTATTGCAGTTTTCCAGTGAAGCTCAACATAAGCTAGTGGAACTGATCCCCTTATTTCAACGAGACAGTTTATATACTTCTGGACTTGACATGAGTTCAACCAGTCTCTATTGTTCGTCTCTGCTGGTTTTTGACTGCAACTAGTCAGATCTGTCCAAACACATGACTTTGTTTCTTGTTCTATTACCACTCCTTTTGGCCATGCATCATGAAACCCTTTGTCACGGAATCTCTCCTAACCTCCACCTTATCACAGACCTTCCTTTTGTTCTTCCCACCTTCCTCCTTTCACTTAAAGCCCATTACTTTTCTCAGTTCCGATGCAAGATCACTAACATGAAACGTTAACTCTATTTCTCTCTCCACAGATGTTTCCAGACCGGTTGAGTATTTCCAGCATGTTCAGTTTTTATTTCAGATTTCCAGCATCCGTAGTATTTTTTTGTACTAAATGATGTCTTTATCAAGGAAGAAGATGCTGCCAGAGTCACAGTGAAAGTAGAGATAGTTGAGATGCTGGATGAGGAGCTACGAGAAAGGCAGGAAATACTCCCAATAAGTCACCAGGACCAGATGGCATGCATCTAATGATTCTGAGGGAAGTAAGGCTGGAAATTTTGTGGCACTGGGTTTAATCTTCCACTTCTAAGAAACAAGGTGGTGCCCAAAGGACTGAAGAATTGTAAATGTGCACCTTTGTTCAAAAAAGGATGTATGAATAAACCCAACAACTGCAGTTTAACCTTGGATACTGAGAAACGTTTATAAATGTTAATCTGGGGCAACTAAACCGGCAGGATAGCACAGTAGTTAGCACTGTTACTTCACAGCGCCAAGGTCCCAGGTTTGATTCCCAGCTTGGGTCACAGTCTGTGTGGATTCTGCACGGTCTCCCCATGTTTGTGTGGGTTTCCTCCCACAAAATCTTGAAAGACGTGCTTGTTAGGTGAATTGGCTATCCGGAATTCTCCCTCAGTGTACCAGAACAGGCGTTGTAGTGTGGTGACTAGGGGATTTTCACAGTAACTTCATTGCAGTGTTAATGTAAGCCTACTTGTGATACGAATAAAGATTATTATTAACCTGGAAAAATGGGGTTTAAATAAGGAACCGAGCACAGAGGTGTTGGCAAATCCTGTTGATCCAACTTGATTGAGTTTTACTGCACACCGCTCTCTCTGGTCCAACCCTGACTTTGTCATCAAACCCGCCGACGAGGATGGGACTGTTGTTGTCTGACCTCTACCTCGCAGAGGCTGAACACCAACTCTCAGACACATCCCCCCCACCACTGAGTATTGTTTCCAGGACTGTCATTGACTTCATCTCCTCTGGAGATCTTCCCTCCATTGTTTCCAACCTCCTAATCCCCCAACCCTGGGCAGTCTGTTTCTACCTCTTTCCCAAAATCCACAAACACGACTGTCCCTGTAGGCCCATCGTGTCAGCCTGTTCCTGCCCCACCAAACTAATTTCTTCCGATCTTGACTCCTTTCTCTTCTTGTCCAGTCCCTTCTCACCTACAATAGTGATTCCTCCGATGCCCGACATCATGTCAACAACTTCCAGTTCCCCAGCCTTAACAGCTTCCTCTTTACCGTGGATGACCAGTCCCTCTACACCTCCAATCCTACCAGGATGGTCTGAGGGCTCTCCGGTTGTTCCTCGAACAGAGGCCTGAACTATCCCCATCTACCACCATGCTCCTCCATCTGGCTAAATTTGTCATCTCACTCAACAATTTCTCCTTTAACATTACTCATTTTCTCCAAACCAAAGTGCAACAATGAGTACCCACATGGGTCCCAGTTTTGCCTGTCTATTTCAATTTCTGGGATAGACTGTCCACTAATATCCATTACAAACCCACTGACTCCCACAGCTACCTCAACTTCACCCGACCCCCCACACGTTCTGTAAGGCCTCCATCCAGTTCTCCCAGTTCCTTTGCCTCCGTTGCATCAGTCCCTCTGATGCCACTTTCCAATACCGTTCTGCTCACGTCTTCATTCTTCCTTAACCGTGGTGTCCCACCCACTGTGGTTGACGGGGCTTTCAACTGTGTCTGACCCATCTCCCGCATCTCTGCTCTCACCCCGTCCCCTCCCTCCCAGAACCAGGATAGAGTCCCCCTTGTCATCACTTTTCACTCCACCAGCATCCGCATTCAAAGAATCATCCTCCCCCAGTTCTGCGAACTCCAGCATGATTCCACTACCAAACACACTGTCTCCTGACTCCCTCTGTCAGCATTTTGCAGGAACCGTTCCCTCCAGGATGCCCTGGTCCACTTTTCCATCACCATAAACACCTCACTCTCTTCCTACGGCACCTTCCCATGCAATTGCAGATGGTGTAACACTTGCCCCTTTACCTCCTCCCTGCTCACCATCCCAGGGTCTAAACAAGTGATACAGCGCTTCATGTGCACCTCCAGCAATCTGGTCCATTGCATTTGCTGCTCCCAGTGCGGTCTACTCTACATTGGAGAGACTAAACACTGACTGGGTGACCGCTTTACAGGAAACATCCGGACCACCTGTAAGCAGGACCCAGATTTTCCTGTTGCCTGCCATTTCAACTCCCTTTCCTGCTCTCCTGTCCACATGTCCATCCTTGGCCTGCTGTAATGTCCCAGTGAAGCACAACGCAAACTGGAGGAACAGCACCTCATCTTCCGATTAGACACGTTGCAACCTTCCAGACTTAACATTGAGTTCAACAATTTCAGACTGTGAACTCGCTCCTCCACCTTCATCCCATTTTTATTTCCATCATTTATTTTCATGTCTTCCATTGATCTATTTTCCCCTCACTATTGTTCCCCCTCTCCCACCCCACATGGGCCATCTCTGCTGGTTACCCTTTGACACACTGCTTGCCTTTGTTTTGCCATGCACACATTCTCATCTCTTTATGTGCTACTATCAGCACCCTTCTTGGCCCTAATCACCTCATTTATATTCCTTTTCTCTTCCTGTCCACGAGATCTTTGTAAGTCTCCACCTATCGCTGGCCCCTATCCAGTCCCACTACTCCACGCCCCCCACAACAGTATAAATCTGACCCTATTCCCAGTTCTCTCCAGCTTTGACAGAGCGTCATCCAGACTCTAAATGTTAGCTCCCTTCTCTCCACAGATGCTGCCAGACCTCCTGAGATTGCCCAGTATTTTCTGTTTCTGTTTCAGGTTCCAGCATTTGCAGTAATTTGCTTTTATCTTATGATGGTAGAGAATAACATGGTTGATGTGGTGTATATGCATTTACAAAAGGCATTAGTTGGATTTCTACAAGAAAGCTATCATAAACCTTTCATGAAACACTGGTGATGCCTCAACTTGGAGTATTTGGCCCAAATCTGGGCACTACACGCGGGAAAGATATGAAGGCAATAGAGAATAGAATAGATTTATGATTCCAGCAAGAGGGAATTCAGTAACATAACGTGAAGGACTGCTGAACTTCCTTACGCGGTCCTTGCAGAGGACAAGGTGCCGGAATTATTCTGCTCATCAGAGGAGGAGCAAGAGATGGAAGAGGAAGATGCAGACCAGACAGGCACCCGGATTGTGCAGGGGAATGGCTGCACTGACACAGTACTTGATGGTCTCAATGAGATGGCATTACCAGCAGGAAACATCTGATTCAGGCACGTTTTGCTTAAACCCTTCTAATCCAGCAGGACTCCATGCTCTGAAGTTTGCTTTGAGCTGCCTCTGAAGACGCAACCTTGAATAGATCCACTCTTCCTGCCAATGCATGATGCGCAACATCACTTCAGTAGCCAGTTCCCCCTCGAACGCCATTCATTTTTTTCACAAGTTCATCGCAACTCTTGAATTTTGATAGCAGCTCATGTGTTTGGAATTGTCAAGATTCATGGTATTAGCAAAAAGTAACTGTAGATTAACAAGTGAAATAAACGCCAGTGAATCACTCTGTGCTCTTATGCACGTGGTGCGTTTTGCTCTTCCTGGCAGTGCACCACTTGTGGTCTTGGGTGAGGTGGCGGCAACCTGCTGTGTCTGATTGTGAAAAGGAGTGCCTGGGATGGTCGTCTTTGGTGTGGAGGTGTCAGTAGGTGCCAGAATCTGTAGTAATAACACAATGCAGGGATAGCCTCCATCACAGGGCCCTGCTACATAAATGGTCCCTCAGTCAGAGGAGCAAACTGGCCGATGATGATGGTGTCTTGAAAGGGGAAACTCCCTTATCCTTCTTGGTGTCTGCTTTAGCCCTTTGATGATGCCGTGGATGACTGGATAGGACCACCAGCTAGGGAGCAACTGTTATCCATTACATGTATCTGTGCATCATTCATGCACTGACTGGACCAGGCATACATTCTTTGCATTTCAGTGTGCTGCTCCTGGATCCAAAAGAGAGCTGCTGCATATGGCTCTCCATGAGGTTAACCACTGTCTCAAGCTCATG
Organism: Scyliorhinus canicula; assembly: GCF_902713615.1. Classification (NCBI taxonomy): domain Eukaryota; kingdom Metazoa; phylum Chordata; class Chondrichthyes; order Carcharhiniformes; family Scyliorhinidae; genus Scyliorhinus; species Scyliorhinus canicula. The sequence continues at coordinate 42,669,910 of NC_052162.1, read as the reverse complement.
TGTTCAAAGCCCTGAGCCATGGTGGCACACATGAGTTTAATTGGCTCTTTCATTCTCGGCCAATGTTCCATACTATCTCAGAGTCTCTGACGAGGGTGCACATCTCGTTGTTAATCAAAGTAGCGCCTCCTTGCTTGTGATTCTCTTGGCCCTGCATTTGCACCCTGTGTCTGTTCTCCATCACCTGAGGGGGTTTGCTGGCAGCTCCCTCTGCCTCTTTCACCATTTCCTCACTTGTGCTGTGTTCTTCACCCCATGCCACCCTTTCCAACCATGAGCAAGAACCCCCCGCCCAACTGAGCTATCTGTGCTGGCAGAAGGTGTGTTTTTATGATATGATGGTGCTGGCTTCTTTACTTTAGATGTTTGAGAGCCCCAGTGATGTACATTACTTAAGTGCTCTCCCTCCATGACAATTTCTGGGAGAAAAGGGGAGATGAAAGAAATAGCCTACGATAGCAGAAGCCTTGGCTGTGATGAGGCTTCCCAATATAGTTGCATCTTGTTGTGTTCTGTGACCTTGTCTTTGCAAAGATTCATACAGAACTGCTGGTGACTTAACTAGAGTGATGATTTATTGATGTACACGTGATAAGGCGACAATCCGAATGCTGTTACTGATTGAATTGCATAGACTCTCCTGTCTACCCCTATATGCGACTGTCCTGGTGTACACCTTACAACCTTCTGGCGAGAGCTGAATGTCACATGACTGATGCCTGACGGCATCTGCTGGTGGGAAGTCACATTGCTGAGTGTATACAATATTATTCACAGGCATATCACCACATCACCCTTCCTTTGGAGATGTTGATCTTTATATACAAACATGATTAATATCTTGTGACTTAGGTATAAACAGATTTAACTAATGCATCCATAGACATGATATACCTGCTATGTGTGTATTCCTTGTGCACAGCTCATTGTACCTCCCTCACAGGATCACCCCACTGGTCGTCTGGGCTTTTGTCAGCTTTTCTGGACTGGCTTGCATGCCTGTCTCTTGCTCCTTATCCTTTTGACGCAATGCTTTTCGAAGGCATGTATCCTTGTTGCCCACACCTGCGTCACCTGTTTTTTTGTGTCCTTACACGACACTCTTTGCTGCTACTGTGTCGTTGAGTATTCTCTGGCTTGTCGGCCAGAACATCGCCATCTTCTTTCTTGCTGTCAACATTGGGATTCACTGCCTCTTCCACTCTCCTCTTCCTGTTTTTTTTTGCTTTTATTATTTTGAGTGCGTTTCTTTTTGCATTTGGGTTCTTGTACCAACGTTCTTCTGAGGGACTGTGGCCACAACCAGAGCCTTGCACTCTGCTGCCTGGGTTGGAGCCACATCTATAACGTTGGGTGTTGTCCCTTCCTCGCGTGTTTGAGCCCCGAGTGATGGTTCCTCATCATTCAAAATCATGTGTTCCCTAGTCCTGACGATGCAGGCGAGGAGTCATCCTGGTTTGCAATATTATGTATATTAGCGCATCCTGGTCTTGCACTATTATGTACGTGTCATCTGTTGTCGTAGAGCTGCATGGTGATTTAGCTATCAGCTCCTCGAACCCATCTTTCAGTGGAGAGGCCTCGAGCATCGGGGAGTTGAATACCGGAACCATTTCAGAGGCCTGAGACGATTCACCACTTGCCTCTGGAACCAGTTTCTCCCAAGATTGGTATTATGCCTTCTGTTAGTAGTTTATTCGAGTCTTGGTCCTCCGAGGTATCAGCGACTGCAATCTCACTTTCCATCTCGCCGTGCACCATCTCATGACTTTCGGACTTCTTGGTGACCTGCACAGTGACCACCCAGTCATTTCTGCCAAACCACCGGAGTAGCATTTCACAGGCTGCTTCATCTAGTTTGCCATCACTCCTGCGAAACCAGCTTACCAACATTTCATATTCGTCTTCATCTGGCTCACCCTTCAAATCTTTACTTTCTGCATGGTATTCATATGTTCATCATAGTATTTGTCATCGGAATCTGTATAATGTGCAAAGACATCTGTAAAATACAACATTGCACATGTAATTATGTGTTTGCGCAGGAGGCAACCAATTTGAAAGTCAGCATTGAGTTTTGCTACAGAAGCTTTATTTAATATTCTGTGCTGTGGAACCTCAGGAGGACTGAAGAAATTGAAGAATGAGTCATTCTGTACTGTTTTCATAACTTGTGAGTACTCTGACCTTTATGCTTCGGCTTCTTTTTAATTGTTTACTGTGTAGCATTTTTTCCTTTCTTCTAGTCGATCTGACAGCCTGAGCTTCCCGTGATTTCTGATTCATCAAAGAATGAAGATTCAAGCTTGTCAGGCTGTGATTCCAGCTGGTATACTTTCGTATTTGCCTCATTTGTAAACAACTCATTCGGCTCAAACTTAAACTGCAGACTGAAGCTCATCGGCAGTACACACCCTGAACATTTAATATTCACATCTTGTAGATGCTTTAATACCGGCTCATCATGCTCCTGTATCATTCCACTGAGTATATACACCTTCTTGAAGACGGTTAACCAGAAGTTTTGAATACCTTTTGGCTCTTAAGTTTCTTTATCTGATTTGTCATCCTACGCCTGTACTTCTGCTTGTCTCATAGAATTACTGCACCAGCATATCTCACTGAGATTTGTAGAATTAAGTTGGCCACTCGCTGTCTGGAACGTACAGCCACTCAACTAGGTTCAGGGCCTCACTTGCACCCGCTCCTATGATGAACTCGGTTTTCATGTCCACAATGGAAAATGGTAACATAGACGTTGTTTCGTCCATGCTCAATTCAAGCTCACATTGACCCAGTATCTCAATCTTTTCCCTTCCATAGCATATCGGCAGTCCCAGTCGATCAACAACTTTTGACTGCGTTCAGACTGCAAAGTTTTTAGAATTTTTAGAACAGTACAGCACAGAACAGGCCCTTCGGCCCTCGATGTTGTGCTGAGCAATGATCACCCTACTTAAACCCACGTAACCCGTATACCCGTAACCCAACAATCCCCCCATTAACCTTACACTACGGGCAATTTAGCATGGCCAATCCACCTAACCCGCACATCTTTGGACTGTGAAAAAAGTTATGAAAAAAGTGGACAGTCTGAGAAGGCTGGCTCTCATTCCCACGTCGATGTCGCAGTGTACTAATGATCGATCAGGGCAGCGCAGTGGCTAGTGCTGCTGCCTCAGCGCCGAGGTCACAGGTTCGATCCTGGCTCTGGGTGACTGTCCGTGTGGAGTTTGCACATTCTCCCAGTGTTTGCGTGCGTTTCGCCCCCACAACCCAAAGATGTGCAGGGTAGGTGAATTGGCAACACTAAATTGCCCCTTAATTGGAAAAATGAATCGGGTACTCTAAAATTAAAAAAAAACTAATGAGCCGTTCATCCACACCGGAGTTTTCCATCTGGTTTCGATGGCATGAGGTTTGTTCTTGCGTCGTGATTTTTGGAAATTCTATCTTCATTTTCACGGGCCGGACTCTTCTGGTCCTTGGTTGAAATGAGATTGAAGAACTGTTTTTCTGGATGTATCTCATCAACCGTGTTGACTGATCTGATTTGGTCCATTGTAGGACGCGAAAAACATTTGTTTTGTCAAATGATTGACTAGAATGATGATTTATTGATGTACACATGGTAAGGTAACAATCAGAATGTGATACAGACTAAGTTACTGATTGAGTTACATGGACTCTCCTGGAACTAGGGTGGCATGGTAGCACAGTGGTTAGCACTGTTGTGTCACAGCGCGAGGGTCCCAGCCAGGTTCGATTCCCGGCTTGGGTCATGTCTGTGTGGAGTCTGCATGTTCTCCGTGTCTGCGTGGGTTTCCTCCGGGTGCTCCAGTTTTCTTCCACAAGTCCCGAAAGACGTGCTGTTAGGTCAATTGGACATTTTGAATTCTCCCTCTGTGTACCCATGCAGGTGCCGGAATGTGGCTACTAGGGGCTTTTCACAGCAACTTCATTGCAGTGTTCATATCAGCCTACTTGTGACAATAAGAATTATTATGATTATTCACGTAGCACAGTGGGTAGCACTGTTGCTTCACAACGCCAGGACCCCAGGTTCGATTCCTGGTTGGGTCACTGTCTGGGCGGAGTCTGCACATTCTCCCCGTGTCTGCGTGGGTTTCCTACGGGTGCTCCAGTTTCCTCCCACAAGTCCCAAAAGACGTGCTGTTAGGTAATTTGGACATTCTGAATTCTCCCTCTGTGTACCTGAATAGGTGCCAGGATGTGGCGACTAGGGGCTTTTCACAATATTAATTGTGAATAATTATTAATAACACACTTAATTGCAGTATTAATGTAAGCCTACTTGTGACAATAAAAATTATTATTATAATGTGCAAATGTCCTGGTGTGCGCCTTACAACCGGATGTCAAATGATTGATGTCTGACACCACCTGCTGGTGGGAAGTCACATTGCTGAGTTTATACAATATTATTCACAGGCATATCACCACACACCTTTGACATGCTAAGTAAGTGAATTGAACTAGCCATATAAATGCAGTGGCTACAAGGCCAAGAGGTTTGGGATCGAGTAAATCACCCCCTGACTCCCCAAAGCCTGTCCACCAGGCACAGTTGTTCACAGTTACAGTGCAGAAGGAGAATTTACAGTGCAGATGGAGGCCATTTGGCCTATCAAGCCTGCATCGGTCTTTGGAAAGAGTACCCTACTTAAGCCCATGTCTCCACCCTATCACAGTAACCCCACCTAATCTTTTGGACACTAAGGAGCAATTTAGCAGTGTCAATCCACCTAACCTACACATCTTTGGACAAGTAAGGATTCTGATGGAATACCCTCTCCACTTGTCTGGATGAGGGCAGCTCCAACAACACTCAAGAAGCTTGACATCATCCAGGAAAAAGTAGCCCGCTTGAGTGGCACCACATCCACAGACATTTGTTCCCAGCATCACTGATGAACAGTGTGTACTATCTACAATGTGCACTGCAGGAACTCACCAAGCCTCCTTAGACAGCACCTTCCAAAACCACAACCACCACCATTTGTGGTAAGGGCAGCAGATACCTGGGAACACTACCACGTGGAAATTCCCCTGCACACCGCTCACCATCCTGACTTAGAAATATATCGCCGTTGCTTCACTGTTGCTGGGTCAAAATCCTAGAACTCCTTCCCGAATATTGGGTACACCTTCAACACTTGGACTGCAGTGATATAAGAAGGCAGCTCATCACCACTATCTAAAGAGCAGTTAAGGATGGGCAATAAATGCTGGTCTAGCTAGTGAAATCAACATCCCACAAAAGAAAAAATATGATGTCAAACAGGGAGGAGTGCACTCCTTTCATCTGTGAATCGTTCTCTTCCAGCTTTTCCTGGCATCTGTTGCCCATTTTCTGCAAACCAGTCTGGCTATTTCACCGCCTCCTCCCTGTATGCAACCCCCATCCAAATATGAGTTATGTATCCTTTCCCGTGATAAACCAGTGAGAAAAGTCACTGCTGGCCTTTCTGTCCAATGTTCAGTCGCTCTTTTATATAAGGAGCTGCCTGCATCAGAGCTACCAAATTCTCAATAGCACTGGGGCTTGCTGAGGTGTCAATAAGTACCCTGGGTGCACATTTCTCCCATGTTCACTGATGCCCTACCCTGGGTGCCAGGCTTTGCTGGTGTTTGTATGCTATTTTAAAACAGCCTTTTAGGGGGGGTCCAAGTCCCGCCTCCTGCACCTGCCACTGCTAACTGGCTGCCGAACATCCTTCAAGCCAATTAACAGCTGACATCAGTGAAAATCCCAAACTATGACAACTTGCCCCCACATCTGCTGCCCCACTCACTGGCCCAGTGTCTGATTGGGACTTGGAAATGGTTTTGACATCGGCTGTTCGACCCCATAGCTGGAATTCTGCCCATCATATTCTCACTTATCCTTCTGCGCCTGCAGCTCACTAATGCTATTTAACATGTTCCATGGGTTCACATGGATGCATTGTAATCCTAACTTAGACTGAATTGTATTCCCACTTATACTGGCCCAACCTAGTACCTTACTACTTGTTACTTGAGTGTTATCTATCTCTCAATTTTTATGCCCCTTGTTTTCTTTTCCAGGTTACAATTTGGTTCCTATACCCCTGCCAACTTAGTTTAAACCCTCCCCAACAATGCTACCAAACCACTTCAGAAGAACACTGCCCCTGCTGTGTTGAAATGCAATCTATCCAGTCTGTACAGGTTCTACAGTCATAACGTTGCTGGAATCTAAAGCTCTTCCTCCTGTACCTCCAGCTATGCATTCATCTGATCTATCCTCCTGTTTCTATACTCGTGGCACAGCATCAGGAGTAATCTAGATTATGATCTTTGAGGTTTTGCTCGTTGGTTTCCTAGCAATCTCCAATCTTTCTTCAGAAGGCAACACTGTGGCACAGTGGTTAGCACTGCTGCCTCACAGTGCTGAGGACCTGGGTTCGATCCTGGCCCCGGGTCACTGTCCGTGTGGAGTTTGCACATTCTTCCCATGCGTGCGTGGGTCTCACCCCCCACAACCCAAAAAGATGTGCAGGGTAGGTGGATTGGTCACGCTAAATTGTCCCTTAATTGAAAAAAAAAGAATTGGATGCTCTTAAAAAATTTTTTTTAAAAATCCTCTTCAGCACTTCATTCCTCTTACCTATGTCGTTGCCATTGATATGGGCCAAGATTGCTGGCTGTTCATTGTCCCTCTGGAGCCACTCAATTACATCATCCTAGCATCAGGGAGACAGCATGCCATCCTACATTCAAGTCTGCGGTTGCACAAAATTCCACTGTGGGAATCTCTTCCCACCAATGATTTCCCAATTTTCCTCCTATCCTTGTTTACAGCCGACCCAGCCATAGTGCTGAGAACTTGGCTCTGGTTGCACTCTCGAGTGAACATAGAACATACAGTGCAGAAGGAGGCCATTTGGCCCATCGAGTCTGCACCGACCCACTTAAGCCCTCACTTCCACCCTATCCCCATAATCCAATAACCCCATCAAACCTTTTTGGTCACTAAGGGCAATTTACCATGGCCAATCCACCTAACCTGCATGTCTTTGGACTGTGGGAGGAAACTGGAGCACCCGGAGGAAACCCATACAGACATGGGAAGAACGTGCAGACTCTGCACAGAGACCCAGCGGGGAATCGAACCTGGGACCCTGGCACTGTGAAGCCACAGTGTCATCCACTTGTGCTTCCCATCAGTATTTAACTATTTTCATCAGTATTTAGAACTGAATACTGGTTGGAGAGTGACATACATTCTGGGGACTCTTGCACTACCTGCCTGATCCTCTTGGGATTGCTTGTTTGGTGACCCTTACACTCACTGCCTGCACATCCTTAAACTGTAGGGTAACCTCATCCAGAAACATGCTAGCCACACACTCAGCTTTGCAGATGCACCATAGCAATGGCAGCTGTTGCTGAAGCTCTGAAAAGCTGCGATCAGGTTCCTTTAGCTGTGGACACGTGCTGCACATACGGTTATCCAGAAGATGAGAAATTTAATGGTGTCCCCACATAAAACAGGATATGCATCCAATGGGACTGAGGTGCCTGTCATGTCTCTATTTATCAGCGATTAACTGACTTAAATTAACTTGTCAAAATGCCAGCATCTCAATCAGCTGCTTTTCTTTTGCTGATGTTGCTTAATTTACCAGGATAGTTAATTGAATAAAATGTGAGACTTAATTTGACTTGCACTGCTTTCAGCACATCAAATTTAAAACTTGCCAAACAATTTAACCTATTGCCCTTGCTCAGAGCAACAAAGGCAACAGTAATATCAACCAATCACCTACCTGTTACCTTGTGATATTACTCCTTGATTTAATTTTTCTCCCATATATATATATATATAAATGCGGCTGCTGCTCTGCTCTGTACTCCGTGTACCCAGACCTCTGCCTGCTCTGTGCTCCACGTACCCAGACCCCTGTCTGCTCTGTGCTCCGTGTACCCAGACCCCTGTCTGCTCTGTACTCCACGTACCCAGACCTCTGCCTGCTCTGTGCTCTGTGTACCCAGACCCCTGTCTGCTCTGTGCTCCACGTACCCAGACCCCTGTCTGTTCTGTACTCCACGTACCCACACCCCTGTCTGCTCTGTACTCCACGTACCCAGACCCCTATCTGCTCTGTGTTCCATGTACCTAGAACCCTGCCTCCTGTTGCTGCTCTGTGCTCAGTCTACCCAGGCCCCTGCCTCCTGCTGCAGCCGCTGCTCTGCTGTGTGCTCAGCGTACCCAGGCCCCTGTTTTCTGTTGTTGCTCTGCTGTGTGCTCAGCCTACCTAGACCCCTGTCTCCTGCTGCAGCTGCTGCTCCGCTCTTTGTTCAGTGTAACCAGACCCCTGCCTCCTGTTGCTGCCCTGCTCTGTTCTCAGTGTACCCAAACACCTGTCTCCTGCTCTATTGCTGTTGCTTCTGCTCCTGCTGCAGCTTTTCTCTGTACTCCATGTACCCAGCCCCCTGTCCCCCGCTCTATTTATTGCTCCTGTTGCTACCGCCGTTTAGCTTTTTCTAGTCTTGAAAGGAATTTATTTTTTACAAGAACGTACATTTCTGCTCATTTCAAAGGACAGGGCCTGAGCTGCTTTACATTTCCAATGAGGGAATAAGCAAGCTACAAGATGCAAATAATTACAGCTGTAACTTCAATTACTTACCCATCCGACCACCCACCCCACAACAAAGAAACGTGCTAGAAAAAAAAAGAACCAAAATCAAACAACTTTGCAAGAACGTGCTGTTCACACTAGACATGTTAAAAGTTGACTAAATTAGTCTGCGTTCAGTGGCACGGCACAATGGCTAGCTCTGTTGCCTCACCCCGCCGAGGAGCTGGGTTCGATCCTAGCTCTGGGTCACTGTCCATATGGAGTTTGCACATTCGCCTGTCTGTGTCGTGTCTGTGTGTATCACCCCCCACACCCAAAGATGTGCAGGGTGGGTGGATTGGCCATGCTAAATTGCCCCTTAATTGGAATTTTAAAAAAAGTAGTCTGCGGTCATGGTGCAAGCATTGAAGCTATTTTATTCAATCTCGTCCACTAGCTCCACTTCTGTCCGAAGGGCAAAAGAGGATCAAAGGATGTAGGGGGAAAGCGGGATTAGGCTATTGAGTTGGATGACCAGCCATGATCATATTGAATGATGGAGCAGGCTTGAAGGGCTGAATGGCCGCCTCCTGCTGCTATTTTCTACGTTTCTATGTCTAACATCTGTAACTTTCAACTTCACCCTCCAGTTGCCCAAGTAATATCTAGCAAGTTAAAACCAAAAGCTTGCATGCAGTTGTTTGATTATTTGGTCGCAACTGAGGCATATTAGACCATAATTGCAATTTTTCTTTATCATTATAAGTGGTCAGTTTCTTCTTGTCCCCACCCCAAGGAAATTAGTGTTTTTGATCCCAACGTATAAATCAGCAGGTATCAGTGTTTTGAGACTGTGGTGTGAGCAGGAATTAGGCCTTCAGGCCTGGGAGATCAGTGCGAGTCAAACCTTCAATAATGATGACCAAGAGCAAGCAAGCATTTGTGTTTGGTAAAACAGCAAGGATAAGCATTTTTTGAATCCCATTGTTAAGATGGATTAACGCAATTTGTGTAAAAATCACTGATAAATTCATGTTGTGCCCATAGCACATGAAGCCAACAGGAAAATGAATAAATGCACACTTGAGTAAAAATTTAATTCAATTGACTGCGTGGTTCAAATTAATTAACAAAATCGATGTATGTTAATTTATGTACTCACTTATAGTGATGGTGAGTAGTGGTGGCTTTCTGCGTTGGTATAATTTGGAGGATATTGGATTGGGCTCCCATTTTACACTTGCTGAAGCTCATTGTTTTTCTTCTGACATTTCTGTGTGTTGCATATAATGCCCCAATTACATTAGTGCTACCTGGTGGTGGCTGAAATAATTATTTCCAAGTATCCAAGATGAGATAATTTAAGTTGGTATATAGGTTTGGTCTCTGAAATTGGTACGGGCTTATACAACCTTTTCACATGGGGAAGGGCCATGTTTCAATTTTGTTCTCACTCCCCGAAGGGGTCAGTGAGCAATTAAAGATTACAATTGGAGCGTGAGAGGGTGTGCGTGCGTGGCGGGCTCACTCCCGTCTCAAGGTGCTCAGTCATCCTAATCCACTGAGAGTGCCTGTTGGTGTGTTTAGTGGGGGGGGGGGGGGGGTAAAAGGTGATATGTGAACAGTGGAACCGGGAGTACCCCTCACTTGCACATGCGTGTTTGCCATTTTTCATGTGAGAGTACCTTTAAGAAATGTACCTTTAGGAAATGGGTGTTTGTCAGTAATGTCAGTATGGGTGGAGCTGGGCTGTTTGTCAGCTTTTTTCTTTCATTTTAGACTGTTTGCTGCAGGGTGTGTTTTAGTTTTATTTTCAGTATTGGAGCTGAAGCCAGACAAAGCAGGTGTACTGTTGATCTCTCTGCCATGAAAAGACTATCTCTTGGTCATTTGGTGAATTCGGAATTATAAATGTTCTCTGTAGTGAATGTAAACCTAATGTGTTTCTGTTAAAAGGTGTTTCTCTTGTCTTCTGGATGTTGTTTGGGAAGTTATTAAGGATTACGTACTGTTGTATTCTTTGGGGGTTGTATTTGAATTAATGGTTGCCATGATGCTCACTATGTTTGAAAAAGGTTAACTTGAGTTCATAGAATAAACATTGTTTTGCTTTAAAAAATACTGTTCGATTTCTGCTGTACCACACCTGTAGAGTGGGCCGTGTGCTCCCCATACCACAATATATTAAAAGTTGTGGGTCAGGTGAACTCCATGGTACACTGTGGGGTTCTCTAAACCCTGGCCCATAACAAATTGGGGGCTCGAGGAGATAAATGTCTATCTATTGGATTGGCTTAGTGAACATATATCGTGGTTGCTTATCAGGTGTGGTATTCTAGTTTAAGTGGAGAGTGTGTTGTGGACAATGGCTCTTTCAGAGGCTCTGAAGTTTTTGGGGGTGGAGAAGAGCGCACACAGTACCTTACGGACAGAGACTAAAAGCAGACTTAGATTTGGCAAAAACATTGCAGTTAACATTACCTGACAAAATGCAAAAAGATGAGGTAATTATGGCAGTGGCTAAGCATTTAAAGTTGCCTGAGATACAGTTTGACTCATTGGAAATGGCAGAAATTCAGTTACAAATTAAACAAATGGAACTTGAGAAAGAATTAAAACAGCTTGAATACGAAAGAGAGGAAAAAGAAAGAGAGAGTAAAAAGAAAAGGAGAGAGAAGAAAGGAGAAAAGAAAGAATAGCCCAAGCAGAACAAAAAGAAAGAGAAAGGGAGATACAGATCAGGGAAAAAGATGAAGCGAGAGAGTTTGAACTTCAGAAAATAGCCATGAAACATGACAGTCAGTTAAAATTGGCAGACATAAAGGGAAATGTGCAGTCGGATGATAGTGATGAGGATAGTGAGAAAGAGCGTCAAAGTCGAAGGCTTGGTGGGGATCTATTTAAATATGTCCAAGCATTGCCAAGGTTTGATGAGAAGGAAGTGGAAGCCTTTTTCATTTCATTTGAGAAGGTGGCTAAACAAACAAAATGGCCACAGGACATGTGGGTATTACTGATTCAAACAAAGCTGACAGGTAAGGCCAGTGAAGTGTTTGCATCACTACCGGAGGAGGTATCTGGGACATATGAGGAGGTGAAAAAATCCATCTTGGGTTCATATGAACTAGTGCCTGAAGCCTACAGACAAAGGTTTAAAAATGTAAGGAAAGAATTTGGTCAAACATACATGGAGTTTGAAAGGCTCAAACAGAGTAATTTTGATAGGTAGGTAAGGGTTTTGAAAATAGACCAAATGTATGAAGCTCTCGGAGAAATTATACTTTTGGAGGAGTTTAAAAATTTAATTCCTGATGTAGTGAGAACTCATGTGGAAGAGCAGAGGGTTAAAACTGCGAGATTAGCAGCAGAAATGGCAGATGGTTATGAATTAGTTCATAAATCAAAGATTGGTTTCCGACATCAGTTTCAGCCTGTGAGGAATAGAAACTGGGGACATGAGAAATACTCAAGTGGAAAAGTGTAAAGGTGATCTGATGGGAGATAATAAGGAGAGTGTACCTCAGATTAAAAAAGAAATCCAGGAGGGTGGAAGAGACATGAAAAGTTTCAAATGTTTTCACTGTAATAAACGAGACCATGTAAAGTCACAGTATTGGTGGTTGAAGAAAAGCACTGGGAAGGCTGATGTGGTAAAACGGTATAAGACAGTGGGGGTTTGTGAAAGTGATAAAGGAAAGCCCAAGTGAAGCGGAGGAGGTGCAAAAGATTGTACAGCCTGATCAAGAGGTGATTGATAAGAAGGTGCCAGATCTCTTTAAAGAATTCACTTGTGTGGGTAAAATTTACTCGTGTATCAGGAGGAGCAGGTAAAGAAGTCACAATTTTATGCGATACGGGAGCTAGTCAATCTTTAATGGTAAGAGATGAGGAGCTGTGGAGTTTTGGAAGAATATTGCCAGAAAAGGTGGTAATATGTGGAATTCGGGGTGAGAGGAGCAGTGTTCTATTATATCAGGCAAGGTCGAAAAGTCCAGTGAAGAGTGGCGAAGTGGTAGTCTGAGTAATAGAGAAACTAGCTTGTCCAGGAATACAGTTCATCTTGGGTAATGAGGGAGCTGGATCGCAGATGGGAGTGATGCCTACTGTGGTTGATAAGCCAGTGGAAAATCAGACAACTGAAGGGTTGAAGGACGAATATCCTGGGATGTTTCCGGTTTGTCTAGTAGCAAGGTCGCTAAATCACAGGTTAAGACGAGGAGAAACCAGAGAGTGAAGATAAAGGTGAATGCAATTATGAGAAACTATTTTTGATCAGATGGTTGGAAAAGAACAGGTGGAGGATGAGGCAGATATTTTTAGTTCAGGAAAATTGGCCGAGTTACAACAAAAAGATGTAGAAATAAAAGGGTGTATCAGAAAGCATGCACGGAAGAGGAATCTGAGTGTATACCAGAGTGTTATTACTGTAAAAGTGATGTTTTGATACATATGCAGGCGGATGAAAAGTGGGCAGAAGTTCATCTAGTAGTATTGCTTGTAGGGTATAGAAAGGAGGTGTTGCGAGTTACACATGAGGTACCAGTGGGAGGTCATTTGAGAATAAGGAAAACTCAAGCTAAAATACAAAAACATTTTTATTGGCCTGGACTACATAAAGATGTAGTTAAATTTTGTCAATATGTCCACGTGTCAAGTGATAGTGAAACCTCAAGCAGTGATAAAACCAGCGGCCTTAATACCCATTCCAGCATTTGAGGAACCTTTTACAAGGGTCCTAAATGATTGCGTAGGACCGCTTCCTAAAACAAAAAGTGGGAATCAATATCTTTTGACGATAATGGATGTGTCTACTAGGTTTCCAGAGGCCATTCCAGTACCTAATATTACAGCTAAAAAGATTGTGGAGGAATAACTTAATTCTTTACTAGGTATGGACTACCCACAGAAATACAATCGGATCAAGGATCAAATTTTACCTCCAGGTTATTCAAAGAAGTTATGGGTATCTTAGGAATAAAACAATTTAAACCAACTGCGTACCATCAAGAATCGAAGAGAGTGTTAGAAAGGTGGCATCAGACATTAAAGAACATGTTGAGGGCTTATTGTCACGATTATCCAGAGGATTGGGATAAAGGAATTCCATTCGTACTGTTTGCAATTAGGGATGCACCTAATGAGTCAATCAAATTTAGTCCTTTTGAACTAATTTTTGGTCATGAGGTAAGAGGACCACTTAAATTGATTAAGGAAAAATTGGTAAGTGAAAAATCGGAAATTACATTATTAGATTACGTGTCAAATTTTAGGGAACGATTAAATAGAGCAGGTGAATTGGCTAGACAGCATTTAAAGGTTGCCCAAAATGTCTTGAAATGGGTAGCGGACAATAAATCCAAAGTTTGTAGCTTTGCCTGTGGAAATAAAGTTTTAGTATTGTTACCAGGTGAACGTTTAAAAGCTAGGTTTTGTGGACCGTATCAGTTTGAAAGGAAATTAAGTGAGGTGAATTATGTGGTAAAAACACCACATAGAAGACTCACCGAGTGTGTCATGTGAATATGCTTAAAAGGTCTTTTGAAAGGGAAGCAGAGAACAAGGAGGAGGTTTTAATGATTCTAACTCAAAGTGACAAACCAAATCCAGATGACTGAATTTGACATACCTCAAATTCAATTGGAAAATGAGCATGTTCTTAAAAATTGGGATAAATTGTTGAGTTACCTTCCAGAGGAAAAACAAACTGACCTGAAAGAGTTATTGATAGCACGTTTGTAGAGATAAATTGGGAAGTACTAAAATAGCTATACATGATGTAGATGTGGGAAATGCTGTTCCAATCAAACAACACCCATACAGACTTAACCCTTTAAAATTGGCACAGGTTAACAAAGAGATTGAGAGTATGCTTAAAAATGGCATAACTGAAGTGGGTTGCAGCCAATGGAGCTCACCCGCAGTGATGGTACCAAAACCAGACAGTACCCAACGGTTGAGTGTGGACTATAGAAAGGTTAATGCAGTTACAAGAACGGACTCTTATCCTATCCCACGTTTGGAGGATTGCATTGAAAGTGGGACAATCAGCTTTTATTTCTAAACTGGATTTACTTGAAGGTACCTTTATCCGAAAGGGTGAAGGAAATTTCAGCTTTTGTGACTCCAGATGGTATATACCAATTCAAAGTTATGCCATTTGGTATGAAAAACGTCCCAGCCACATTTCAACAGTTAACTAACAAAAGTTGTTTCAGGATTACCCAATTGTGCAGTATACATCGATGATCTGGTAATTTTCACCCAGACATGGAAAGAACGTTTAAATCATCTGATGGAGTTATTCGATCGACTTCAGGAGGCGGGTTTGGTGATAAACCTAGCCAAAAGTGAATTTAGAAAAGCCCAAGTCACTGTCCTTGGCCGTATAATCGGGCAGGGTTGAATGGTCACATGGGAAGTGAAACCAACAGTTATTGAGGAGTTTCAGATACCCTCAAGACAAAGGGAAAAAATGCGATTTCTTAGCGTGAGTGGATTTGGACGAACATTGGTGAAAAGGTTTTGTAGAGTGGTTGCTACACTTATGGACTTGCTGAAGAAACGTTGAAAATTTCAGTGGACTTTCAACAGGCATTTGACTGCCTGAAAGCTGTGATAACCAATGCTCCTGTGTTGGAGAAATACAAGGGACTCTGTGATCAGATTGAACGAAAGTATCTGACTTTAAAAAGAAATGCTGAGGCGTAGAGAAATGAATGGATCATGCCGAGACCTCCTTGTTTAAAGAGACTGTCAATCGAGAAGGATTCCAGTTGGAGGAAGAACAAAAATAAATGGACTATATTATTACACCTGTTTGCGTGTGTTTTCTGAAACGAAAAAGTATATTTACTGTGTGCATGCCTTACAGGATAGTGAAAAGGTGAAAAATGAAACCATGAAGTTGATGGTTTATTTATTTTCTTTGGGGGTAGGTGTGTGAGAGTACCTTTAAGAAATGGGTGTTTATTAAATATACCTTTAAGAAATGGGTGTTTGTCAGTAATGTTAGTGTGGGTGGAGCTGGGCTGTCTGTCAGCTTTTTACTTTTGTTTTAGGCTGTTTGCTGCAAGCTGTGTTTTAGTTTCATTTTTAGTGTTGGAGCTGAAGCCAGACAAAGCAGGTGTACTGTTGATCTCTCTTCCATGAAAAGACTATCTCTTGATCATTTGGTGAATTCAGAATTATAAATGTTCTCCGTAGTGAATGTAAACCTAATGTGCTTCTGTTAAAAGTTGTTTCTCCGTTCTTCTGGATGTTGTTTGGGAAGTTATTAAGGATTACTTAGTGTTGTATTCTTTGGGGGTTGTATTTGAATTAATGGTTGCCATGATGTTCACTATGTTTGAAAAAGGTTAACTTGAGTTCATAGAATAAACATTGTTTTGTTTTAAAAAGTACTGTTCGATTTCTGCTGTACCACATCTGTGGAGTGGGCTGTGCTCCCCATACCACAATCTGTTAAAAGTTGTGGGTCAGGTGAATTCCATGATACACTTTGGGGTTCTCTAAACCCTGGCCCATAACAAATTCTCATATATTCACATTTTTTGTCATCTGTTCTTTTTCTTCACTTTTACTTTAATAAATTGTCCATGTTAATTGTTTTCACGACGACTGGTCTGATTCCGCACTGGGTTGTACATTGTTCTTCATATTATTCCAAACGAATATACACCACCAACAACCAGTGCTTCAAGTTATCCTTCGGGGTTTTGAGATACACTCGCAGGTAATGTTCGCGGGCTTCTTAACACTTAGACTGATAACTTCATTGTCACACAAGTGGCAGGCAGAGAGAAAATCTAACTATATCCTTTTGATATTCATTGACAAGTTATCATGCCGTCAGTATCCTGGGGTTTAACATTTACCAGAACCTCAGCTGGGCCAGCAATTTAAATCTTGTTACTGAAAGAGAGAATTAGAGGCCAGGAATTCTGCAAGTAATTCACCTCCAGACTCCTAAAGATCTGTCCCCCATCTGTGAGGCACAAATCAGGAGTCCCCACTTGTCAGCTCCAGTAACAATCGAGAAGCTCTACACCATCCAGAACAAAACAATCTGCTTGGACACCACCTTTTCTTTTTTTTTTTAAATTTAGATTACCCAATTATTTTTTCCAATTAAGGGGCAATTTAGTGTGGCCAATCCACCTACTCTGCACATTTTTGGGTTGTGGGGGCGAAACCCACGCAGACACGGGGAGAATGTGCAAACTCCACACGGACAGTGACCCAGAGCCGGGATCGAACCTGGGACCTCAGCGCCATGAGGCGGTTGTGCTAACCACTAGGCCACCGTGCTGCCCTCTTGGACACCACCTTAAACATTCAGTCACTGTTCCACCTGTGCACAGCAGCCGTGTGTCCTGCCTGCAAAATAACTGCAGCAACTCACCAAGGCTCCTTTGGCAGTGCTTTGCACATCCACCTAGCAGGACAAAGGCAGCAGACGAATGGGAACACCATTGACTTCCGGTTCCCCTCCAAGTCACACACCAAGAACAAATTTTTAAAAAATTGTGGTCCCGGTGATGAGGGTGACAAAAAGAACATTAAATGGTTTGAATGAAATATATGTATTTTTCAAAATCTAAAAATGTACTTCTAAAGTCTGTTGCTGGTCTCCACAGTACAAGTGAAGGCTGGTGAGGGGAAATCTCAAAGATAAATAGGATTAGGCAGCAATTATTTTAGAGTTATGGTAGTGTAGAGCTTAAGAGGTAGGCAAAATCAATACAAAACTTTGGACAGATATGATGTTGCAACACATGGTTGTGGAAGAAGCACGATGGAAGTACTTGCTACATCACAGTAAGTGTGTGCTGATTTGAGACATTGCAAAACATAATACATTGTGAATCTTTCGTAACACTGATTATGGGCACATGAAAAATATATTAAGAAGTGGAAGAGATGATGCAATACATAATTCTCATATATTGGAAATTAGTGGGGAATGGGGATTTTAATTAAAATAATTGAAACATAATTTGAGAATTTGTAAATAAAATTTCAATGTAATTGAAAAGTACTTTTTGTATAATTGTAGTTAAGGAAATTGGATTTGAAATAAGTTAATATGAAATGGTGTATTAGATTGTATGTTGTATATGAAAAATGAACATAATCTAAGTTAGAATAGATATTTTAATTGAGGTGTATTATGCCAATAGATGTAAATATCAAATCTGTCAGCTTCTACAATGCTGGAAGATGATGAATATTGGGGGTGTTTTGTGAGAGGGAAAATACAAACACTGGAAATGGGGCTACTGCAACAAAGTTGATGAAATTGGAACCTGGGTAGGCTGCAGCAGCAGATAGGACTACAGACGTGGAAATGGTCAGAAGTACAGCAGGTCAGTCGAGGCGAACAGAGAGACAGACAGCTGGAGCTGAAATTGAATATTGGAAACTGATGGCTGAAGGAGAAGGATATCACTGGGAAGTCTGCAATGACCAAAGTTTCGTGGTATTTTTCAGCTCTGGTGGAAATAAATGTTGGAATAGATGAGGATCAGGAGACAAATATTCCTTCACACCCAGGGAGTTATGTTTCAGAAAGAGGATTTGTGTTTCTGCCTCCTCAACCTGCCACTTAATACACTTTCTAAAGTAAAAACTAATGCATTCTGAGCAAGTTGTCACTCATGGTCAGTACAAATTCTACAACTCATGAAAGTGCATCAATTGCTGTTGTTGGAAGGGAATTCCAAACTAATGCCAATCTTTGTGTGCAGAGTGTTTCCTAATTTCACTCCTGAAAGGTCTAGGTTTGCTCGAGTTATAAAACCCAGAACTCGAGCTTCTGCAGCTGGTGGCACTTCCTACAAATGTGTTTATTTTGGACACATGATGCGTCCATGACTTCCCACATTCCACAGGAGGTACATTCCACTCAGTTAACACTCAGTTAATTCCACTCACTGTCATACCTTAACTTTTACAATATTACAGGTAGAACAACTTACCAGTCACTCGCCAAGCAGCTTCATCTGTGCTGAAGTAAGAACCAAGTACTGGTGACTGAAAAAGATCAGAAAAGATAGGAGCACTTTGTTGCCCTCTTCACTGAACTCCCCCACCAAACTCCCAGCTTCTCACTCTCTGTAAAGTTACTCTCTGTGCATGTTGCACTGAGTTGCCCTGCTGAGACTTAGATGAGCCAGTTCTACGAGAAATCAGATTAAGCTAGGTAGCCAATTAACTAAATAGTTGCTCTCCAGTAGAGAGCTTGTTTGTCACTGCAACGTAAACGGTAAATTTTAGTTAAATGATAAATACAAACAAAATTGGAATAAACATCCCTCACTCACCAAACTTCCAGCTGCTCATTCTGTGAAGCCAGACTCTGTTGGTCTTTTATCTGTGAACATCAGCATAAATGAAGTAGCAGCCTGTAACTGGCAATGCAAAATGACATTGGATAATTTGTTACATTAGCTACTGCCATCTTTGTAGGTACCTTCTGATGGGATGCCACTTTTAACATGTAAATTGGGGTTCATGACATGTAAAAGATACTGATTGTAGTTTTGAAGTAGAGTGGTGGGCCAATGTTCTGCCCATTTGTAACAGCATTGAGCAGCTTAATCAGCAGGCGTGAAGAGACATGTAGAGGCTTTAAAAAAAGCTCTGAATTAATCTTGCATCTTTATGGAGCCAGGAGACGCAGAAAGTTTTCTCCTGGCTCAAGAAAAGTGTTTTGGCCTACTGGTGGCCTATGTTTTACATCCTTGGCATTGCCTGCCCACTGTTGTTCCTAGGACTGGACTGACAACCAGCTCTGTGTCAGGACAGATGATTTTATTCCCTCCCCAACTGTCTAGCTTCACTGGGATGCCAGTTTGGCGTGGTTAGTGTAGTGAATCACAGTAGCGTAATTCACACTGTTATTACATATGATGTACTACGTCTGTGTAAGCTCGGCACACGTGCAGTTGCGCGGCTCTGCCCCTAGGGGGAGATGTACGGGAGTTTGTACTAGTCTCCACCCTTGGCTCCTCCCAGCAACTGGTTGTATAAAGCTTGGCAGTCTCAGCCTGCCTGCCAGTTCATCTCGTCGCAGGCAGGCTCCATTGTGAGATTATTAAAACCACTATTCACTTCTAACCATGTGTCTTGTGAATTGATGGTCACATCAATTAGCTTGCCAGATCTACATCAATGAGATTTGAGTCTCAAAGCTGCACAGCGAACAATCAGTGTCTAGCAGATTAGCCCTACCCATTGACTTTCCATTTTGCGCTCGTGAAAGTCAATCCCAAGATCTCATTGAGCTTCTACTCTTGGACTCCAAAAATATGTCAACCGCCAAGGCTATAGCAAGCAACCCTGGTCTCCTATCAGTGTCATCCTATTACATTACTGTGGCTGAACAGTGTAGGTATCTTAGAATGTTTGAGAATAAATGAAGTAAATGGAAAGTAAATTCTGGTGAGATGTGTATAACGAGCAGCTGATACACGAGCATCAGTAGTGATGGATTACATTTTACCCTGTTTACTTAAAATTTGTTCTTTTAGTTGCCATCCTTCATATGTTCGAACTGTACAATAGGTTTGCCATTGGCAGTTATGATTGTTAAATTTTTAAAAGTTAATTCCCAGGATCACTTCAAGCATTGTCTTTTGAATGCGGAATCTCATATTTCTCAGTTCAGGCGGTTTCCACATACGCTTTATTGTCATCTGATCTGCACCAGCTGTAATGTTGCACAACTAGATTTCCTATTACAAGGAAAATAAATTAAGGTCATCAGCAGAGTCTAAAATAGCATGGACAATGTGTGTCAGCAGGCTATTTGACTTTAAAACCATTGTAGTTCAGTTCAAGTCCAATCCTAGACTCGGCTGATATTCACAATGCATTTCCATAAGCATTTGTGCATAGCAATCAGGAGGAGGAACCCTAATTTGTTTCCAAAGACAATGAGGTGGCACGGTGGCAAAATGGTTTGCACTGCTACTTCAGTGCCAGAGACCTGTGGCCTTGTGTTACTGTGTGGAGTTTGCACTTTCTCCCCGCATCTGCGTGGGTTTTGTCCGGGTGCCCTGGTTTACTCCCACAGTCCAAAGATGTGCAGGTTCGGTGGTTTGGCCAGGCTATATTACCCTTTGGTGTCCAAAGATGTGCAAGTTTGTTGGGGTTACAGGGATAGGGCGGGCAAGTGGGTCTAGGTAGGGTCCAGAGGGTCGTTGCAGACTCGATGGGCCGAATAGGCTCTTTCTGCATTGTACAATTTCTATGGTTCTAAGATAGTTATTGATGAAATCAGCTAACTCGGTTTGCTGAGAGTTCCATGGTCTGTGTAACTTACCATCATATGATGTCATTCATTGGGAGAAGCAAGATGAATTGAACAATCAGAAATATATTTCTTTGCTGTACAAGTCAGAGATATTTTCATTGATACAAAAATAGCAATGACAAAAACTGCAATAATGTGTCTTTCCTCGACTGGTTATAATACATTCATCAAGAAATTGCTATTGTTTTGTCTGGCCTATTATTAAGTTTTAACTTTCTCACTCGATCAAAGTTTATGTATGTTGGGAATAGCTGTAAAACATGTTGAGCTTTACCTTGCTGATCATGTGTTGTTGCAATAGCAATCCTGTTCTGTACGAGAGGATCACAGATCCAAACTTCTGTCATTGACATGAAACAATTGCTGGAATTGTTTTATAGCACTTAACTTGATATAAAATGGAGGATTGATACAATGATATTATCGAGCAGATATGTCACAAACGTGTAAATGTTTTACAGCTGCCTGACTGTCGAGTGTCAGAAATGAAACCATCAAACTGTCTCATTACCCAGAGCACTGAATTTTGCTGCAACATTTCATTAGGTACAGGCTGCCACAGGTAGGCCTATTCCAGGCAACACTATTCCTCTAGACCAGTTTTTCATGTGTGGGTCGCGACTCGCGGGCGAGTATCGGGAAGGCCGCAGAGTGATCATTGTGGTGCTCCTGCAGTGATCCCAATTGTGGAGGAAGCGCCCAATGGGCGCTATCGATATTTCTATTAAGAATGATGGCTGCTGCTGCTGCCACCGCCTTTTAAATGAGAAGGAAGTGAGGCTGCTTGCGGTCTTCCAGCCATAAGCGGCAGCAGCGAGCAGGTCACGTGCCCTGCATGCGCACTTGACGTCAAGCGCCCTGTATGTACGTGCTTTTGGCCCCAAATCATGGAGGAGAACTTCTTTTTCTAGCTGCTGGCGAGCAAGGCAAGAGGACTGTGAAGGTAAATCAGTTTCTTACAAGAAAGAGACGGCTGGAGATACAAATAGGCAGAATACCTACAGGCCAGGATCTCGCGTCTGAATCTGCTGGAGACGGAGCGCTCTCCAGAGTGGGAGAGAGAAATGGAGAGAGAGAGAGAGAGAGATGGAGAGAGAGAGATGGAGCTCTCGCCATCTCTCTCTTTCACTCTCTCCATCTCGCTCTCTCACTCTCTCCATCTCTCGCTCTCACTCTCTCCATCTCCTGCTCCATCTCTCCTTGCTCGCACCATCTCTCTCTCTTCATCTCTCTCTCGCTTCACCTCTCTCTCGCTCCACCTCTCTCTCTCCACCTCAACACGCCGGCTTAAACCTCTCTTTCCTACACTGGCGTCAGCATCAACATATTATCGAGCCTAAAATGCTCCCTCAACTGGTTTCATAACCTGACAGTCGACAGCACCACCGACTTCCCCGCATACATCCCTGGGGACTAACAGCAATAGGGCCCTCAAACTAGAACCCCTGCAGGACTCCTCCTCCAACCTAATACCCCTCCCCCCCCCCCCCCACATCTTTTACACATTCATTGCATCAGGTTCTAGAGTGTCAACCCTCCTTTTTGTCTCTGCCTTTGGAGAAGATCCCTCTTCACCCTCGGTACCTTCCCGCCCATATGAACTTCGCAATCAGTGCTGCCACCCTCCAGAAGAAGGCCTTAGCAAGAAAGATCGTAGGGAGTCAAAGACAAACCGGAACCTTAGCAGCGCATTGATCCTTACACCTGCACTCTCCCTGGAAACGTCAAGTGCAAAGTGTCTCACTTTTTAAAATCCACCTTACCTCCTCCACTAATGCTGTCAAGTTCCACCTATGCATCGTGGCCTGGTCATGTGTCACCTGAATGCCTAAATATCTGAACCGCTCTCTTGCCACCTTGAACGGTAGTGCCCCCAAATTTGCCCGGGCCCCACCACACCCGACAATTTCAATTTGTACTACAAACTCCTTATTTCGTATACTGTGCACATTTAGGTACAACACCCTCAGTCCTGTGTTGACCACCCCACCCCTCTTCTCATAGTTATTCCCTTATCTGCTGTGCCGCTTTCCATTCTCTCTGTTCTATTACCTGTTCTGGAAACTTTACTAACCTCTCCTGAGCCCTTGGCCCCATTAACTAGTTTAAAGTCCTGATCATTAACCTGTCTTCTATTGTGAGTCTGCATGAGGTTTGCAACCCACAACCCACAACAGCCATGAACATTTATCTCCTCAATCTCCACTTGGAAGCTGGCACATGTGCACCCAATCAACTGACTTCCTAATTCCATGAGAATTACTTGATATCACATTCTTACTAACACTATCTATGTTATCCCAGCTAGAAGTATCTTAGCTAACAACATGGAGTCAAAAAGCAAATTGAGTTGTGGCAGAAGAATTCACACCAGGATATTGACCCAGAAACTCATGGCCTTGACCTTCACCACGCTTCTCATTTGCCATTATCCTCATTGACTTAATTATTTTCACAGAACTTTGATCTTTTGCCATTGCTCCTCTCCATCATTTTTCTTAGGTACTGCTCATCTCCCCCAGCTGCTGTGATGGTCCATATGAAAGGAAAGTGCAAGATAATAATGGGTGGGCAAAGACTGAGAAGGGAATGGAATCTTATTTTCATGGTGCACAGTCACGAAACTGGCAGTGTGATCTTGCCACCTTTCATGGTGATGGGGAAAGGAAATTGAGTTTAGTTATTTATTAGGACTATTCATTGTAAGGTAGTTTATACTAGGACTCTAGTACTTTGCAGCTGGAGTTTTGACAGGTAGCAGTCAGAAGCAGCAACCTTAATATAGTGTGACTATGATTCACAGTGCTCACCTGTAACAATATTAAAGAAGTCTTGTTTTTGTCACAGATAATGTAACATGTGACAGATTAATTTGAACCTGCAGAGCCCTCATCATTGAAGTTGCCTCGAACTAGTCAGTTTTTAACCCCCGAAAGAAGTACATGCTACAGTTCTGATGGCATTGATGGATAGAAAAGACAGTATGCAGATATTCGATGAATGCGATCGAGTCTCTGGAGAAGTTGTAGAAAAGGACAAGCTGGATAATACGAATCTTAGATCTTGTAGGTAGTGAAGGTAGTGAATTGTGTGTCTGGAGTCACATATTCCAGATTGGGTATGGATGTCAGATTTCCTTCTCTAAAGAACATAAGTGAATCAGATTGTTATTTTTAATCACTTTATGAATTGCAGATATATTTAGTTAACTGAATTTAAATTCCCCAGCTGCAATTATGGGATTTGATCTCGCATCCGATCATTAGTTCAGGCCTCTCCCATAAAGAAGTTGTGAACTTGAACAAGTTCAAGATTAGAGTGCTGCTCACGAGTTCGATCCCAGCCCCGCCTCACTGTCCATGTGGGGAGTGCACATTCTCGTGGTCTCACCCCCACAGCCCAAAGATGTGCAGGGTAGGTGGATTGGTCACGCTAAATTGACCCTTAATTTGAATTTTAAAAAGAAAGTTCAAGATTGGAGGACAGGTGAGTAAAGCTTTTAAAGTAACGGATTGGCTACTGTTTGATTGCAGGTTATTTGAAATATATCACAGTGGTAGGTCTGGAGGCAAGGAGTTAGATCACATACCAGAAGAATTTATCTTTATACAGAGTCACCCATGTTTGGAAATACATTGCTGAGGCACAGGGTTAGGAGGTGGGTTAGGAGCTGGGACTGGAAGAAAAATTACAGATTGTCACGTTTGGGCAGCATCCATTTCACGTTCCCACCTCCGAGGGACTTTGCCACGATGGGCGGACAGCTAATTATGCTCAATTAATTACCCACTTGGCAGAACAGGCTTGAGGGATGGAATGGCCTACTCCTACTCTTCATTTGAATGTAAAAGTGTGACACTGTTGGGGTCTTTCTGACAGAGGATGGGCTGCCAATGAGGGCAAAGCCTGGTCAATACCTTTTAGGTTGTCTCCTGGCAGCAGGGAGAGCAGTGGGAACGGGTGCACAGGTGACCTACACCTGCTTTAATTCTCTCCCCCACCCACCCTGCACCATCCCACCACAGCTGAGGGGGGGAGGAGTAGCGGGCCACAACCGCCATCAGCATTTTGTGGAGACATTCCTCCACCTCCGACAAAGTGGCCTGATAACTAGCCAAATTAAATTTTTTACAACTCCAAGATTGCTTCCATTTTGAAGTGCCCTTGTGTTTCTCCTGACTGCATCAACAGCATCCACTTCACTTGATGGGACTGCCACTGGACATTGCTGCAGGATGTCCTTGGGACTGCTGGTTTTCTGGTCCATCCACCGTCCCTAATTGGACTGCGCTCACAGAGGCAGTGGCTTAATTGCCTGCCTCTGTGAAGATTGTTACCAATATCCCGCAAAAGCCACTTATGGGTTCCCCAAGTATTTAGGGAGGAACCTGACAAATTTCTAAAGAGAACTGTTACCAGATATAAGTTTATGTTAGCGTTGCAGAAAGCCACAGACTTTTCAGCCCACTGTGTCCACGCCAGCCATCAGGCAGCTGTTGTAACCTGCACAGATCCTATTGGGTAGCTTACCCCATGGATCATGGGGAATATGAGCTCCCTCAATAAGGTTGCAGGGCAATCGTTGACCTTTTCTATTGTATAAATACACCCGGCCAGTTTGGTTCCGGCTCGAGAGTAGATCAGTAGCGAAATACTGGTGCTGTGTAAAACGTAGTGTAAATAAAGTTTTCTTTGACTTGCAAAATCGTGTTGGACTCTTTGTGGCCCTCACAAAAGCACCTATCTACTATAATATCATTTTCCAGCACTTGCCACATAGCGATGTCTGCTATGGCATTTCAAGTGCTCATCTAAATACTTCTCAAATATAGTGAGGGTTCCCGCCTCACCCAGGAGTGAGTTCCAGATTCCAACCACCCTCTGGATGAAAAAGCTTTTCCTTGTATCCCCTCTAAACCTCCTGCCCCTTACCTTAAATCTATGGCTCATAGTTATTGACCACTCCACTAAGGGTAAAGGTTCCTTCCTATCCGCCTCATCTATGCCCCTCATAATTTTATTCAACCCTCAGCCGTCTCTGCTCCAAGGAAAACAACCCCAGCCTATCCAGTCCCTCTTGATAACTGAAACATTCCAGCCCAGGCAACATCCTGGTGAATCGCCTCTGGAACCTCTCTCGTGCAATCGCTTCCTTTCTATAATGTGGTGACCAGAACTGCACACAGTATTCCAGATGTGGCCTAACCAGTTAGGTTGATTCCATGAGGGAGTCAGAAGAATTACCCTTTATTTTCTCTCCAGAGGTGATATGATTAGTGACTAATAAGATGATATGTAACTTTGCACCATTAACTAACCTGGTGGGATAGGCTTGATGGGTCTAATTGTCTATTCTTGTCCTTTTGTGAGCTTATGTGTACCAATGAATCCATGCTCTTGGGGATGCTTTTAACTGATAAAGATGCTGTTACCTCCATTCCATGCTGGACATGTATTTCCCATGGATGCAAACTTTGCCATTGTTTTGATGGTGAAAGGACTTACTGCTCTGGCAAATTTCTCCAATGGTGGCTTTTAAGGAGTTGATAGCATAGAAATGTAATGCTGTGATCACCTTCATAGCCAAGGGAAGAGCTATTATGTCATGATGGAACTTTACTCAAGATCACACTTGAGGGAATGAGTCAATGATTTCACTAATGAGTTACAGATCTTGAAGGCAGGTAAGAAACAACTATTCATCGACCCCTTTCCTTCAATGGTTCACGATGATACTTACAGTAAGTATAAGACACTTGAAGGTGGAGTACTGTATCGGGAAATTACCTTATTCGTTTATAGCCTAGGAACGTTAGAAAGTAAATTACAGTTTTCGCTATATTTTGAGCTCTCCAAAGAACTTGTTGTAAACCATGCTTTATAAGTTTTATTTTACCCACCTCCTTGTCACAGGTAAGACTTCATGATGTATCTGATCCTGAACCCTTTGAAAAGCCTATTTTCAAAAACCGTCATTGTTGTTTATGTCAAAGATACTTCTCATAAACAAGACTTCCTGACTTTAATTGTTTTTGGATCCTTTGGTGAGTCACTTTATTATCTTTCCTTCCGATAATTAATGCATACTTCTGTCTATGTTTTGTATGTTAATCACCAAAGTTTAACCATGCATGCCTGATATTATCATCGATTAGTTCCTTGTAGTTGATACTCCGATATTAAAACCATTGGTGAGCCATGCTTTCTTCTCATAGTACCCCACTGATCCCGTTTATCTTGGCAAGCCAGTTAGTTCACCATACAAGCGAGTTTGATTACTAACCTTTAACTCCCCAAGACATCCAGCGTATTTCCCAGAGTGTTCAACAGTCCCTTCAAACTATTTCATGTACCCTGCAACTGTGTCTTTAATAAGGACACGGGGACTCCACACTGAGTAAAGAACTAGATTTATTTACAATACGATATATCCTGGGCGGGATTCTGTGATCCTGAGGCTAAGTGTTGTTGCCGCCGGAAAAGCCATCGTGTTTCTTGACGGCGTCAACACGGCCTCAGGATCAGCAATTCTGGCCCCTACAGGGGGCCAGCGCAGCACTGGAGCAGTTCACGCTCCAGCTGCTGATCCTGGCGTCAAATAAGCGCCACGGGATCCGCGCATGTGCAGCGGCACCGGTGCCACGCGCGCATGCGCAGTGGCTTCCTTCAACGCGCCAGCTCCGACGCAACATGGTGCAGGACTACAGAGACCTGTGTGGAAGAGACAAGGCCCCCAGCTAGAGAGGCTGGCTTTTCGGTCGGTGGGCCCCGATCGCGGGCCAGGCCACATCGGAGTCCCCCCCCCGCCCCGGACCTTTCAACTCCGAGGTCCCGCTGGATGAGAGCAGGTGTGGACGGCGCTGCGGGACTTGGCGTTTTTATGATGGCCGCTCGGCCCATCCCGGGCCGAGAATCGGTGGACTGGCCGCGTAGAGGGCCCCTGATCGGCGCTGCGCCAACCACGCCGACTCCAATGGTGCTGATTCTCCACTCTGCGGAGAATCACGTGCCGGCATCATGGTGGCGTGGCGCGATTCGCGCCGTCGCTGGGGAATCTCCGGGCCGGCCCCGGGCTGAGAGAGTCCCGCCCACAGTTCCCGGTAGATCTCTACCAGGTCTCTTTCTGGTTGATGCCTCACTGGCGAACCTTCTATACATTGGTTAATTAGAGTTCCCTGCCCCTAGCGGAGAGTTCAAACTCGGCAAAGACCACGGGGAAGATAATCATTCCCATCCCGTAGGTCCCGTGCAGGATGTTACAATGTCCACATCTTAATATGTGGCTGCTGGGAAGAGAACGCCAATGCAACTGCCTTCCTTCTTGACAGGGACTCCTCTGCTTTCCCAAAATACAAGGGCCGGGATTCTCCCCAACCCGCGGGGCGGGCCGTACCGGCGTCGGGTAGCCCGGAA
Organism: Scyliorhinus canicula; assembly: GCF_902713615.1. Classification (NCBI taxonomy): domain Eukaryota; kingdom Metazoa; phylum Chordata; class Chondrichthyes; order Carcharhiniformes; family Scyliorhinidae; genus Scyliorhinus; species Scyliorhinus canicula. The sequence continues at coordinate 42,641,572 of NC_052162.1, read as the reverse complement.
GTTGCGGAATCCTCCGCACTTCCGTGGCTAGGCCGGCGCTGGAGTGGTTCGAGCCGTGCCAACCGGCGGCGAAGGGCCTCCGCCGGCAGGAGTGAGTTGGCGGGTGCGCGGGAGCACCTGCGTGTTCTGGCGCATGCGCAGAGGGTTTCTTCTCCGCGCTGGCCATGGCGGATTTTTACAGAGGCTGGCGCGGAGGGAAAGAGTGCCCCCACGGCACAGGCGCGCCCGTAGATCGGTGGGCCCCGAAGCGGGCCAGGCCACAGTGGCCGGGTCCTCCCGTGCCCCCCCCCCCTAAGGAACCCGCTAACTGCCCTCCGAGACAGGTCCCGCCGGTATGGACCTTGTGTATTTCACGCCGGTGAGACCGGCTGAAAACGGGCGGCTGCTCGGCCCATCGGGGCCCGGAGAATTGCCGGTGGGTGGGGGGGGGAGGCAACTGCCAATGGCCCCCGGCGCGACGTGATCTGCGCTCCCGCCAAAAAACTGGTGCCGGAGAATTTGGCAGCCGGCATTGGAGCAGCAGCGGGGGGGGGGGGGGGGGGGGGGGGGGATCGGAGAATCCCGCCCATGATTACCATAGAAATGATGAAAGAATTGTCCATGCTTATTACAAATGAAATTACAAGTTTCAGAAGTGTTGCCAGAAAAGGAGAATAGTTGTAGCACTACAAAACAGCAAGTACCAGCAGGTACAAAAACAAAGTGCTGGAGAAACTCAGCAGCTAGGTAGTTCTGTACTGAGGGCATTACAGATATCAGAAGTAAGAATGGAACACCGCTTTACCTGCAGTAAGAAACAGGCACATCAATCAGTTAGAAATTTCCAAAGTTCAACAGAAAATTCCAGAACCCCTCTCTTTTTAATGTGTGCATGAGTAAATGGAGAATTAGTGTCTTTAGAACATAGAACATAGAACAGTACAGCACAGAACAGGCCCTTCGGCCCTCAATGTTGTGCCGAGCAATGATCACCCTACTCAAACCCATGTATCCACCCTATACCCGTAACCCAACAACCCTCCCCCCCCCTTAACCTTACTTTTAAGGACACTACGGGCAATTTAGCATGGCCAATCCACCTAACCCGCACATCTTTGGACTGTGGGAGGAAACCGGAGCACCCGGAGGAAACCCACGCACACACGGGGAGGACGTGCAGACTCCGCACAGACAGTGACCCAGCCGGGAATCGAACCTGGGACCCTGGAGCTGTGAAGCATTTATGCTAACCACCATGCTACCGTGCTGCCCCTTTAGCTTGTGAGTTTTGATTTTTTTTTTTCCACACCATTCAGACATTGAAAAACATTTGTAAGTATTGATTTTGGATAACTCAAACTCAGGCTATTGCCTGGTTTCAGTGAGGTGTGCTCTCTAGTAATTGTATTTGTCAAAAAGTAACATTTTCAGCTCTCCACTCGTGAACTGCAAAAGACCCTTATTGTTTTATTATCTCGCAGAGTATAAATATCAGCTGAGGTAAACTGGAGCTTGTTGCCTGCAAAGATGGTGAAAGGGGAGATGATCAATGATTTCAAAACAAAAATTGGATGGGTACTTGAGGTAAATCAACTTGCAGGGCCACAGGGATAGATCAACTGTCATTGATTGTTGTAAAAGCCCACCTGGTTCACTCATGTTCGTTAGGGGAGAAAATCTGTCATCCTTACCTGGTCTAGCCTACATGTTGTCTTGTTATGCTCTTGGCACTATTTACAATTCTCCTACTCGGATTCACCACTACTGTTAATCCTTTTATAGCTACTCAGACTGACTGACGAACCAGTCTGCTACAATCCAGGTGGTGGGTGTGATGTTGAATCAACCCTGTGTCTGTACACAGAGTGTCTCCACTGGAAAGAGGAAGATCATGTGTGCTGTGTCCTTTTTATATGGGTTGGTGTAATGCCCCCCTGTGGTAGTGTCACCTCTGTGTGTATCGTGAATGCCCATTGTTCGTGTCCTATCTTACTGACCTATTGGTTGAGTGTCTATGTGTCATGTCTCTAGTGCTCCCTCTAGTGTCTAGCTAGTCTATGTGTACTTGCATTAACCCCTTGTATGTCTACAGTGATGCATATCACCACACATGTAACTCCAGACTCACAGCAATGTGGTTGCCTCTGAACTGCCCTCTGAAGTGGCCTTGTAAGCTACTCAGTTCAAAGGCAATTGGGGAAGAGCAACAAATGCTGGCCTTGCCAATGCTGCTCGTATCCCATGAAAGAATAACCAGTGGGGAATGGGACTGATTGCATTGCTGTGAGAGAGATAGCATGGGCTTGAAGCGCCAAACGGCCACCTCCTGTGCCGTAATAGTAACTCTGACTCATGACTCGTAATGCAGGATAGACTATGTTAATGTATTGGTGCACAAGGGTCATCTTGAAGGAAAAAGGAAGCATTTTTCAACTTGCAATCACAATTGTCTAGAGTTAGGTGCAACATGGAGAAGCAAGTATGTTCATTGTTGGTTTCTGTCTTGTTCCTCAACCTCAGTAAGTGATAACTTTATTTCACTTCTTCCTGAAAAAAAGTCCTAAAAGGTTTATCATGTAATTACGTTAGCTTTTATTTTTGTCCCAGTATTTTCAGTGATACCAAATGCCGAACCCGTCTACTAATGAACTATATTATATCCCTGGAGGTGTTATTTTTAGTTGTCTGAAAAGGATGTATTATTATGTAACTGAAGATGACAAATCATGTATTGATTCTTGAGATTAAACTAAAATGTGGTGTAATGCTGCATCAGAGTACAGCAGCTGCCAGATTTCATCAGTCTGTACAGATTGAGCTGGTGTTAATTAAGTGGGGTGTAGGAGCACAATGGTTGACATTGGTCCTTCTTGGTTAGGGAGGGGAATATCTGTCAACGTCGGGGCTACATTAGGTTTCAATGAAATTGGGCTTAGCTGTAATGACCATAATGTTAAGACCATAAATAACCTGTTGATATTTTGTCAGCTCATATTTGAATGATCACTTTGGCAATTCCCTATTAGCTGGAAGGTCTTGTGACAGCATACCACAGCAAAAGTCAACACTATAATTTTTACAGCGTATTTATTCCACTGACGGTAATCACAATGCCGTACTTTTAGTTTTTTTTGTGGAGTTTCCCTTTAATTTGAAGACTGTTTGGCTTATTGAGCAAGACCTTGATACTTGCATTCAGTGCACCTCAATGGTGTTGGTAGTTCGCAAAGTTGTTCTGCTTGAAATAAATGGAGTCTTAGACCATAAGACCAAAAGGTATTTTGAGCAACAACATTGAATGCAAATGGATAGTGTTTATTCCTTTTTGGCAGATGAAAATGACTGCTCATAAATGTGGATGTTTTAAGTGGTGGGAACTATATAGAATGCTAGGTGTTTACCTGGAGCTAGAGCTGTACACGTTAGCAAGAGGTTAAAATGATTGATGTAGAAAGCATGAGATTTGCATGTGGGAGTCCACATCCGGTTCAATATATAGCAATTATATCAAAGCACTCAAAGATGTTTGTGAGGATCATTTCCAAAAGTAACGATAAGCAATGAAGCAGCCCATATCCAAATGCAGTAAGACCCAGACAATATCCAGGCTTGGGTTGACAAGTGGCAAGTTACATTCGCGTCACACAAGTGCCAGGCAATGACCATCTCCTACAAGAGAGGATTCAACCCCTGCCCCTTGACATTTAATGGCAACACCATTGCTGAATCCTCCACAACCAACATCCTGGAAGTTACGATTGATCAGAAACTGAACTAGGCTAGCCATATTAATACTGTGGCTACCAGGGCAGCCAAAGACTAGGAATCCTACTGTGAGTAACTCACCTCCTGATTCCACCCCAAAGCCTGTCCACAATCTGCAAGCAAAAGTCAGGAGTGTAATGGAATACTGTTCACTTGCCTGGATGAGTGCAGCTCCAACAACACTCTAGAAGATCGACGCCATCTCGGACAAAGCAGCCCGCTTTATTGCTCCCCCTTCAGCAAACATTCAAACCCTCCACCACCGATGAACAGCGGCACTCATAGAGCACACAGCGCAGAAGGAGGCCATGTGGCCCATCGAGTCTACAAGATGCACTACAAGATGCACTCACCATGGTTCCTTAGACAGCACCTTACATACCCTCGAGCACTACCATCTAGAAGGAGAGGAGCAGCAGATACCTAGGAACCCCACTATGTGGAGGTTCCCCTCCAAGGCACTCACCACCCTGACTTGGAAATATATCACCGTTCCTTCACTGTCGCTGGGGCAACACCCTGGAACTCCCTCCCTAACAGCACAGTGGGTGTACCCACACATCAAGGACTGCAGTGGTTCAAGACGGCTACTCACCACCACCTTCTGAAGGGAAACTAGGGATAGGCAATAAATGCTGGCCTAACCAGTGACGTCACATCCCATCAATGAATTTAAAAAATGTACAATAAATTTTAGTAAAGTTCTTGAATTTGGTAAAGGAGAAGTTTATTCGAAGTATAAAGAATGCAAATGAACTTAGGAGGGCAGCACGGTAGCACAAGTGGATAGCACTCCGGTTTCACAGCACCAGGATCCCAGGTTTGATTCCCTGCTGAGTCACTGTCTGTGTGGAGTCTGCATGTTCTCCCTGTGTCTGCGTGGGTTTCCTCTGGGTGCTCCAGTTTCCTCCCACAGTCCAAGGACATGCAAGGTAGGTGGATTGGCCATGATAAATTGCCCTTAGTGACCAAAAAGGTTAGAAGCGGTTATAGGGATAGGTTGGAAGTGAGTCCTTAAGTGGGTCGGTGCAGACTCGATGGGCCACATGGCCGCCTCCTGCGTTGTGTGTTCTATGAGAAGGTTATTGAAAATTGTAATCCTACCGCAGATAAATCTTAAATTGCTACAGTATTCTCATCAATGTGTTCAACTGTTCCTTAAATGGCACCAAGGTTTTTGCTTTCTGGAAGTTCATTTGCTACAGAATGAGGGTTGGGAAGTAACTGGAAATGTGAATGAAAGTGAACGTACGGCAAGTGATAGATTTGTGCGAATGAACTCTGATTTCGCTATCGGGCCCGTGCAACCCTGGAAGCCAACAAGCAGGAAATCTACTTTAAGCTGCATATACACAAAGGCTAGAACGATTTGTAATAAGGGGCGGGATTCTCCGACCCCCCCCCTCCCCCGGCTGCTCGGAGAATCGCCAGGGGGCAGCGTGAATCCCGCCCCCGCCAGCCGGCGAATTCTCCGGCACCGGAGATTCGGCGGGGGCGGGAATCTCACCGCGCCGGTTGGCGGCCGCTCGCAGCGCCCCCCCCCCCGGCGATTCTCCGACCCACGATTCCCGCACCTTTGGGGCGGGCCGACGCCGGAGTTCATGCCAATCCATCATGCCGGGACCTCCCGCCCCGCCATTTACGGGAGAATCCCACCCAAGATGTCTGAACTTTAGATTGTTGTGGTAGTAAGGACTACGGCATGAGAAGAATACCATAAACAAGCCTGCTCCCTGAAAATGCTATTCATTGTGTTCTGGAAAAAGAGGAAAGGAAAGGTATTGGCACAACGCTTTATTTTTAAGGTGCATGGGAGGCTCGGAATTCCTACACTACAGCAGTAACTGCACTTAATTCATTAGCTTTAAAGAAATTTGGAATGTCCTGAGGTTGGGTACGCACTATATAATTGAAAGTTCTAGGAAAGTTGGAAAAGGAAAACCAATCTAAAAAAACGACGTTGGCTACATGTTTTGAATAGAAGTGCATCACATTAGGGGCTAGAATTGACTGTCGGGCAAGTGCAAGGTATCGGACAGTTTATTTATAGACAGGTAAGAAGGGATGTGTGAAAATAATGGAGGAATTTCCTAAGCATAATATAAATTGTTAATGCCGCAATGTTACTAAATGTAACGCAGAACTGTCTCGTCACCCGGTACACCTGGGAAGCTACAGCACTTTTTCTTTGACATATTCCCTGAGATGACACCCAGTGACATAACTTACATTGCCAAAAATAATCAGAATGGATTACTCACTTTGATATTAGTAAGACGGAGGTTAAGTGAACAATTTTCCAGAATTGTATTTCTGCCAAAAAGAGAGGGGAATGTGATTTGTGATTTGTAATGTACTGACTAAAGGATAATTAAAACTTCCAAAAAAAGGAGTGGAGCCAACCTTAGAATCCATTCAGGGGAAACTGAATGCTATGATGGGATAAGAAGTGGATTGTAGAATTTCCTGAGTAAAAGCTTTTTAACCCAGCATCATCCAAACTTGCCTTCTTATCTTCTGAAATAATTTGAATTTTTATGACAGCAGATTATCACTCTTTCCATAATTGAGCGTCAATGGTCAGAAGTGCTTTGATTGCAAAAGCAGTGATGCATCATATTTCCTTCTAGTTGGCCCAGTGTTTCAACACATGATACTGCGTCAGGCACACAAAGTAGGAAGGTCCCAAGTTCATTTTGTTGTGCGACATTCTGAATGTGACCAAATGCTGTTAAAATCAGCAAGAATTATTTTAGTTGTTTCAGTTCCTGTTTGTTGTCTAGTACGCATGCTAAATTGCTTATCGACATGATTACTTTAATTTAAAGGGAGAATTGAGGGAGGTTTGGCCAGATAACCCATCTGCTGTTATGGATTGTGGGAGGGTGGGAGTTGGTTAGGAGGAAGGCAATTCCCAGTCCCAGAGGGGGAGTTATCGACAGACCAACAGTGGGCCAGAGGTTTTTACTCTGTGCTCACGATGAGCGCCGCTGCTCATGTTATCTATAGCAAAGATTGCGTAACTTGCTTGATTATTCATGCATGGCTGATGGTCAACATTTCTCCTAACTCCCAGGCAGCCTGAATTAGCCACAGTATTAAGGGCATTAGTGGCCTTTACAGTCTCCATTTATACACTGCCAGTGAGAAAGATGACCTCAGTCAGGTTTGACTGCGTAACTCATTGATGAGTTTCTTGTGAATTGCAGCCTTAGCAAATGCTATTGCTGGGTCAGGAGCACTATGGTTTCAGGTTGGAGCACTATGGTTTCAGGTTGGAGCACTATGGTTTCAGGTATTAGGGGTTTCAGGTAATAGGAGTGAGTGCTCGATACCTCCTATGCTGGCTAACTAGTCCGAATTCCTTCCTATTCCTCATTCTCTTTGTCCAACTCCAAAAGGAAATATTCGTAAAGGAAATCGTATAGTCTCAGTGATAAAAGTTGAGAAGCTAAATATTGAAACCCCATAGCAGAGGACAGACAGCCCTTCACTCTTAACAGTAGCAAAATTTAAAAAAATCTAAAAGTGATATGGAACTTAAAATAAGTGCCAGTTCCCAGTGCCAGTTATAATCCTTTAAGTTTATTTTTGCATTTAAGTTGCTGTCAATTATCAGTAGATGCGGGTTTTATATCGCTGTTCTTAATATTGGGCAGGAAAAGAAGCAATAAAGTGGGATAAATTTGACATTTGTGATCATGTAATTTGTGTATCATTTCCCTTCCACTTGTCCAACTCTGGGCCTGTGCTTGCTTCTGCCACCATCATTCTGGCATTAAATCATCCTGAATGGCATTATTTTCAGGCCACAGTCAGCCCCAGAACCACCTGGAATCCAGAGAAAGCAGCATGGACAATCAAACTTTATTACTGCTTAATATTTTCACATTTTCACAGAAGCATAGAATTGTTACAGTGCAGAAGATGGCCATTGAGTCCATTGTATTGCACAGGCTCTCCGAATGAGTGACATTCTCCCACCTTCTCTCCATTCTTCTGCATATTCTTTCTTTTCAGGAAAAGTCTAGTTTCCTTCTGAATGTTTCAGTTGAACCTGCCTCCCCTACACCCTCAGGCAGTGCATTTCAGACTGCAGCACTTGCTTGAAAACACTATTTCTCATTGCTTTTGCTTTGCCTTAAATCTGTGCCCTCTTTTTTTCAGAATTGCAGAATCTTTACAGTACAGAATGAGGCCATTCACTCATCGAGTCTGCACTGACTCGCTTAAAGAGCATTCTACCTAATCCCACTACACAGTCTTATCCCTGTTACCTTGCGCATATTTATTTTCAGAGAGCAATCCAATTCCTCTTTGAATACCTTGATTGGCCCTGCCTCCACCACCCTCTCAGGAAGTTCATTCCAGACTCCAGCCAGCCTGTGGGCAGAGGAAATCACCTTCACATCACTTCTCGACCCTTTCATGAGTGGGCACGGTTGCTCCATATCTATTGTGTCCAAGCCCATCATGACTTTGAATACTTCTATCAAATCTCCTCTTGGCCTCCTTTTCTCCAAGGAAAACTGTCCTAACTTCTCCAATATAGAGCAGCACGTTAGCACAAGTGAATAGCACTGTGGCTTCACAGCGCCAGGGTCCCAGGTTCGATTCCCCGATGGGTCACTGTCTGTGTGGAGCCTGCACCTGCTCCCCGTGTCTGCGTGGGTTTCCTCCGGGTGCTCCGGTTTCCTCCCACAGTCCAAAGACGTGCAGGTTAGGTGGATTGACCATGATAAATTGCCCTTGGTGTCCAAAAAGGTTGGGAGGGGTTATTGGGTTACGGGGATAGGGTGGAAGTGAGCGCTTGAGTGGGTCGGTGCAGACTCGATGGGCCGAATGGCCTCCTTCTGCACTGTACGTTCTACGTTACTGGTTCCTTGCCCCTTCTCATAAATGTGTGTAAAGATTGCCTTCCATTACTTTCCTCACCAACTGGCTTTTTGAAATATAACATGGATGACTGAATTTGGGGTTACTTTGTGGAAATATTTTCCCATAACAGAGAAAAATAATGTGATGATCAAAATGTTGGTAGTGTATTTTTTAAAAAAGCCTGTTTGATTACCTGCAGAGAGACACTTGTATTCGGTCTTCATTCTGCTCTTCTACGCTGATACCACTAATTTGTCTTTTTCTTTGTCCAGCCCAAAAAACTTCATTAGTTGCTGGACAGCTGATTGATAGCTGCAAAAGTTGTGTATTCTTCCAGAGTTTCTTCCTAAGTGGATCCCCAGAGAGTATCATTTCATATCCTCTGTTTATGTTTTTTACAGCTGATTCACTTGCACTGACTGTTCCTATGGAAGTGACAGGGCAGTTGAGAAAATCAGTCAGTATTCCTTGTACCTATCGTCCATCGCCTCTGTATGCTGAGGTAGAAGTCACTTGGTACATTAATAGGTACTCCATTATCATTCGAAGAAATGAATTTGGTGATTATATTCCACGTTTCAACAATCGGAACAGAATAAGTATTAAACATAATCCTGGATCTGGTGATGTTTCGCTTGCCCTGAAAAATCTGGCGTACAGTGATCGAGGAACTTACACTTGTGAAGTAAGGTGGCTCGCTAAGCATGGATTAAACCAAACAAAAGAAACTGCACATGTCAATTTAATAGTGCTAAGAGGTACGTTTTTTTTTGACTGTTGATTATTTCGCTTTGTAATGCCAATGATTAGATATAACAAGAACCAGAAAAATTGCTGATAAAATGATCTTGCCTGCTAGAATTTAAGCTCTCAGAATTATTTTCTTTCTCAATAGATTTGTAGCAGGTAGGCCACAAGACATGGGAGCAGAAGTAAGACATTCGGCCCATTGAGTCTACTTTGTCATTCAATGAGATCATGACTGATATGATAATCTGCAACTCCACTTTATCCCCATAACCGCTGATTCCCTTATTGATCAGAAATCTGTCACTTTCAGCCTTGAACATGTGTAATGTCCCAGCCTCCATTATCACTGCGGTAAAGAATTCTACGGATTAACTATCCTCTGAGGAACTAAATTCCTCCTCATCTGTCTTAAGTGGCCGACCCCTTACTCTGAAATTATGCCCTCTAGTTCTAGACTCTCCCACAAGGGGAAACAACCTCTTATCTTCCCCCCTGCGAACCCTATGTTTATCGATGAGGTAGCCTCTCATTCTTCTAAACTCCAATGAGTACAGGTCCAACCTATGCAACCTCCTGTAAGAAAATTCATCCATACCCGGGATCATACCATTGAACCTTCACCGGATTGCCTCCGATGCCAGTATATATTTTCTTAGATAAGGAGACCAAAACTGTTCACTGTATTCCAGGCATAGTCAAACTAGTGCCTTGTGTAGTTTTAGCAAGGCTTCCATGTTTTTATACGCCATTCCCTTTGAATTAAAGACCAACATTTCATCTGTCTACCCTATTACCTACTGAACTTGCATGCTAGCTTTTTGTGATTTATGCATGAGGACTCCCAAATCCCTCTGTGCTGAAGATTTCTGCAGTCTTTCTCCTTTTAAATAATATTCAGCTCCTTTATTCTGCATAACATCACATTTTCCTAAATGATATTCCATCTGCCAAGTTTTTGCCCACTCACTTAACCAGTCTATATCCCTCTTTTGACTCATTGTGTCATCCTCACCACTTGCCTTCCCACTTATTTTTGTGTCATCTGCAAACTTGGCAATGGTGCATTCACTTCCCTCATCCAAGTCATGAACATTGTAAATAATTATGGCACCAGCACAGACCTCTATAGTACTCCACTAGTTACAGGTTACTATCCTGAAAATGCGTCTTCCATCCTAATCCTGTCTTCTGTTAATTAGCCAATCCTCTGTCCATGCTAATATGCTAGTCCCAACACCATGGGCTGTTTCTTATTCCGTAGCCTTTTGTGCAGTATGTTTTTGAACGATTTTTGGATATTGGAAGTTCCTATCGGATTTTTACAATTAGTAATCTTACCATTGCTAACAGCCTGATATGTGGGTTAATGAATAGCTGTGTACTGTTACAATCCTAGATGATAAAACTGGATGGGAAGATCCCAGAGTGGAACCCTGGCTGAAACAAAATGTAACTTTTACTTTTTTTAATAAAACATGGAGGAACAGAGTCACAGGCTGTTAATTAGATTTAACAACAGGAAAAAACATTAAACATGTAAAAATTGGATTATTATACAATACTTCTTTGGTCCCCTTTAGTTTAACAATTGCGCACAGGTTTTAAGGTTAGCATGGATTACAAAGTACATCTTAAGCTACCATGGTCTCATTAATACACAAAGTCTCTTTTAAGCATACAGGTTGACTGTGATCCAAAGCATGCACTGCGCTCTGAACCCCGTGGCTTTCTCCTCAGAATCCCCGAGATGATTGTCACTTGAGAGTTTCCAAACTACACTCCCAAAAACCTGTTTAAAATGTTCTGTCATAATAATGCATAATAATGTCATCATCATGCATAATAATGCATTTCCTTAATGGTTTGCATTCTGAAATCCTGTCTAGGTTTTCCAACTGACACTTTGAAACAAACCTTCCATCCCACTTTAAAAAAAAAAATTTTTTTTTTCGAATACCCAATTCATTTGTTTCCCATTAAGGTGGCAATTTCAGCGTGGCTAATCCACTTACCCCGCACCTCTTTGGGTTGTGGGGGCGAAACCCATGCACACGCGGGGAGAATGTGCAAACTCCACACAGAGTGATGCAGAGCTGGGATCGAACCTGGGACCTCGGTGCTGTGAGGCAGCAATGCTAACCACTGCGCCACCATGCTGCCCATCCGTTCCACTTTTAACAGTGTATCCAGTCCAGGATTTCCAATTCCCCATTATGATTTCTTTGTCTTGACTGTTGTACAACTGTTCCCAATTGCTGTTGCTTGTGCCTTGGGAAGCCTGCATCTTTGCAACTCCCTTGTCCTGTGCAGAGTTGAGAGATGTTCACTCCCCAGTGTTCTGTCTCCAACTGCAATTTATCCAGCTACAACTAAACCTAAAAAGCTTTTCTATCCTACAAGGGGCTAGTGTCTGTGTGGAGTTTGCACATTCTCCCCGTGATTGCGTGGGTTTCGCCCCCACAACTCAAAGATGTGCAGGGTAGGTTGATTGGCCATTCATTCAGGTCTCTTCAGTTTCAGAAATACAGCAGCTTTTCTGGAGAAAACAGGTCTTTTTTTCTGAGTGCCCAGGTCTCCAAATGTGCTTCCCCAACTTTCTGGAAATCATCCCACTCGGGCAGGACCCAACACTGCCTGTTAACAAGCAGAATCTGGCCTTTTGGCCAATTCATTGTCCACCGGCCAACCAATCGAACCGAGACCCACTGATTTCAGGAGGGAAGATGGGCAGGAAGACAGGCCTTGGCAATAAGAGGGTGTAACCCCACCAAACAGTGGTGTTAGGACTGTGGGGTGGTCATTGCCACCAAGGACTCCTTGCTTATGGAATTAAATCTCCGAAACCATAATGGTATGGTAGTGTAGTAGATAGCACTGCAGGTTCGATTCCTGGCTTGGGTCACTGTTTGTGCGGAGTCGGCACGTTCTACCCATGTCTGCGTGGGTTTCATCCGGGTGCTCAGGTTTCCTCCCACAGTCCATAGATGGGCAGGTTAGGTGGGTTGGCCATGATAAATTGCCCTTAGTGTCCAAAAAGGTTAGGTGGGGGTTACTGGGTTACGGGGATAGGGTGGCGGTATGGGCCTAAGTAGGGTGCTCTTTACACCGGCCCGGTGCAGACTTGATGGGCCAAATGGCCTCCTTCTGCACTGTAAATTCTATGAAAGTTGGCCCCATATCTGCCTTCCAAGAAGCTCCTGGGAATCTGCCTTGATGCAACTGGTGGACTCTCCCTGTGGTGAGGGCAAGTTCCAATGCTTGCGCAATGCACGTTGCCTGGTATTGATTGGCAGTGGCCAAGCTTCTGCTGTTCCATTTGGGAAAGTCCCTTGGTGATGGGAAAACATCAAGGTTTCTGCCTTTTGGTGCCATTTTACCACCCTTCACACGTCCCACCCTGTCTCTAAATCCCTGAGCAAATCTTGGCCACCGTCTCATTGAGACTAGAGGATGCTAGAGATGAACAACTTTTAAGCAAGCACAGAGCCAGGAAAGAGGACTGGGTACAGAATGAAACAAAGGAGAGAGGTCTGATGAGTGCAGGAAGGAGTAAATGACAAAGGTGATATTGGTGCAAGGCACAATTTGACGTGAAAGTGACCTGGTTTAACCCAGTTTGATCCAAAATGGTTTGTACCTTATAGAAAGGTGTACTCTCAATTAAAGAGTAGATCGCTGCAGGAAAGGTAATCACTTCAGCAGCTAGAATCTGCCAGTTTAGCCCGATGCAGCTCAAAGTTCAGAGCAGGTTTTACATGCACATTCTCCCATCAGAATCCACAGCTAGTCATTTTAATGAATGTGGCGGCACAGTGGTTAGCACTGTTGCTTCACAGCACCAGGGTCCCAGGTTCGATTCCCGGCTTGGGTCACTGTCTGTGTGGAGTCTGCATGTTCTCACCATGTCTGCATGGGTTTCCTCCGGGTCCTCCAGTTTCCTCCCGAAGTCCAAAGATGAGCAGGTTAGGTGGATTGGTCAAGCTAAATTTTCCCGTAGTGTCCAAAAGTTAAGTAGGTTTCCTGGGTTACGGGGATAGGGTGTATATGGATTTCATATACTCTTTCACGGTGCTCTTTCAGGGGACGGTGTAGACTTGATGGGCCGAATGGCTTCCTTCTGCACTGTAAATTCTATGATCCTAATGCCGAATGTCTTTATATGACATTCTTCTGTTTATTTTCACAGAGGGAAATTTACCTCTTGCTAAAATAAATAGAGTACCAGCCAAACACGTAAACTAATGTCACCAACCTAAATTTGTACCCTGAAGTGTTTTACTGAAACCTTGGAGTTGTGTTTTAATGTTGCGCTTTGCTACATGAATATTTATTTGCTACATATATTTATTCTTAGGATGTATTTATATATAGCAAGATATAACTGTCTCTTAATATTTTAATTATTTTCCCCCAGCTCTACCATCAACTAGAGCTCCAGCGAGTGTGGCCCCTGTGTTTATTCCTGTTCGTGGTAAGGCTGTTATTCGATTTCTGAGTCTATGTAGGATTATTATTGGCGTTTTTCCTTTTGAAAAAGAAAGGTAGCATGGTGAACTGTCAACCCCAGATCTTCAATGGTGCTGAGAAGGATATTTGGGGATTCAGATGCTATTGCATCCCATGCTTCGTTATATACAATTAAAGATGTTGATATTGTATGGTATTATTTTACTTAATTAAAGTTTACGGGTGCGATCTGACATGAAAAAAGTTCTGTTTTGAGCACGTTTATAGAACAGTATAGCACAGTACAGGCCCTTCAGCCCGTGTTGTTGTGCTGACCATTTATCCTACTCTAACCTACCTAACCTATCAACCTAACCTACACCCGTTCAATTTACTGCTGTCCATGTGCCTGTCGCATGTGAGAGTCGCATAAATGTCCCTAATGACTCTGACTCCACCACCTCTGCTGGCAGTGCATTCCACACACCCACCTCTTTCTGTGTAAAGAACCTACCTCTGACATCTCCCCTATGCCTTCCTCCAATCACCTTAAAATTATGTCCCCTTGAGACAGCCATTTCCAGCCTAAGGAAAAGTCTCTGGCTATCCACTCTATCCATGCCTCTCATCACCTTGTACACCTCATTTCTCTGCCTTCTTCGCTCAAGTGAGAAAGGCAGCTCCCTAAACCTTTCTTCATAAGACATGCCCTCTAGTCCAGGCAGCATCCTGGTAAATCTCCTCTGTACCCTCTCCAAAGCATCCACATCCTCCCTATCATGAAGTGACCAGAACTGGACACAGTATTCAAAGTGTGGTCTAACTAGGGTTTTATAAAGCTGCAGCAAAACCTCGTGGCTCTTAAACTCAATCCCCCTGTTAATGAGCCAGGGGCTGGTTTAGCACGCCAGGCGCTGGTTTAACACACCAGGGGCTGGTTTAGCACAGGCCTAAATCGCTGGCTTTGAAAGCAGACCAAGGCTAGCCAGCAGCACGGTTCAATTCCTGTACCAGCCTCCCCGAACAGGCACCGGAATGTGGCGACTAGGGCCTTTTCACAGTAACTTCATTTGAAGCCTACTCGTGACAATAAGCGATATATATTTCATTTTTTCATGAAAGCCAACACCATACACCTTCTTAATCACCCTATCAACCCGGATGGCAACTTTGAGGGATCTATGTATGTGGACCCCAAGATCCCTCTGTTCCTCCGCACTTCCAAGAATCCTGCCTTTAACCCTGTATTCAGCATTCAAATTTGACCTTCCAAAATTAATCACTTCACATTTATCAAGGTTGAACTCCATCTGCCACTTCTCAGCCCAGCTCTGCATCCTGTCAATGTCCTGTTGTAACCTGCAACAGCCCTCAACACTATCTGCAACTCCCCCAACCTTGGTGTCATCTGCAAACTTACTAACCCACCATTCCACTTCCTCATCCAAGTCATTTATAAAAGCTACAAAGAGCAGAGGTCCCAGAATAGATCCTTGCAGGACACCACTGGTCACTGACCTTCAGGTGGAATACTTTCCATCCACTGCCACTCGCTGTCTTCTTTCGGCCAGCCAATTCTGTGTCCAGACAGCCAAATTTCCCTGTATCCCATGCCCCCTAACTTTCTGAATGAGCCTACCATGGGAACCTTATCAGATGGCTTACTGAAATCCATATACACCACATCCGCTGCCCGACCTTCATCAATGTGTCTCGTCACATCCTCAAAGAATTCAATGAGGCTTGTGAGGCATGACCTGCCCCTCACAAAGCCATGCTGACTATCTTTAATCAAACTATGTTTTTCTAAATAATCATAAATTCTATCTCTCAAAATCCTTTCCAATATTTTGCTCACCACAGACGTAAGACTGATGGTTCTGTAATTCCCAGGGATTTCCCTATTCCCTTTCTTGAACAGGGGAACACCATTCGCCTCCCTCCAATCATCTGGTACTACTCCAGTGGAGAGTGAGGACGCAAAGATCATCGCCAACGGTGCAGCAATCTCCTCCCTCGCTTCCCATAGTAACCTTGGGCGGAATTCTCCACAACGGGCGACGCCGTCATGAAACCCGGAATGTTTCACGACGGCGTCGGAGGCCGCTTCTCGTCCCCTAATCCCCCCCCGGGGGGGCTAGGAACAGCGTTTTGTGAAGCTCGGCCGCCGGGCCTTGACGCTTGCGTCAAGGCGGCGCGCAGAGAATGACGCGGCCGGTGGCGCCTTAGTGACATCAGCCGTGCATGTGCAGGTTGGCCGGCTCCAACCCGCGCATGCGCGGTTGCCGTCTTCACCTCCGCTGCCCCGCAAGATGTAGCGGCTTGATCTTGCGGGGCGGCGGAGGGGAAAGAGTGCGGCACTTGGAGACGCCAGCCCGACGATCGGTGGGCACCGATCGTGGGCCACTCCCCTCCCGAGCACGGCCGTGGTGCTCAATCCCCTCTCCGTCCCCCACAGGCCCCAAACTCACCTTTCGCGCGATGTTCACGCCGGCAGCGATCAGGTGTGGTTGCCACCGGCGTGAACCCGTCGGGCCGCTCGGCCCATCCGGGCCGGAGAATCGCCGCTCGCCGGGAAAAACGGCGAGCGTCGATTCTCCGAGTGAGGGTTGGAGAATCGCGGGGGGTGCCAGAGCGGCCCTCCCGCGATTCTCCCACCCGGCGTGGGGAGCGGAGAATCACGCCCCCTGGCTATATCCCGTCAGGCCCAGGGAACCTATCTATCCTGATGCTTTTCAAAATTTCCAGCACATCCTCCTTAATATGAGTCTATTAACCTGGTTCACACTGTTCACATGAGCAACAAGGTCTCCCTCTCTAGTGAATACTGAAGCAAAGTATTCATTTAGGGCCGCCCCATCTCTTCAGACTCTAGGCACAAGTTCCCTCCACTATTCCTGATCGGCCCTACTCTTACTCTGGTCTTTCTCTGTACCTGCAGCACTGAAAATGTCCCTGCTATAAAAGGGAACTTTTTTTTTCTGGCCTCGGCGAGGAATGCCCGCTAAGGCCACACCTGCCTTCATTTCCTGCGCAATGTCATTTCCTGCAGGGAAAGATCAGGGTGACATTTTAGAATATCGCCCGGATCTCTCAATGCCCATGCCGGCCTCTGGACCCCCAACTTACCTGTTAGGAGGTCCTGGAGCCCCCCCTCACCTCATACGAGCAGGGTATCCCCGGGCCCGATCCCCAGCACTGTAACCTGCGACCCAGGCAGCTTTCACTGCCAGTCTGGCAATGCCTGCCATCCTGGCAGTGGCAGGATTACACTGCCAGGGTGCTGGTGGCACTGCCAGGGTGCCTGGTAAGCGGTGCCCAGGTCACAGCGGGAGTGCCATAATGCTACCTTGCCCAGAGCTTGACCATCTGGTGGCCTCTGATGGCTTGGGAGATACTGTAATCAATATTCCATATCAATCAATTATGAAAATGAAATGAGTGACCATTTTCATGACCGTTAATAATTCAATTTATTTTTAATCAGTTGCCCTCCTGTTCATGTGATTATAGACAAGTTGATAGGCAAGTGATTAACTGATAAACGCAATATTATTTAAATTTATGTTTTAAGACGAAGGTCGATGTACAATAATGACAAATTTTGAGTTCAGATTTGCAATAGTTTTGAAACGCCCTGATAGGGATTTGATAGATTCCATTTCACTTTATCTTGTGCAGCTTTGCACAACTTTAATATTACTGAGCCAAAGTCTGAAGGCTACAGAAACTTTGCATTCTTTTGGCTTGCATCTGGGAATTTATGTTGTCTCTCATAGGAACACTAATGCACTCCTTGCTCTTTTACAAGGTAAGAGACAGGCGAGGAAGGTCATTCAGCACTTTTTAGCTTGAACATAAAAAACAACTCTCCAATCCTTCCTCCATCACAGTATCCAATTATTTATTTAAGGATTGCAGGTTTTTGCCTTCATGATCCTACCCAGGAGTTAATTTCAAACCTTGACTACTCTTGTCTGAAGCACTTTCCACCAATAATTCTTTCCGCCCCTTGAATTAATGTTCTGGATTGATTTGTCTACATCATTCACTGTCTTACAAACTGTGGCCTCCTCTTTGTCACCTTTTGCTTGAAGTATTGGTGTATAATACTTCTGAGTGACGATTACTGTTAGGTGACTGATGAGCAGCAGAGGGCAGTAATAATCCATTAGTTGAGTTCAAATTTAAATTATTTCCTTCCACTGGAGAGCGAAATGTGTAGGAGGAGCCATACACAAAATTAACAATTTTGCCTCACTCAAAACTGAAAGGGGGTGGGTTAAGGATGTATCATGAGTGCAATCATAGTTGGACTCCAGATGCTTTATTTTCCATTGCTGAAGTTCATGAACCTTGGGCTGGAAGACTAGGGAATATCGTCTAAATATTAGAGGATAACCTGTTCAGAATGCAATTAGGAAACACTACAGCATATAATAGGTGGCAGAGGTTTTGAATTCTCTTCTGCAAAAGGCAATTGATGCTAG
Source organism: Scyliorhinus canicula (assembly GCF_902713615.1). Classification (NCBI taxonomy): domain Eukaryota; kingdom Metazoa; phylum Chordata; class Chondrichthyes; order Carcharhiniformes; family Scyliorhinidae; genus Scyliorhinus; species Scyliorhinus canicula. Next base: position 42,623,264 of record NC_052162.1, on the reverse strand, counting down.
GTCAGTTGGAAATTTTAAATCTGAGATTGGATAACAGAAGTGTATCAAAGATATTAAGGGATATGGGACAAAGATTGGTACATGGAGTTAGGTTATAGATCAGATATGATTTAATTGAATGGTGGAGCAGGCCCAAGCGGCCTGCCTAGTCCTGTTCCTGTGTTCCTATCACATCTTCATTATCAGCATAGTGTCTTTAATATAACAAATGATTGTGATGGTTTACAAAAGGGGAAATCAGACTCAAATCAGAAGCTAGGGAGGACAGTTACTGGGGGAAACACAAGTTCGATTTTGTGAAGGCTTTTGAAAGCGAGGCATGATGAGTCCATGTGAAAAAGCTTTGGTGGAGTATCCTATTTTATGTGGACCAGTCATATCAGTAGTTTGTACCTTGCATTGCCAATCATTTTTAAACACTTGGGAGAGTAGAACTAATCATTTACAGATGCTTCCACCTGCAATTTGCTGGATGAACTACAATAATATGAAATTCTTGCTGAGCATGATGGCCAATCGAGGTGTGTGCTGGAGCTTCGATCAAACAGGCTGGAAAGCCACTCTTGGTGACCTGAGGAACAGGAGTAGGCTATTCAGCCCTTCAAACCTGTCCTGCCATTCATGGATATCATGGCGGATCTGTGGCCTAATTCCAGAAACCTGCCTTTGGCCACATCCCTTAATACCCTTGCCTAACAAAAATATATCCATCTCAGATTTAAAATTAACAAATTTTTTGAGCTTCAACTGCTGTTTTGGGGAGAGAGTTCCAAATTCTGCATGAAGGGCTGCTTCCTAAAATCTCTCTGCCCCTATGTTTTAGACTAAGCTCCCTAGTTTGAGAATCTCCAACCAGTGGAAATAGTTTATCTTTATCTACCCTGTCTTTTCCTGTTAATACCTTGAAGACTTCGATAAGATCAGCCCTTAACCTTCTAAATTCTAGCCAAAACAGGCCTAATTTGCGTCAACTGGCCTCGTAACTTAACCCCTGTCGTCCAGCTATCATTTCTGTAAACCTACGTTATACTGCCTCCAAGGCCAATATATCCTTCTGCGGTGTGGTGCCCAGAACTGCTCACAAAGCACCTTGTGCATCCTATTGTACTTGCCAGATCCAGGAGATGCCCACCAGGAGATCTTCTGACCTGATGTCTCTTTATGACCAATGATTAAAATAAAGCCAATGAGCAGAGAGCAGTCCTTTCAGACATTGAGAAAAGGATGGCGTGTGACTTTCTCCCGGCTGCAAAATGGGCAGGTGGCCTAGATATTATCTGAGATGTTGATTAAAGGCCACTACTCCATGTGATTCTGTCAAGGATAAGAATAATCTTCCGTAATGCAGGCTTGCTTATAACAGGGGATAGAATGTTCCAGTGGGAGTATTCCTGATAGAAGGGAGGACGTGACGTAGTGGTATTGTCTCTGGACTAGTAATCCAGAGACCCAGAATCATGCTCTGGGGACCTGGGTTCGAATCCTGCCATGAATTCAATGACAATCTGGAATTAAAAGTCTAAAGGTAACCATGAAATCATCGGTTGATTGTCGTAAAAACCCATCTGGTTCACTAATGTCCTTTAGGAAGGAAATCTGCCATCCTTACCTGGTCTGGCCTACATGTGACTCCAGACCCACAGCAATGTGGTTGACTCTTAAATGTCCTCAGGGGTGGGCAAATATATGTTGGCCAGCGATGCCCACATCCCGTGAATGAATTTAGAAAAACAGGGCCTGCAGGGGAGAGATTTCCTTTGAAAGAGATGCCTGGGCAGACACTTAAAAGAAAATAGACCACAAAATGTTTTGCAACGGCTACACTCAGAGTCTGAAGCCTGGTTTCAATTCTTTAGCACATAAAGCACACTGCCATTATAACAAAAATAACCATGTCCCAAATTTTTTGCTGTGAAATTCAGTAGGTATCGCACAGATAATCCTCCAAAACAACTTAAATTTCTTTAGAAATCTACATCTGCATTTCTGGCTTGTGTCCTTCAATAAGCATAACAGGCTAGCAAAAAAGATAAGCAGTAAAAAAAAAAAAATGTTCTGATGTAAGAAAGCCGGCACAAATTTCTCAGAAATGTTTTGACACAAAGGTAAGTTGTTTTGAAACAAAATGTTCACAAGTTCATGATATTGAGAAATGTCTTTCTTTCGAGCTGCTCTGAGGGGAATTTACTGCACCAAAGTTCAGCTTAAAACCAGACCTTTTGCTCTTGGTCACAGAGCCTTTGGCCCAAATTTTTCACTCCCGTCAGCGGCGGGAATTGTGGCAGGGGCGGGAACACAAAATTAGCGTGAGACCAAAAGTCGGATATATGTCGGTATGTGATGCATTATCAATTACGACGAGACGAGAGTAGAATGTAATTGAGCCTTGATTACACAGATGCGTGGCCTCCTACAGCAGCTGACAAAATGGCTGCTGTACAGAGAGCCACACATTTATAGTCTGCCTACTGGGCGGAGCCAGCAGGCAGGGATCTACTTCCGTACCTGTAATACAGGGGCCTTACCGTAAAACCCATATATACAGTATAATACATCAGTGGTGGCTACCACATTCACCCCCTGTTAGAAATGAGTCCAGCGAGGGTGGTGGAGAACTATATACATACAAATGGCTTTTAAAAATTACAGAAAATGTTACAAATTTAGGCGGTCCAGTGCCCTGATCTGTTATTGAGAGCGCAGCAGTGCCGGTGGCGACTCCGGCGTCTGCTTGGTCTTCGGTGACTCCGGGAGTGTGTCGGAATCCTCTTCATCCCCGGATGGGAGCAAGGGGAGGACGGATTGTCCTGGAGCGGGGGCTGCGGTGGGGTGCGCTGGGGGAAGGGAAGGCGGGGCGCCGGGACGGGGTGGGGGGGGGGGGGGTGCTGTGTGTGGAGAACCAGCTGGTGCCAGGTCCCTGAGGGAGACTGTGTCTTGGCAGTCATCAGAGTACGCTAAGTAAGCGTACTGCGGGTTGGCGTGGAGTATCTGTACCCTCTCAACCAATGGATCCGCCTTGTGGAGTCGCATGTGTTTACGGAGGTCCTGGAGCTGCCAGCCACGTTGGGAGCGAAACCCTGGAGGTGGACTTCCTGGGGAAGGTAAAGCGATGTTCATGGGGGGGGGGATTCATTAGTCGCCGTGCACAGGAGTGACGGAATGGAGTGAAGTGCATCGGGGAGGGCCTCCTAGTGGGAGGCCGGGAGATTTCTGGACTGTAGGGCCAGCTGGACGGGGTCCCTCCAGACCGTCCCATTCTCCCGCTCCACCTGCCCGTTGCCCCTGGGGTTGTAGCTGGTCGAGGCAATGCCCCTGTTGAGCAGGAACTGGCGCAGCTCATCGCTCATAAATGAGGATCCCCGGTCGCTGTGGACGTAGGCGGGGAAATCGAACAGAGCAAAGATGGTGTTGAGGACTTTGATGACGGTGGCAGACGTCCTATCAGAGCATGGGACAGCAAAGGGAAACTGGAATATTGGTCGACCACACTGAGGAAGGTTCAAAGGGGCGGGACTTCCTCGATGGAGTAGGGCAGATTGCGGGCCTTAATGAAGTAGTAAAAACGGGTGACTCCTGGGCGACAGAGATTGTCGTACAGAGTCTGGAATCGGTCCACTTGTGCGCTGGCATATGTACCTCGTAATAGGGCGGCATCGGCGGGGCGTGGGGGGTGTCTGTGGGGGGTTGCTCGTTGAGCTTACCGGGTCGATACAAAATTTTGTAATTTTAGGTGGAGAGCTTGATCCTCCACCTCAAGATTTTTATCATTTTTCATCTTGCCCCGCTGTGTGTTGAAAATGAAGGCAACCGACTGTTGGTCAGTGAGGAGAGTGAACCTCCTGCCGGCCAGGTAATGCCTCCAGTGCCGCACAGCTTCAACGATCGCTTGGGCCTCCTTTTTGACGGCGGAGTGCCGAATTTCGGAGGCATGGAGGGTGTGGGAAAAGAATGCCACGGGCCTGCCTGTCTGGTTGAGGGTGGCGGCCAGAGCAACATCTGATGCCTTGCTCTCGACTTGGAAGGGGAGCACCTCGTCGATTGCATGCATCGCGGCCTTGGCGATGTCGGCCTTGATACGGTCGAAGGCCCGATGAGCCTCGGCCGTCAGTGGGAAAACGGTGGATTGAATGAGTGGGCAGGCCTTGTCCGCATAGTTTGGGACCCACTGGGCGTAGTACGAAAAGGACCCCAGGCGTCGTTTGAGGGCCTTGGGGCAGTGGGGGAGGGGGGAGTTCCTTGAGGGGGCACATGCGATCGGGGCCGGGCCCTATAAATCCGTTCTGAACCACATAGCCGAGGATGGCTAATCGGTTCGTGCTGAACACACACTTCTCCTTGTAAGTGAGGTTGAGGAGAGTGGCGGTGTGGAGAAATTTTGAAAGGTTAGCGTCGTGGTCCTGCTGGTTGTGGCCGCAGACGGTGACGTTGTCCAAGTACGGGAAAGTGGCCCGCAGTCCGCACCAGTCAACTATTCGGTCCATCTCCCGTTGGAAGACCGGGACCCTTTGGTGATGCCGAAGGGAACCCTAAGGAAATGGTAAAGGCGGCCGTCTGCTTCGAACGCAGTTTATGGGCAGTCCGCCTTACAGATGGGGAGCTGGTGGTAGGCAGATTTCAGGTCCACTGTCGAGAAGACCAGGTATTGTGCAATCTGATTGACCATATCAGATATGCGTGGGAAGGGGTACTAATCGAGCTGCGTGTACTGGTTGATGGTCTGACTGTAGTCAACGACCATCCTGTTTTTCTCCCCAGTTTTCACCACTACCACTTGGGCTCTCCAGGGGCTGCTGCTGGCCTCGATAATACCTTCCCGCAGCAGTCGCTGGACCTCAGACCTGATGAAGGTCCTGTCCTGGGTGCTGTACCGTCTGCTCCTGGTGGCGACGGGTTTGCAATCCGGGGTTAGGTTTGCAAAAAGGGAAGGCGGGTCGACCTTGAGGGTCGCGAGGCCACAAACAGTAAGGGGTGGTAAGGGTCTGCCAAATTTCAGGGTTAGGCTCTGGAGGTTGCACTGGAAGTCCAGGACGAGTAGCAAGGCAGCGCAGAGGTTGGGGAGGACGTAGAGGCGGAAGCTGCTGAACTCTACGCCCTGGACGGTGAGGGTGGCGATGCAGTACTCCTGGATCGCCAGGGAGGCCAGGGAGATTCTTTGGTTAGCGGGGTGCACCGCAAGGGAGCAGCACCTTACCGTATCGGGGTGGATGAAGCTCTCAGTGCTCCCGGAGTTCAGAAGGCAGGAGATCTTAAGCCCGTCGACCTTCACTTTTGTCGAAGCGGTCGCGAGATTGTGCGGTCGAGACTGGTCAATCGTGACCGAGGCGAGACGCGGCTGGTCGTTGGTGGTTGCAGGCAACGAGCGGCCTGATGAGGTGCCCGACGGGCAGGGGTCCTGAGGCGGGTAAAATGGCGGCGCCCACAGGCCGCACGTGTCCTGGGGCAGGCAAGATGGTGGCGCCCTTGGGCCGCACAGGTCCTGGGGCAGGCAAGGTGGCAGCGCCCATTGGTTCTGAGGCAGGCAAGATGACGGCGCCCACGGGCGGCACGTGTTGTAAGTAGAGCAAGATGGCGGTGCCCATGGGCCGTACGTGGTCAGAGGAGGGGAAGATGGCGGCGCCCACTGGCCGCACGTGGGGAGTGCCGGGACAAAACCGGCGATTGAGCGGGCCTGGCACACTGCAGCGAAATGTCCCTTCTTGCCACAGGCCTTGCAGAGCACGCTCTGTGCCGGGCAGTGCTGCCGGGGGTGTTTTGACTCTCCGCAGAAGTAGCATTTGGGTCCCCCGGGGTTGCTTGGCTGCCGCGCGGCGCAGGTGTGGGATTGGCTGTGGGCGGTCGCTGATGGGGTCCATGATGGGGTGACTGTCGGCATGGTCCATGATGCATAGGGGGGGTGGGCCGCGTGATCGGGGGCATGGGCCTGTACGTTGCGTGATGCGACCGTAAGCGTGAGCGCTAGTTTTTTGGTCGCTGCGAGGTCAAGCATGGCCCCTTTTGTTTTTAAAATTTAGATTACTCAATTATTTTTTCCAATTAAGGGGCAATTTGGAGTGGCCAATCCACCTACTCTTCACATTTTTGGGTTGTGGGGGCAAAACCCACACAGACATGGGGAGAATGTGCAAACTCCACACGGACAGTGACCGAGAGCCGGGATCGAACCTGGGACCTCAGCGCCGTGAGGCAGCTGTGCTAACCACTAGGCCACCGTGCTGCCCTTGCATGGCCCCTTCTAAGAGGCGCTGGCGGATGTAGTCAGACCCTATGCCCGTAACGAACGCGTCTCTCATCAGGTTTGAATGTTCAGTGGCCGAAATTGCCTGGCAGTCAGTCTCTTACTAGGGTGAGCAGGGCACGCCAGAAATCTTCCACAGACTCACCAGGAAGTTGGGCCGCGTGGATAGGAGATTCCTGGCATAGATTTTGCTGAGCGTAATTCCCCTTGTAGCACCATGGCTTCTGCGTAGGTCGGCGCAGATGGAGCTCAGCCGCTTGTACGGAATCTGGAGCTTCTGTGCTTCTGGGCAGACCCGATATACGCTTCAAAACAGGCTCTCCAATGTTGACGTTGTCTGCTTGAAGATGCAGCTGCAGGCGATCTGGCTTGATGCGGAGGTCCATCTCTGAAAAATCTCTGTAATAAATTGATGCACTATCAATTACGACGAGACGAGAGTAGAATATAATCGAAGCTTTACTACATAGAGATAGAATAGAATAGAATAGAATAGTACAGCTGGCCTCCGACAGCAGTTGACGAAATGGCTGCTGTACGGGGAGCACACACATTTATACTCCGCCTATTGGGCGGAGCCAGCAGGCAGGGATCTACCCCCGTACCTGTAGTACAGGGGCCTTACCGTAAAACCCATATATACAGTATAATACATCAGTGGTGACTACCACAGCATGAAAGGAAATTGTAATTTTCCCCTTAGGACTCTCATGGCAGCATAATGGCTGGCTTCCTCATTGACATGTCACAAATACATGTTAAATCACACCTCACCAGAAACACCTTCTCCCTCCTAATTTAGTGCCATGTCAGCGGCTAAGTACACCGGTCTGATTTCTGACTGGATATAAGTGGCATTCAACTGCCGACCTTCACTTCTCTCACTACTTTGAGGTACGTTCACGTAGTGTTCATCTACCTTTCATTTCACTGCTGCGATCTCTCAACACAGCTTTGTCCCCTGACTGCTGACAAAGTTTCTCAGGTGAGAGCAGAGTCGAATGGACTGTAAGGGCTGCATTATACCCGGAGAGACTGTTGTGGGGAGCAGGCAGAGCTGCATTGTATCTGGGGAGACTGTGGTGCGGAGCAGGCAGGGCTACATTGTACCCGGAGAGACTGTTGTGGGGCACAGGCAGAGCTACATTGTATCTGGGGAGACTGTGGTGGGGAACAGACAGAGCTGCATTGTACCGGGAGAGACTGTGGTGGGGCACAGGCAGAGCTGCATTGTACTGGGAGAGACTGTGGTGGGGAGCAGGCAGGGCGACATTGTACCGGGAGAGACTGTGGTGGAGCACAGGCAGGGCTACATTGTACCGGGAGAGACTGTTGTGGGGAGCAGGCAGGGCTACATTGTACCGGGAGAGACTGTTGTGGGGAGCAGGCAGGGCTACATTGTACCGGGAGAGACTGTGGTGGGGAGCAGGCAGGGCTACATTGTACCCGGAGAGACTGTGGTGGGGCACAGGCAGGGCTACATTGTACCGGGAGAGACTGTGGTGGGGAACAGGCAGAGCTACATTGTATCTGGGGAGACTGTGGTGGGGAGCAGGCAGGGCTACATTGTACCGGGAGAGACTGTTGTGGGGAACAGGCAGGGCTACATTGTACCCGGAGAGACTGTTGTGGGGCACAGGCAGAGCTGCATTGTATCTGGGGAGACTGGTGGGGCACAGGCAGGGCTACATTGTACCCGGAGAGACTGTTGTGGGGCACAGGCAGAGCTGCATTATATCTGGGGAGACTGGTGGGGCACAGGTAGGGCTACATTGTACCGGGAGAGACTGTGGTGGGGAGCAGGCAGGGCAACATTGTACCGGGAGAGACTGTGGTGGGGAGCAGGCAGGGCAACATTGTACCGGGAGAGACTGTGGTGGGGAGCAGGCAGGGCTACATTGTACCGGGAGAGACTGTGGTGGGGAGCAGTCAGAGCTACATTGTACCGGGAGAGACTGTGGTGGGGAGCAGCAAGGCTACATTGTACCGGGAGAGACTGTGGTGGGGAGCAGGCAGGGCGACATTGCACCGGGAGAGACTGTGGTGGGGCACAGGCAGGGCTACATTGTACCGGGAGAGACTGTGGTGGGGAACAGGCAGAGCTACATTGTACCGGGAGAGACTGCTGTGGGGCACAGGCAGGGCTACATTTTACCGGGAGAGACTGTTGTGGGGAGCAGGCAGGGCTACATTGCACCGGGAGAGACTGTGGTGGGGAGCAGGCAGGGCTACATTGTACCGGGAGAGACTGTGGTGGGGCACAGGCAGGGCTACATTGTACCGGGAGAGACTGTGGTGGGGAGCAGGCAGGGCGACATTGTACCGGGAGAGACTGTGGTGGGGAACAGGCAGGGCGACATTGTACCGGGAGAGACTGTGGTGGGGAGCAGGCAGAGCTACATTGTACCGGGAGAGACTGTGGTGGGGAGCAGGCAGGGCGACATTGTACCGGGAGAGACTGTGGTGGGGCACAGGCAGGGCGACATTGTACTGGGAGAGACTGCTGTGGGGCACAGGCAGGGCTACACTGTACCGGGAGAGACTGTGGTGGGGAGCAGGCAGGGCTACATTGTACCGGGAGAGACTGTGGTGGGGCACAGGCAGGGCTACATTGTACTGGGGAGAGACTGTGGTGGGGCACAGGCAGGGCAACATTGTACCCGGAGAGACTGTGGTGGGGAGCAGCAAGGCTACACTGTACTGGGAGAGACTGTGGTGTGGCACAGGCAGGGCTACATTGTACCGGGAGAGACTGTTGTGGGGAACAGGCAGGGCAACATTGTACCCGGAGAGACTGTGGTGGGGAGCAGGTAGGGCTACATTGTACCGGGAGAGACTGTGGTGGGGAGCAGGCAGGGCTACATTGTACCGGGAGAGACTGTGGTGGGGAGCAGGTAGGGCTACATTGTACCGGGAGAGACTGTGGTGGGGAGCAGGCAGGGCAACATTGTACCGGGAGAGACTGTGGTGGGGAGCAGGCAGGGCAACATTGTACCGGGAGAGACTGTGGTGGGGAGCAGGCAGGGCTACATTGTACCGGGAGAGACTGTGGTGGGGAGCAGTCAGAGCTACATTGTACCGGGAGAGACTGTGGTGGGGAGCAGCAAGGCTACATTGTACCGGGAGAGACTGTGGTGGGGAGCAGGCAGGGCTACATTGTACCCGGAGAGACTGTTGTGGGGAGCAGGCAGGGCTACATTGTACCGGGAGAGACTGTGGTGGGGAGCAGGCAGGGCTACATTGTACCGGGAGAGACTGTGGTGGGGCACAGGCAGAGCTACATTGTACCGGGAGAGACTGTGGTGGGGAACAGACGGAGCTACATTGTACTGGGAGAGACTATGGTGGGGCACAGGCAGAGCTACATTGTACCGGGAGAGACTGTGGTGGGGAACAGACGGAGCTACATTGTACCGGGTGAGACTGTGGTGGGGATCAGGCAGAGGTACATTGTACCGGGGAGACTGTGGTGGGGAGCAGGCAGGGCTACATTGTACCCGGAGAGACTTGTGGGGAACAGGCAGGGCTACATTGTACCGGGAGAGACTGTGGTGGGGAACAGGCAGGGCTACATTGTACCGGGAGAGACTGTGGTGGGGCACAGGCAGAGCTGCATTGTACTGGGAGAGACTGTGGTGGGGAACAGGCAGGGCTACATTGTACCCGGAGAGACTGTTGTGGGGAGCAGTCAGGGCTACATTGTACATGGGGAGACTGTGGTGGGGAACAGGCAGGGCTACATTGTACCGGGAGAGACTGTTGTGGGGAGGTACATTGTACCGGGAGAGACTGGTGGGGAGCAGGCAGGGCTACATTTACCGGGAGAGACTGTGGTGGGGAGCAGTCAGGGCTACATTGTACCGGGAGAGACTGTGGTGGGGAGCAGGCAGGGCTACATTGTACCGGGAGAGACTGTTGTGGGGAGCAGGCAGGGCTACATTGTACCGGGAGAGACTGTGGTGGGGAGCAGGCAGGGCAACATTGTACCGGGGAGAGACTGTGGTGGGGAACAGGCAGGGCTACATTGTACCGGGAGAGACTGTTGTGGGGAGCAGGCAGGGCAACATTGTACCGGGAGAGACTGTTGTGGGGCACAGGCAGGGCTACATTGTACCCGGAGAGACTGTGGTGGGGAGCAGTCAGGGTTACATTGTACCGGGAGAGACTGTTGTGGGGGCAGGCAGGGCTACATTGTACCGGGAGAGACTGTTGTGGGGAGCAGGCAAGGCGACATTGTACCGGGAGAGACTGTGGTGGGGAACAGGCAGAACTACATTGTACCGGGAAAGACTGTGGTGGGGCACAGGCAGAGCTACATTGTACCGGGAGAGACTGTGGCGGGGAGCAGGCAGGGCTACATTGTACCCGGAGAGACTGTGGTGGGGAGCAGCAAGGCTACATTGTACCGGGAGAGACTGTTGTGGGGAGCAGTCAGGGCTACATTGTACCCGGAGAGACTGTGGTGGGGAGCAGGCAGAGCAACATTGTACCGGGAGAGACTGTGGTGGGGAGCAAGCAGAGCTACATTGTACCGGGAGAGACTGTGGTGGGGAGCAAGCAGAACTACATTGTACCCGGAGAGACTGTGGTGGGGCACAGGCAGGGCTACATTGCACCGGTGAGAGATTGTGGTGGGGAGCAGGCAGAGGTACATTGTACCGGGAGAGACTGTGGTGGGGAGCAGGCAGGGCTACATTGTACCGGGAGAGAATGTGGTGGGGAGCAGCAAGGCTACATTGTACCGGGAGAGACTGTGGTGGGGAGCAGGCAGGGCTACATTGTACCGGGAGAGACTGTGGTGGGGAGCAGGCAGAGGTACATTGTACCGGGAGAGACTGTGGTGGGGAGCAGCAAGGCTACATTGTACCGGGAGAGACTGTGGTGGGGAACAGGCAGGGCTACATTGTACCGGGAGAGACTGTGGTGGGGAGCAGGCAGGGCTACATTGTACCGGGAGAGACTGTGGTGGGGAGCAGGCAGAGGTACATTGTACCGGGAGAGACTGTGGTGGGGAGCAGCAAGGCTACATTGTACCGGGAGAGACTGTGGTGGGGAGCAGCAAGGCTACATTGTACCGGGAGAGACTGTGGTGGGGGGCAGCAAGGCTACATTGCGCCTGTGTGGTTTCCTCCAGATGCTCTGGTTTGCCTCCACTGTCCAAAGATGTACTAAATTTCTCCTTAATATCCAAAGATGTGCAGGTCTGTACTGTAGGAATTATATGAAATCTGAGTCAGTGTTTAAGATTTTTATTTGGAGAAAATATAATAGTGGATTTTTACTTTGGTCTGTATGAACAGAATATTTCATATTTGTTTGGCATTTTGTTTGGAGGTTCTGTTTATATCCCAGATCTTTCCATATCCAATGAAAATTGGATGAAAATCAATGTGATTGCAAAGGTGTTCCTTTCCTTTAGAGTTGTTTGGATATATAGTAAACCGTCTCTGCACCCTCTCCAGTCTCTCTATTGTTACAATCTGGTTAGGGACCAGTAACTTTGTTTAAAATAGACAAAGTTTGAAATCCTAGGTACTTATTAAGAGAATAAAGCCACAAGATTCCACGGTTTTAAATAAACATACTAAATTTTACTATACAATTTTAAAAAGTTATACAATCTACAATATCTTTATCATACTCTAACATTTAGAATTAACATGAGATGAATATGAGTTAACAGGCACATTAAATGGCTGATGTGACCAAGACTGAATCCACAGATTTCGCACAAAGGATTTCAGCTTTCGTAGATCTAGCCACTGAATTCCCTCAAAGGCTGCTTGGATTTAGACTGACTCAATGAATGCTTATCTCCAGATAGTTCAATCTCTCCTGAGACTGCGTGCCATAGGATTCACAAAGGTGCACCCCCAGCCTCTAGTTATTGGCACACTTCCATTTCTTTCACTGACCACTAAGCTGGAACTAACCTGGATTTCTCTGAACACCAGCTGCACCAAGCTACAAGTAGCTTCCAGGGCTGCTTCTGAGCCCTAACCCTCTCTCCAACATGGAACCAGCAACCTTCTGCTGCCTTCGCAGCTCCTAAGAACTTCTCCTGAGCCCGATGTGCACTGAACGTCTCTCAGGGCTTCTCTGTGAGCTGCAAAATGCACAAGATCCAAACAGAAACCAATCTCCTCTCCCACCAAACACAAAGGTAATTTCTAATTGGAGAAAATTCTTAAGCTACACCCATCTCCATGACAATGTAGCTTTTCAGAGATCACTGCATGCTTCTCAACTAATTTCGCTTTAACTCCCAAAACAACACATCTCTCTGGACTGCACTTCTTCACAAGCATTGTAGATATCAAATCTCCACTTCTCCAGCTATGTAATGTGGCCTGCTGCTTCATGGCTCCATCTTTTCTGTTCTGATTTTTGAAAAACTAAAAAAAATAATAAATTTAGAGTACCCAATTCATTTTATCCAATTAAGGGGCAATCTAGCATGGCCAATCCATCTACCCTGCACATCTTTGGATTGTGGGGGCAAAACCCATGCAAACAAGGGGAGAATGTGCAAACTCCACACAGACAGTGATCCAGAGCCGGGATCGAACCTGGGACCTCAGCGCCGTGAGGCAGCATTGCTAACCACTGCGCCACCATTCTGCCCGCTATTCTGATTTATTAAACAAACATGGGTAACCTTCTGAACTGTCATTTTATTTTAGGTGTCCTGGTCCAGCATTTTAGTTACCTTCACAACAACAATCTTCCCAGAACTAGACATTTCCTCGAAAATGTTAACATGAACCATGAACTATATATTTATCACAAATCCTTTTTACAATGTGGCAACTTTAGGCAGTAAACATGGGGTGGGACTTTCTGCCCAGATATGTCCTGTACACAAAAAGCAGGACAAATCCAACCCAGCCCCATCAGTCTACACTTGATCATCAGCAAAGTGACAGAAGGGGTCATCAACAATGCTATCAAACAGCATTTGCTTAGCAATAAGTGATGCTCAGTTTGGGTTCCATCAGGTTCAGAACTCCTGACCTCCACACTGTTTATTTTAAACATGGATGAAAGAGCTCAATGCCAGAGGTGAGGAGAAATGTCTTCACCCAAAGAGTGGTGAGCCTGTGGAATTCATTACCACAGGAAATTGTTGAGTCCAAAACATTGTATGGTTTCAATAAGCAGCTAGATATAGCACTTAGGGCAAAGTGGGAATAGGCTATTGAGTTGGATGATGATAATGAATGGCGGAGCAGATTTGAAGGGCTGAATGGCCTCTTCCTGCTCCTATTTTTTTCTATGTTTCCATGTTTCTTTTGTAATAACTTGTATTAAAAATCACTTTGTTCATCCATAAAGAAACTTCACACTGTCATGTCATTGCACCATGCTCCGTAAACGCCCACGCAAACTCTGCGCTTCATTCCTGTGCAGTGAGGATGGCTATGACTCTCTCAGCTCCCAAACTGACGATGCAGTAAAGCGGTGCCACAGCTGGCGCAGTTCCCCCCCCACCTACCGAACAAACTCCCATCCATGGAAATCCTCCCCCCACACACCCATCAACCCTCTCGTACCTGCCAGCATTGCCTAGTTATGAGGTTGCCAAGGGCTGAAAACATGTGAAAGTCCGGCTACCTTGTCAGTCGGTTGAGAAACACATACTGACTCCTGACCTTGGAGGAAGAAGTGCAGTTTACCGATTCTCGCCGTATTTTGACCCTGCGTCGCCATTCTCGCTGATGGCTAACTCTAGTGTTTCTGGCACTCACAGATGCTTTGCTTGTTGGTAAGCAACAGCTAGACTGAGTTCTTCCTGCTTGCTTCTGATAAAGCAGAAATCAGATGCCATGCAGGAACACTTTAAGGATGATATCTCTCCTAAAAGAGCTTTTGTTTTTAAAATGTAATATGTGAAAAAGGCATACACTGGGCAAAATCATTTCACAGTTGAATTTCTATAGAGCTTCTCCTGATTGATTGCGTTACCTTTGCAAGGTCTTCAGAAGCCCTGGAGAAACAGCAACAATGCTGTTTCTCTGATGTTTCTGGAAGTCTGTTGAAATTCTGGTGGATCGGGAGAATCTGCTTTGAACATTCAAGCCCTTCTTCAGTGCGGTTACAACTGTGGAGCATGAACACTGGAAACTAGGGCTCATAACAATCCTTCGGGGTGTCACTGCCCTTATGAAACCACAGTTTTTAAAATATTCTTTGTACTTTTTGGTGTGTGAATATAATAGCAGTAATTAATGTGACTCTCTTTTCCAGGACTCGGCAATGTGACAATTCCAGTCTGGGTGTTTGTGTTGACTGTCACTCTGATCGTACTGTTTTTTTCTGGTATCATTACCTGCTTTGTGGTCTGGACCAGGATTAAGACAGGTAAAAATATAGGTGACTTTGAAAATAGTTGACTCAGAATAGCTGTGGTATAATATCCAGGGTGACAAGAGGGGCATTTGACCTCCACATACGTTGGCTGGAAAGAACAAAAAAATAGTCTGAGTTCCACTCCAACTCGTTACCTAGCAATGCCCACTGGAAAATACATCTCTATGGATATTGGGTAGAGACAGGATCTGGGTCAGCTCTGATGGCACCACATGATCGGCTAGCAGTACCCACTGTTCTGGCTGAAGAATAGCTACGAAGCAGAGCTGCCCTGACCTATGCAACCATGTTCCAATGATTATCTGCTTTTTCAGGAGAGGAAATGAGAACTTTGGACAGGCTGGAGCAGATGCAAAAGGCAGGGTGAGACTATAGGGATCATTTTCTGCGTGTGCCATGGCAATGGGGGATTTACGAAAGGGAAACCATGCGTGACAAAACTACTGGAATTCTTCGAGGAGGCACGTAATAAGGTTGAGCCAGTGGATGTGGTTTATTTGGACTTTCAGAAGGCTTTCAACAAAGTCCCGCATAAGAGATTAGCTTGTAAAATTAAAGTGCGTAGGATTGGGGATAGTGTATTGAGATGGGTAGAAAACTGGTTAGCAGACAAAAAATAAACGGGTCTTTTTCCAAATAGCAGGAAGTGATTAGTGGGGTGTCGCAGGCAAGAGGCAATATATTCGCAATATATATTGATGATTTGCATGAGGGAGCGAAATGTAATATCGCCCAATTTTCAGATGGCACAATGCTGGTTGGGAGGGTGAGCTGTTGGAGAACGTCGAGATGGTTTAGTGGACAAGTTAAGTTGAGTGAATGGATAAATGCATGGCAAATGCAGTATAATGTGGATAAATGTAAGATTATCCACTTTGGTCGCAAATCAGGAAGGCAGATTATTATTATTTGAATGGCTATAGATTGAGAAAGGGACTTGTGCAATCCTAGGTGTCTTTATACACCAGTCACTCAAAGTAAGCATGCAGATAAAGCAGACGGTAAAGAAGGCAAATGGTATGCTGACCATTATAGAGATAGAATTTGAGGACAGGAGCAGGGATGTTTTGCTGCAATTATACAGGCCCTTGGCGAGATCACACCTGGAAGATTGTGTGCAGTTTTGGTCTCCTGATTCAAGAAGAATGTTCTTGCTGTAGAGAGAGTACAGCAACAGTTTACCAGACAGATTCCTGGGATAGCATTGGCTACCACAGAATGCATTTGAGGCCAAAACATTGTATGTTTTCAAGGAGGAGTTGGATACAGCTCTTGGGGCTAAAGGGATCAACAGATATGGGGTGAAAGCGGGGAACAGGTTCCTGAGTTGGATGATCAGCTACAATCATAATGAATGGCGGAGCAGGCTCTAAAGACCAAATAGCCTACTCCTGCTCCTATTTTCTACATTTCTAGGTTAAACACCCTGTGCATAAAGAACACTAAGCCCTGAGCTATTTGAATGGAAAATCTCAGGCTTAAAAACCTGCAATTTTCTGAACCATGTTTGGAAGATGGAAATATTTCTCCTGAATCACTCTGAAATAATCACTTTGTTACCCCATTCAGTACCATTAATAATGTACTCTTTGTCTAATGGGGATAATTATGTGGCCTGCTCAAGGCAGCACTGTAGCCTCACCAGCCTTCCATTCATGTTATTGAATAAAATTAAGTGAGCTTATTTGCATAGTTTTGTCCCACAATCGTATTCCTCCCAGAATATGCCATTTGTGCTCGGGAGACATGGTCAGAACCCCCCAGCAGCCAGTTAAAGTGTGTTTAATCGCATAGGAATTCCACTATCAGTGGTATGGGCCGGGATTCTCCCCTACCCAGCGGGGCGGGAGGTCCCAGCGTAGCGGAGTGGCGCCAACCACTCCGGCATCGGGCCTCCCCAAAGGTGCGGAATTCTCCGCACCTTTAGGGGCTAGGCCCGTGCCGGAGTGGTTTCCGCTCCGCCAATGGCGACAAAAAACCGGCGCCAACAGCCCGGCGTCGGGGCTGGCCGAAAGACCTTCGCCGGTCCGTGCATGCGCCGGTGTGTCAGCGGCCTCTGACGTCACCACCGGTGCATGCGTGGTAGGGGGGTCGCCTCTGCCTCCGCCATGGTGGAGACTGTGGCGGCGGCGGAAGAAAAAGGGTGCCCCCACAGCACTGGCCCGCCGGCCGATCGGTGGGCCCGATCGCGGGCCAGGCCACCGTGGGGGTGCCCCCCCGGGGTCCGAACGCCCCCACCCCCCCCCCCCCCCCCCAGGACCCCGGGGGCCCTCTCACGCCGCCAATCCCGCCGGCACCAGAGGTAGTTTAAACAACGTCGGCAGGATTGGCCTGTCAGCGGTGGGACTTCGGCCCATCGTGGGCCGGAGAATCGCCGCGGGGGGCACACCGATCGTCGGGGCGTGATTCCCGCTCCCGCCGATTCCCGGGTGGCAAGAATTCCAGCCAAGGCGGGGGTGGGATTTACGCCGGCCCCGGGCAATTCCCCGACCCTGCGGGGGGGGGGGGTCGGAGAATTCCCCCCATGGTTCAAGAAGCATGGGGCTGTTACAAGGGCCAAGTGTGCTAAATATTTTAAAAATATTCTTCTGGCTGTATAATATGAATGTGGAATGTTTTATTTGCATGGAACTCCGAGGCTTAATATGTCTAATGCACACTTTATGTCAAGCTTCTATTCCCATGGCACTTGCCACTGATTATCATGGGCCTTTGGTCCCTATGCCCAATTTTCTAGGGAATAACCATCTGTCATGGTGTTAAATATCATTCACCCTAAATGTTGTGACATCAATGTAGTGCAATGCCTTGAAATAACTTCTCTTTTATATGCTTTGTCATGTTTCGATGTTGAAAGTAACGAACTTGCCATTTCTATCCTATTTTTTTGAACTTCTAAGTGCTGATTTTTTTCCATTTGTTGGATCATTGTGTCCCATGTTTGGTGGTTAATTTAACATTTACTGTAGTCTGTTGCCTTTAAATTCTAATAGTACCTTTTGCTCTTTTCTTCAGGGCACATGTATGAATTGCCAAGGTAGGTACATGTTCAGCTTCATTGCTTTAAGGTGACTGAATAAATCAAATTCCATTTTTAATACTATGTTCTATGTTCTTTTTTCTTGAATTGCAGTCCCTGTTTATATTTGTTTTCTTATGGAAAACTCATAACTCATAAACTTCAGCGAGGAGGGATTGAGTCGGTTAGGATTGTGTTGTCTGGAGTTTAGAAGCATGACGGGGAGGTGGGTGGTTCTCATAGACACCTATCCAATTCTAACAGGGTAGATGCAGGAAGGATGTTCCCAATGATGGGGATGTCCAGAACCAGGGGTCACAGTCTAAGGATATGGTAAACCTTTTCGGACTGAGATGAGAAATTTCTTCACCCAGAGAGTGGTAAGCCTGTGGAATTCACTACCACAGGAAGCAGGTCATATTGAATGGCAGAGTAGGCTCAAAGGGCCAAATGGCCTACTCTTGCTCCTATTTTCTATGTTTTTATTAGTTGTAACTTTTTATTTCTTATAGCATGTAAAATCCGGCAATAACAAGCTACCCCCCTCTAGTCTTTTTCTTTGTTTTGCCATACATTTATTTGTGCTGCCACCTAATGTGAGCTGTTTTATTACAGTATCTAAGTTTTTGTTGTTGGACACAAATACTATGGTGTAACTATTCTTATACTCCTACTGTCTCTTTGAATTGGTGCTGCTGTGTTTTGGGCACGCTATTTATGCTAGCGTTGTACTTCTCCTAAACATTCTCTGAGTTTCAGGATTACATCTGGCTGCTGTGTCTTCTAAGAACTTCATGGAGTTGAGATAACATTCCCCTCAAGGTAGCTAAACGCTAAGAGGGACTTTGCTCTGTATTACCTCCTTTGCTGTTTGAAGGGCATTTTGCCACAAGTACAGGTATCTGAGAAGGATGGTGGGAAGCATGTTTATGCTACTGCACTACAAACAGTCACATTATGAGGATGCTAGCTGGCTGAAGGACAGTAAAGAAGAAATACCTTTGAGAGGATTTCTGTCGGAGTGGGGGCAGGGTGACCAAAAGGTCTGATCACTGCCACTCAATGAACTGGTTTCAGAAACTCAATGCAGCTGATAGTAAACTAGGTAGACCAATGGAATCAGAAGCGGCAGTTGAGAAGATACTGAATAAGTTGGACTAAGTATGTAAGTGTGCAGAACAATGGTAAATGGCATTTAATGCAAATGAGTGTAACATACGGCACAGTGGTTAGCACTGCTGCCTCATCGTGCTGGGGATTTTGGTTTGATTCCGGCCTTGGGTGATTGTCTGAGTGGAGTCTGCACGTTCTCGCCGTGTCTGCATCGGTTTCCTTCGGGTGCTCCAGTTTCCTCTCACAGTCTAAACATGCACAGGTTAGGTGGATTGGCCATGCTAAATTGCCCCTTAGTGTCCAAAGATGTGCAGGTTAGGTGGATGATCAATGCGTGGGGTTACAGGGATAGGGTGGGGATGTCGGCCTAAGTAGAGTGCTCTTTCGGCGAGTCAGCAGAGATGTGATGGGTGAATGGCCTCCTTCTGGACTGTACGATTCTATAGATCAGAACGGCAATAGGTGACACGTCTACTGCCTGATGTGTGAAATAACGAACAATTCAAAATGGAATATTATTTAAATGGTAAAACATTGCAGCATGCTGCTGTGCAGAGGGACCTTGTTCATGAATCGCAAAAAGTTGTTTTGCAAGTGCAGCAAGTAATTAAGAAGGCAAATGGAATTTTGTCTTTCATTGCTAGAGGGATGGAGTTTAAAAACAGGGCTGCAGTTATGTTGCAGCTGTGTAGGATGTTGGTGAGGCCACAACTGACGTACTGCATACAGTTTTCGTTCCTTACTTGACATGGATGCAACGCAGAGAAGAGCCACTAGACCTAATGTCAGAGGTCAGAGTTATGAGAAAAACTAGATTCAGGCTTTTCACCTGAGAAAGAAGACTGTGAAGTGACTTTGTAAAGATTGTAACGGGTATAGAAAAAGTAACTGTGAAATATTACTTCACATTAAACTGTAGGAGTGAATCGGGGTTCAATTTAGCAAAGAGCCTGATCATGAAATTCCTCTTTACACAAAGAGTAATCAATATGTGGAATAGATGAGTGAAAAAGCCCTCCCAGAATTATTTATGAAACAATTGCTTGCTAAAATAAGATGACTTTAAGATCTCTGAATGGATAAATGAATTGCCTTCCTCACCCTTAATTATCATATGATCTTATGAGGAAGTCAAAAAAAGAATTATGCGGGATTCATCCCACATGAAAACTAAATACTGATTCAGACAAAAGTCACGAGAGGTTTGCATTACTGAGGCCTATTACCTCATTTCCTTCTCATTCTTCAACAAGACAAACCCTCTCCTATTGTGGCACCTGGACAATTAATAAATGAATCCACAATCCTGGCCTCATCACCACATTTCAGCTTTCAAAGCACCGGTGACAGAAATGGGAAGTGGAACTCACATGATTTGTAACCAAATGTGCAACTACTGGAGAAAAAGCAAGTGGTTGTAGAACCAAATACAAAATTCTGCACCCAAAGGTTCCTACTTCATTATAATATCTGCAGGTTCTACTTTGCCAACCCTGACAGCAATACTTCGGGTATGATCTACCAGCCTCATCCCGCTAGAATTGAGAATCAAGGTGGAACACGGCTGGTAGATCCCGGGATAGGCTTCCCCCAGGATTCCCGATGGCCGTTATGCCTTGCGAGATCTGGGGATGGGACCAAGTCTCGTACAGCTAAGTGGGTTTAAGAACGCACTTAGCTGCGCTGATGCCGAATTGAGTGGCCACCCGGCATCGATCAGCCTTGTTGAAAGACCCCAGCTGGGCACATTCAGTACTGGTCCCCACAAATGGGGGTGAGGCGGAACGGGACCTGCAGGAGTCTCCCAAGCCTCTGGGAGGCCTCTGGGAGGCTTACCTCCGGGCAGGGTGGCACCTTGGCACTGCTGGTTCCACTCAGGCACCTTGGCATTGCCAGCCTGGCACCCTGGCACTGCCAGGGTATCCAGGTGGCACCAGAGGGGCTGTGCCAGGCTGGCAGTGCCAAGATGCCAAGCACTGGGGATCGGGCCCAGGGGTTCTGTGAGTGTGTGTGGGTTGCGGAGGGGACTTGAGCACCCCCAAACAAATGCGTTGTGGGGGGGGGGGGAAATTCAGGGGTTGCATGGGGGTGTCAAGAATTAGCGGTGCCATTTATTAGCGGTGTCTGGATCTCTTCCTGCACTGAGGAGCTCTGCTCGTCGGAGTAAATGACGTGAAGTATGGCCTCAGGAAGGCCTTCCTCTCCCGGGCACAAAAACACACAAAGCCATTAGATAATGGGGTTGATCCCGCCGCTAAAAGCGCCTGGAACGACCTCGCTAATCCCGGCCAGAACGGACTCTTGTTTTATTTTACTTAGCTTGTGCCCTTCGTTTCCCAAACTGAGAATCCTGACCTATATTTTTGTTGACAGTCATTGACCTCTGGTTCAAACAGCCAAGACTGAGAGTCTAGACTTGCTAGCCAAGGCACTTGACCAACTCTCAGGAGGATCAGGGCAATTTTCCTCACCTGAACCATAATCCTTTTTTAAAAAAATTAATTAAATTTTTAAAAAGTAAACTTAGAGTGCCCAATGATTTTTCTTCCACTTAAAGGGCAATTTAACATGGCCAATCCGCCTACCCTGCACATCTTTTGGGTTGTGGGGGTGAGACCTACGAAGACACTGGGAGAATGTGCAAACTCCACACGGACAGTGGCCCGAGGCCGGGATTGAACCTGGGACATCGGCTCGGCCCAGTAAAGCAGTAGTGCTAATCACTGTGCTGCCGCAGAACCATAATCCTTTAGAGAACCGTGTGCAGCTTGGTTTCCTCCTCATTTCCCAGCCGCCAACGACCCCTACAACTCCCCTGCCTGAGTGGCAGGGGAGGGAGTGCACTCAAGACAATCTTTTCACCTGTATTTCCTGATTCAGACCACTCTATTGGACCTGATATTCCACCTTGACAAGCATTGTCAAGCATTGAGAGTTGGGTAGGAAAAGCAACTATGGTGACGTCCCTACAAAGGCCAGTGCCACCAGAAAGAGCTACCTATTTTGGGACCTTACGGTTGCTGTTCAAAATGGGGAGACCAAAGGTTCACATTCCAGATTCTAATCTTGTTTTATTTTTAAAGGAAGCATACCAGTTCACTCAATAGTTTTGCATTCGGATTGGAACTGAGCGTATGGAGTAAGGTCCACAATCCGTAAACAGCCCAATGTTTGGGCCTGTTCTGAGTGGACATCCAGGAAAATGAGTGATCAAGCATTGTAATATCACTGTTGTATGTACAGACACTTCTTCTCTCAGAAACCCATATAAATCTCACGGCAACACAAAGGACAGAGATCTCTGGTATTCCTGTTCTCTACCTTTGTTTTATGCCTGGAGAATAAGCATTAAGGAAATCAGCCCTGATATTTTCAACTAAAGGGGCTAAACTTCTAGTTTTGTTTTACTTTTCAAAGGATGTGAGTATCACTGGCTAGGCCAGCGTTTATTTCCCCCTCCCAATTGCCCTTGGGAAGGTGGTGGTGAGTAGCTTTTATGATTCACTGCAATCCATGTGGTGGTGATGCACCCACAGTGCTGTTGGGGCAGTGGGTCGGGGTGGGGGTGTGGAGTTCTAGTACGGTGGCACAGTGGTTAACACTGCTGCCTCACAGCACCAGGGACCCGGGTTCAATTCCAGCCTTTGATCACTGTGTGGAGTTTGCACATTTTCCCCATGTCTGCGTGATCAAAGGCTGTGGAGATGCCGGCGTTGGACTGGGGTGAGCACAGTAAGAAGTCTTACAACACCAGGTTAAAGTCCAACAGGTTTGATTCAAACACGAGCTTTCAGAGCCTGGCTCCTTCCTCAGGTGAATCCCTCTGTAATGATTACCTGATCACCTGAGGAAGGAGCCACGCTCCGAAAGCTCGTGTTTGAATCAAACCTGTTGGACTTTAACCTGGTGTTGTAAGACTTCTTACTGTGATCAAAGGCTGGAATTGAACCCGGGTCCCTGGTGCTGTGAGGCAGCAGTGCTAACCTATGTGCCACCATACTACCTAATTTCTCTAAACTCCAGCAAATATAATCCTAACCGACACCATTGCACTCCTTCTATAGCAAGAAGTCATGTGTTTGGAAGGTGTTGTTGAAGGAGCCTTGGTGAGTTGCTGCACTGTGTCGTGTAGATTGTACATACTGCTGCTGTGGTGTACTGGCGGTGGAGGAACTGGATGTTGAAGGTGGTGGATGAGGTGCCGAATGAGAGGGATTGCTTTGTCCTGGATGATGTGGAGTTCTAAGAGTGTTATTGGAGTGCACTCAGTCAAGCAGAATATTCCATCGCTCTCCTGGTTTGAGCCTTGTAGATGGTGGACAGGCTCTGGTGAGTCGAAGTGAATCACTCACCAGAGTATTCAGCCTCTGACCTGCACTTGGAGATACAATATTTATGTGGCTCGTCCAGTTAGGTTTCTGGTTAATGGCGACCAGGACTTTGGATAAAGGTGGGGAATTCTCCTCACCTTTAGGGACCAGGCCCTCACATGAGGGGCTAGGCCCGCGCCGGAGTGGCTCCCGCTCCGCCGGCTGGCGCAAACGGCCTTTGGCGCCCCGCCAGCCGGGGCCAAAAGGCCTGCGCCGGCTGGTGGAAGTCCGCGCATACGCCGGTGAGTCAGCGGCTACTGACGTCATACCAGCGTATGCGCAGGGGCGGGAGTCTCTTCCGCCCTTCACCATGGCGGGGCGGAAGAAAAAGAGTGCCCCCAAGGCACAGGCCCGCCCGCTGATCGGTGGGCCCCGATCGCGGGCCAGGCCACCGTGGGGGCACCTCCCGGGGTCAGATTGCCAGCCCTCTCCCCCCTGCATCTCTTCGACTAGAGACTGTCCCCCTCCCACACCTGAAGAACCTCAGCCCCTTTTCTCAGCTGACCACAGCAACTGCTGTTTTTTTTCCCCTCTCTCTTTCTGCCCAAAACCTTGGAGGCAGTCAGCACAGCTACACTTGCCCTTTGTTCCCATGTCTGAGAACTTCACACCTTGCCCTTGACTAAGCCAGGCTTGTCGGGCAGAATTTGGAATAATCACAGGACCCTCTTCAGTTTAATCTAAATTTAAAGACGCAGGGTGAGATTCTCCATATGGGAGACTATGGGTGAATTCCCCCAGGACACACACAGCGCATTTCCTGATGGGGTGGAGAATCACAAAATCTGAATCGTCGGGATAGGCATGATGATCTGGCCTCCACGCTAGCGGTGGAATCGAGGTTCATATCTGCGTGCCAGCGGGAGGATGTAAATGAATACAAATGGGTCTTAATTACCTATTTGCGTCCATTTGGCGGCCTGGCACCCTATTCTCCGGCCCTCCGTACTTGTTCAGTCCCTGGGCCGGGAATCGCATGGGCGGGGATTACTACAGTTCTCACCACATGTGGGCCGGGGGGGGGGGGGGTAACCCCTTAAGGGAGTTGCCCCAATGTCCATCTGAGGGCTGCCACCACCCCCACAATGTGCTACCTGCTCATCCCTTCTCTACCAGCCCCCCCCCCCCCCCCAAGAAACCCCCTTAGGGGGTCTCTGTAGGGGGGGGAGGCTCCCTCTAGTTAGGGGGTCTGTGGGGATCCCTGTATTTAGGGGCCTCTGTCGGGGTCTACTTCAATTAGACGTCCCTGGTGGAGGGTCTCTCTATTTAGGGACCCTGAGGGGGGGGGGGGGATTTCTCTATTCAGGGGATCCTTGGAGGGGGAGTACCGGGGAAGGGGTCCCTATTTACAGGAGTCCCTGGAGGCTGGTTCTCCCTATTCAAGGGGGTCCCTGGAGGCTAGGTCTCCCTACTCAGCAGGGGTCCTGGGGGGGTGATGGCGTGGTGTGTCTCGATTTGGGGACCCTCGTATCGAAAGGTATTCCACCCAAGCCCTAACTAAAGGGACCGCCTGGGGCTCTCCTAACTAAAGGCACCCTGTGAGACCCCCTAACTAAATGCACACTACCCCCGATGCCCTCGCTAAAGGCATCGCCCAAGACCCCCTAACTAAACCGACACACCTCCCAGGGACCCCCTAAATAAAGGGACCCACCCCCAGAGACCCCCTAACTAAAGGGAACCCCGTAGACCCCCTCAGAATTTAGACCCCTGCCTGGAAGCTAGAGAGTAGTCCAGACAGGGGCAGTGAAAAACAATACAGTTGTAACACTCATCTGGAAGCACCATGTGTCCATTCCTGGAAAGAGTACAGCTGTGATCTGTTAAACCCATCAAATACCTAGCTTTCACGAGGTGGGCTGTGTATGACAACTTCCAGAAAACAGCTGTTAGCCTTGTTTCATTCATCGTCTTCACTCCAGTGCTGTAACCAGAATGTTTACAAATACCAACCCCATCAAAGAGAGATAAAGAAGGGACACGTGTTACATCTGGTTTTCTTCACTGCCCCTATCTGGACTGCTCTCTAGCTTCCAGACAGGGGTTCCATTTCAGGGATGGTGTGTTGGGGGTATGGAGGGGGGGGGGGAATCCCTTTAGTTAGGAGCCCCTGTGGGGTTGGCCCTTTAGTTTGGGGCCCCTGTGGGGGCATCCTTTTGATGTGTTATCTGTGTTGGTCTAACATCGACTGCAACTGGATGCAGTAAAATGAGAAACAGGCTCCCGACACAGGAGACGGCCCAATACTGTTTTATTGAACCTATTGATTGCTGTACATAATGTGCTGAGGGTTGACACTCTATTAACCTAACTGATAACCTCCTACTGGCTTGACCAGACTAGCTCTCTATCACATGGTGATGATGTTCATTGGCCTGTGCATTGTGACTATCTCCCTAGCCGTGTCCTGTGAGAGAGAGAGCCTTAATACCCTGTGGGCTTTATAGTGGTGGTGTCCTGTCTGGTGATTGGTTGTTCTGTGTCGTGTGTGTTCATTGGTTATCCTATGTGTCAATCACTGCCTGTCTGCATCTCATGATATACATGAGTGGATATCATGACACCTTTTAGTTAGGGGGTCTCTGTGGAGACCTGTTTTAGTGCGTGGCTGGTTGGGGGGGGGGGGGGGGGGGCTGGGTGTGGTTTGTTGGGCAAGGATTGCATTGTGGTGGGAGGAGGGTGGCCCTTGGCTAGACCTTGGTGGCCGCTCCCTTAATTGGGTACCCCAGTGGCCCATGGCTTGGTGCTACCTGTAGTGAATCCTGCCCACGTCATTCCCGGCCTGAAGGACCGGAGAATCGTGAGGGCCCACAAGGTGTCCCAATGACCCATTTGCATCTGGCTGGTGCGAGGGTGAGAACCCTTTCCTGCCGCCAGCGGGTGAGGAGCAGGAGCATAGCAGTCGGGTCGGTGCACGGTGCATGCCTCAATTTCTGCTCAACGCCTGATTCTCTGCCCGATAGTGATTCACATTGCTGGCGTGCCGGGCGGAGAATACTGGTCATAATCTTATAAACCTCGTTACTGTAACAAGAAGATGGTTAGCCTAGTTAGCTGTGATGAAATGTGTTATGGGAAAATGCGGTATCATGGAATTTGCTTGCTGTTGTCGCAATTTGGAGAGGAAATTCCCAGAGATTTTTCAAATTGGCTCCAGTTTCTTCCTCTGTTTTTAACTCTCCCGCGGGTAAAGCATGGTTAGGCATTGAAATGATAGTATGTTGCTTCATTGACGCGAGGTGGGCTTAATGGACCTTTGCCTTTGCCTAGCTGCCTTTTCTTAAAGACTAGAAAATGATTCACGTTATTTTTTTCTTTCAGTGCGAGGTTTGAAAATTTTCCGTATCCGGAACCTGTGACTGCCGTCTTACCTGAAAATGTCGAATATGAAGTGATGACAGCAACGAAAGAAAATGAATATTCAGTGTGCTTGCGGGATGTGCATGTGCCTGAGCAACCGGATGCTTTGATGTGAAGAGTAGCCTTAGATTTCATGCCTAAGCAGCTTCAGAAGAATACAACATTAATATCACCACACCACACCCTGTTTATTGCAATTCAACTCCTAAAAGAAATGGCAAAATAATTTGACTTAATTTTGAAGTTATCAGATAAACAGAACAGAGTTTGAGTAGCTTGTGAGCCTGTATTTCCTCCCAATGCCAGAAGCATAGCCTGCCTTGAAAGATCCCGATAGCTTTAAAGTCCTTTTTAGTTTTTAAATTTTATCAACTACCTTCCTAAAAATAATGCTAACTCTTTCCGGGGTATAATTGCATTGGCCCTGGTAGCTTTGTATTATAATTAAAACAAAATAATTCAGATGCTGGAAATCTGAAATAAAAACAGGAAGTGCTGAAAATGCTCAGCAGGTCTGCCAGCCGATGATAGTGACTAGGAGCAGGAATCTATCTAATTGGTTCACTTGAGTAACTCACAGATGCTGAGGACAATATGGATTTTAAATGGCTGAGTTTCAATGTTGCTTTTAGTACAGAATCTTTTCTTTCTTAGGTGAAAAGAGATTTTTTTTCACTTGTCATTTTAGATAAGTTTTTTATATATTACTTTCAAAATAAAAATCAGTACTGCGTAACTTTTTGTTTGCCTGGGGTGTTCTCATTATTTGTCTGTTTGATGTCCTCCCATCTTTTATGTAAACTTAGTAACTCTCTGTTGGCCTAATTTACTAGCATTTATTGCAGGAAGATGACATTAATAATAGATATTTGTCTTTTACCTGCCCCAAAATGAATAAATAGCACCCGATGAAACTTTGGCACATGAGGATGAAGGATTTGCTGAGTTTTTTTAAATTTCTTCCACGACCTTGAATATCTTCATTTAACATTCACAAATATAAACTTTCCAGCAAGGGTCAGTTGATAATGGTCAAAACAACAAGGATAGCTTGCATTTCCCTAGCAGTATTGACATATGGTTAGGTAAAAGTAGATGTCAAGTCAAAGATGTAAATATTAAATGTTTGGTCACAGAAATTAATTTTGAGGATCTTAAAGGAGAGTGAGGTGGAGAGGGAGAGATGGTTAGGGTGGGAATTCTTAAAAGTTATGGCATTTGGACATTTTTTTAAAATTGCATTTTATTTCAAACATGTATCAAAACAGGTTACAGCGAATAAACACCCCGGGAAACACACTTCCCAGCAATCAACTATACAGTCTGCACAGATTTTTCCCTTTTTTCACCCCCGCTGCCCCGCCCCACGATGTACAGCCCCTCAAACATGGTCACAAACAACCCCCACCTTTCCTTAAACCCCCCTGAAGAGCTGCTTAACTCATACTTTATCTTCTATAATCGCAGGAAGTCGTACAGGTCACCCAACCAACCTGCTACCCCCGGTGGTGATGCCAAACGCCACTCCAGTAAAATTCACGCCGTGCAATCAGAGAGGCGAAGGCCAAGACATCGGCCTTCCTCCTCTCCATGAGTTCCGGCTCTTCTGAAACCCCAAATATCACCACCAAAGAGGTCCGGGTCCACCTCCTCCTCTACTATCCTGGCTAAGACCGTGAACACTCCAGCCCAGAATCTTCCCAATTTTTCGCAACCACAAAACATGAGCGCGTGATTCGCTGGCGCCCGCCCACAGCTCTCCAACTCATCTGCTACCCCCTGAAAGAACCCACTCATTCTAGCCCGAGTCATATGCATCCTGTGCACCACCTTAAACTGTATCCTTGCACAAGAAGAGGTCCCGTTTACCCTAAGCAGTGCCTCACTCCATACTCCCCAATTGATCTCTCCTCCGAACTCCCCTTCCCATTTCTCCTTGATCTTCACCACCCACTCACCTCCCTGCTCCCCCAGCCACTTGTATATATCCCCAATTCTTCGCTCCCCTTCCACATCCGGAAGCAGCAGTCGCTCCAGCAGGGTGTATCCCAGCAACCTAGGGAACCCCCTCCAGACCTTTCGCGCAAAGTCCCTAACCTGCAGGTACCTGAACTGACTCCACCTCGGCAGCTGTATCCTCTCTCTTAGCTCCTCCAGACTGGTGAACCCTTCCTCCAGATACAGATCCCTCCCTTTGACCATTCCCACTACCCTCACCACCTGTATACACTATCCATCCCCCACCCTCCGGCTCAAACCCCTGATTCTCGCACAGCGGCATTAGCACCGAAATCCCTTCCACCCTAAAATATCTTCTCAACTGATACCATATCTTCACTGTGGACTGCACCAGCAGGCTCCTTGAATACCTCCTCGGAGCCATTGGAAGTGCTGCCGTCACCATAGCCCTCAAACTAGACCTCTTACAAGATTCCTCCTCCATCCTAATCCACTCTATCGCTTCGTCTTCCTACCACTGGCGCACCTTGTCCACATTCGCCACCCAATAATGAAGCAAGTTTGGCAACGCCAACCCCCCCTGCTCCCTCTGCCTCTGTAGCAGGGTCCTCCCCACCCTTGGCACCTTCCCCACCCATACAGATTCAGAAATGATCGTGTCCACTTTACGAGAAAGGGCCTTTGGTATAAAGATCGGGAGAGCTTGAAAGAACCTCGGCACAATATTTATTTTCACCACTTGGACCCTCCCCACCAGCGTATGAGATTTGGGCATAGCTGGCTAGACCCAAATCCCATTTGTTACCCATCCCCAATTTCCCTTGAGAAGGGGGTGGTGAATTGCTGCAGTCGATGTGATGTAGGTACATCCACTGTGCTGTTAGGAAGGTTCCAGGATCTTGACCCATCAACAGTGACAGTAATGTGGAAATGTGGGGGTTGTCTGTGACCTTGTTTGAGGCCGTGTTCAACGAGATATTTCCAAGTCAGGATGGTGAGGGCTTGGAGGGGACCTTCCAGCTGGTGGTCTTCCCATGTGCCTGATGCTCTTGTCCCTCTAGATGGTTGTAGTTTGGGTTTGGCGGGTGGTGCTTGAGGAGCCTTCATTGGTTTCCACATTGCATCTTGTAGATGATACACACTGCCGCCACTGTACATTGGTGGTGGAGGGACTTCATGTTTGTGGATGGGGTGCCAAACAAGTGGGCTGCTTTGTTCTAAATGGTATCCACCTTCTTGAAGCTGCATTCGTCCAGACCATAGGAGCAGTATTAGGCCACTCAGCCCACCAAGTCTGCTCCGCCATTCAATCATGGCTGATATTTTCTCATCCCCATTCTCCTGCCTTCTTCCCATAACCCCTGATACCCTTATTAATCATGAACCTATCTATCTCTGTCTTAAAGACACTCGGTGAATTGGCCTCCACAGCCTTCTGTGGCAAAGACTTCTACAGATTCACCACCCTCTGAAGAGAATTCCTCCTCATCTCTGTTTTAAAGGATTGTTCCTTTAGTCTGAGATGGTGTCCTCTGGTTCTAGTTTTCCTACAAGTGGAAACATCCTCTCCATGTCCACTCTATCCATGCCCGCAGTATCCTGTAAGTTTCAATAAGATCCCCTCTCATCCTTCTAAACTCCAATGAGTACAGTCTCAGAGTCTGCCCAAAACTGTTCACAATACTCCAAATGGGGTCTGACCAGAGCCTTATTCAGTCTCAGAAGTACATCCCTGGACTTGTATTCTAGCCCTCTCGACATGAATGCTAACATTGCATTTGCCTTCTTAACTGCCGACTGAACCTGCACATTAACCGGAAGAGAATTGTGAACAAGGACCCCCTCGTCCCTTTGTGCTCCTGATTTCCGAAGCATTTCCCCATTTAGAAAATAGTCTGTGCCTAAATTCTTCCTTCCAAAGTGCATAACCTCACACTTTACCACATTGTATTTCATTTGCCACTTCATTGCCCACTTTCCTAGCCTGTCCAAGACCTTCTGCAGCCCCCTTGCTTCCTCAATAGTACCTGTCCCTCTACAGATCTTTGTATCATCTGCAAACTTAGCAACAGTGTCTTCAGTACCTTCTTCCAGGTCATTAATGTATATTGTAAAAAGTTGTGATCCCAGCACAGACCCCTGAGGCACACCACTAGTCACCGGCTGCCATCCTGAAAAAGACCCCTTTATCCCCACTCTCTGCCTTCTGCCAGTCAGCCAATCCTCTATCCATGCCAGGATCTTACCCTTAACAACATGGGCTTTTAATTTATTTAACAGTCTCCTATGCGGCACATTGTCAAAGGCCTTCTGGAAATCTAAATAAATCACGTCCACTGACTCTCCTTTGTCTAGCTTCCTTGTTTCCTCCTCAAAGAACTCTAACAGATTTGTCAGACACGACCTCCCCTTGAGGAAGCCATGCCGACTCAGTCCTATTTTACCATGCAATTCCAAGCACTTTGCGATCTCATCATTAATAACAGACTCTAAAATCTTACCAATGACCGGAGTCAGGCTAACCGGCCTATAATTTCCTGTCTTCTGTCTCCCTCCCTTCTTAAACAGTTACATTAGCAACTTTCCAGTCCTCTGGGACCCTTCCTGCCTCCAGTGATTCCTGAAAGATCATCACCAATGCCTCCACAATTTCCTCAGCTATCTCTTTTAGGACCATGGAGTGTAGTCCATCCGGTCCAGGTGACATATCCACCTTTGGACCTTTCAGTTTCCCCAGAACCTTCTCCTTAGTAATGGTCACTGCACTCGCCTCTGCCCCCTGGTTCTCCTGGAGCTACAGCATCCCAATGGTGTCTTCCACAGTGGAAATGGAGTGTGTTCCATTACACTTCAGACATGTGCCGTGTAGATGGCAAAGAGCCTTTGGGGAGTCAGGAGGTGGGTTTCTCACTACAGGGAGTCAGGAGGTTAGTTTGTCACAACAGGAATCCTAACCTTTGATCTGCTGTTGTAGCCTCAGTATTAATATGGCTAGTTCAGTTCAGTTTGGTTAATGGCAAGCCCGCAGGATGTTGATAGTGGGGGATTCAGCGATGGTATGCCATTGAATGTCAAGTCACAATGGTTAGATTCTCTGTGTTTGAAATGGTCATTGCCTGGCACTTGGGGTGCAAATGTCACTTCCCACTTGTTGACCCAAGCATAGATATTGTCCAGATATTGTTGTATTCAGACATGGACTGCTTCAGTATCCGAGGAGTCACAAATGGTGCTGAACATTGTGCAATTCCAGAGCTTAGGGACCAAAATGGCTGGAGACATGGCTACCAATGATGAGGTAAAGGTGATGGACAGGAGGCCAAATTTATAGGATTGCATAATTATTGAAAGATTGTAAAAATATTGGAAGTAACAAAGTTAGGGGAGGACTAGGCCAGGAAGGAATTAAAATACAACGGTGACCATTTCAAATGAGAGGTTAGGGGACTGGGGCAAGAGCCAGCAAACAGAAGCATTGGTAGTCAGAAACTTGGCAGCACGGTAGCATGGTGGTTAGCATAAATGCTTCACAGCTCCAGGGTCCCAGGTTCAGTTCCCGGCTGGGTCACTGTCTGTGCGGAGTCTGCACGTCCTCCCCGTGTGTGCGTGGGTTTCCTCCGGGTGCTCCGGTTTCCTCCCACAGTCCAAAGATGTGCGGGTTAGGTAGATTGGCCATGCTAAATTGCCCGTAGTGTCCTAAAAAGTAAGGTTAAGGGGGGTTGGGTTACGGGTATAGGGTGGATACGTGGGTTTGAGTAGGGTGATCATTGCTCGGCACAACATCGAGGGCCGAAGGGCCTGTTCTGTGCTGTACTGTTCTATGTTCTATGTTCTATGTTCTAAATATGTACAGAATAGGATAAGGGCAGATTGAATTATTGCTTCATAGTTATTAGTTTGTTTATCATAAATTTTAAGTGTAACGAATGAACATAGAACATAGAACATTACAGTGCAGTACAGGCCCTTCGGCCCTCGATGTTGCGCCGTCCTGTGAAACCCGTCTAAAGTCCCTCTACACTATTCCCTTATCATCCATATGCCTATCCAATGACCATTTGAATGCGTTTAGTGTTGGCGAGTCCACTACTGTTGCAGGCAGGGCATTCCATGCCCTTACTACTCTCTGAGTAAAGAGAATACAATTAGCAAACTGTGGGGCTGGTAGATAGCTGCAGTATAAGAATTAAAGTTAATTAAATTAACTATTTTGCATCTTGTATGTTCATCTGTGCTCAAGATCTACCAGATACAGCAAAAGCAGTAGTAAGTAGTGTATGAATCCCCTGGGTCCATCTCCCTTTCCAGTTTGGGTACTGTTGAGAGAGGTGGTTTCTCGGAGAAATGCAGCAAGAGCCAAGTCCCCTGACACCACGAGTGGCTCAGCTGTACAGGGGGAAAGCAATAGTGATGGAGAATTCAGATGTTTCTACTGCTACACATTTGACATGTGACAC
This sequence comes from Scyliorhinus canicula, assembly GCF_902713615.1. Lineage (NCBI taxonomy): Eukaryota > Metazoa > Chordata > Chondrichthyes > Carcharhiniformes > Scyliorhinidae > Scyliorhinus > Scyliorhinus canicula. The sequence goes on along the minus strand of NC_052162.1, from coordinate 42,590,381 downwards.
CAGGATGGTATGTTGCCTCCCTGGTGCCAGGGTCGAGGATGTCACTGAGCGGCTACAGGACATTCTGAAGTGGGAGGGTGAACAGTCCGAGGTTGTGGTCCATAGCAGTACCAATGATGTAAATAAGGAGATGGATGAGGTCCTGAAAACAGAATATAGGAAACAAATTAAAAAGGAGGATTTCAAGGGAATAATCACTGCATTGCTCCCACTGCCAACAAAAGCAGAATAGGAGAATAGACCAGATGAATGTATTGCTTGGGAGATAGTGTGGGAAGGAGGGATTTGAATTCCTATGGCATTGGGACCGATTCTGGGGAAGACAGGACCTGTACAAGCTGGGCGGGTTGCACCACAGCGCGACTGGGTCCAGTGTTCTCACTCGTGCTATTGGGGAGGGTTTAAACTAGAGCGGAAGAGGAGGAGAACGTGAGTGTGGAGACACAAGGGGCGAAATTCTCCGACCCCCCGCAGGGTCGGAGAATCGCCTGGGGCCGCCGAAAATCCCGCCCCCGCCGTGGCAGAAATTCTCTGCCACCCGGGAATTGGCGGGGGTGGGAATCATGCCCCGCCGATCGGCGAGGCCCCTGCGGCGATTCTCAGGCCCGCGATGGGCCGAAGTCCCGCCGCTGGGAGGCCTCTCCCGCCGCCGAGGTTTGAACCACCTCTGGTATCGGCGGCGGGAGCGGGCCCCCGGGTTCCTGGGGGGGGCGTGGGCCGATCGGACCCCGGGGGGGGTGCCCCCACGGTGGCCAGGCCCGCGATCGGGGCCCACTGATCGGCAGGCGGGCCAGTGCCGTGGGGGCACTCTTTTTCTTCCGCTGCCGCCACGGCCTCCACCATGGTGAGGCGGAAGAGATTCCCCCTACTGCGCATGCGCCGGTGGTGATGTCAGCGCCAGCTGACGCACCGGCGTATGTGCGAACCGGCGAAGGCCTTTCGGCCAGGCCCCGGCGCCGGGCGGCGGGCATCAAAGGCCGTTGTTGCCGGTTTTGGCGCCAGTCGGTGTGGTGCCAACCACTCCAGCGCGGGCCTAGCCCCTCAATGTGAGGGCTTGGCCCCGCCCGATGCTGGAGTGGTTGGCACCACTCCGCTACGCCAGGACCCCCCGCCCCGCCAGGTAGGGGAGAATCCCGCCCAAGACAGTAAAACAAAGATGGAACTGAAAGACAGAAAAGTAGAAAGCCAAAAGTGAAAGGCAGAGGAAATGAGGGCAAGCAGCAAATAAGGCCATTGTACAAAAAAAATGCGGAAATGTGAAAAAGATGAGTCTAATGTCACTTGCACGCAACATTCACAATAAGATAGATGACTTAACAATGAAATTGATATAAACAGGTATGATGATTGTGATTATGGAGATATGAAGGCTGTGGAGGCCAAGTCGTTGAATATATATTTAAGAAGGAAATAGATTTCTAAACTCTAAAGGCTTTAAGGGTATGGGGAGAATGTGGGATTATGGCATTGAGAGAGGATCAGCCATGGTCATATTGAATGGCAGAATAGCTCGAGGAGCTGAACAATCTACTGCTCCTATCAAGAGTTTGATAGTGGCCTGACAAAGCAACGGTTCGAGCAAGCTACCTACAAAGACAATAACAGAAAATGCTGGAAAACCTCAGCAGGTGTGATAGCATTTGTGAAGAGCGAACAGAGCTAACGTTTTGAGTCTGGATGACTCTTCGTCACAATGAGAGCTTCTACCTGCAAAGATCCAATGCTGTTTATGCTGTGATTTTTCTCTTTCTGGCTGACCGTGGGGTGAATTCTCCACCTCACAGCTGTGTGTTTATCGGTGGTGTGCAGGCAGCAGGATTCTCTCTTTCCCCCGCTGGCCGATGTGATTACCCATTGTAGAACTCTGCGGCGGGGGTAGGGGGGTTCTGCCGGCGGAACGGGGAACCCGCTGGTAGAGAGGTCACCCCTCTGCCCCCTCAAGTGTATGAGAATGATTCCCTGATACTGGGTCAAATTCTCCATTTGGGAGACTATGGGTGAGATTTTCCGTTCCTGAGACGTGTGTCTGGTCTTAGGACCAAAAAGGATGGTGCCGCCCCTGCACCGATGCTCCACCCGGTGGAGGGTTAGCAGCTGTGCCACGTAAAACTCCCAGCTTTACCTGCAGATACAGACGGAGAATGGCTGGGTATGCGTACGGCGGCGACCTGCGGCGGTCGCTCCGTACAACATGGCACTGGCCGCTCGTGGACCCAGGCCTACCAGATAGTGCCCCCTGTAACCCCCTCACCACCTCCCACCAGTCCCCCAGCCCCCGCCGAAATCCCCCCCCGGCCAGCGGAACGGCTCACCGTGCTCCCTCCCCCCGAGGGAGCAGAGCATCAGGGGAGGGCCTTAGGTGACATCCTGAGGCCGTCCCAACGACATGTGGCGTACTCAGCAACAATATTGTTTTTGAGGGGGTGGAGCATCTGAAAAACTGCGTCGCCCCCATATTTCGCAGTCAAAACATATTCCCCAGCCAATTGCCAAATGTGATTTAGGCGAATCCAGCCCTAAGTGTTGACACCAGGACAGGATTTGTGGACTTTTACGACAGCAAAACTGACACTGAAACTGGGACCGATTCAGCAACTGCGGAGGGTCTAGCACCAGGGCCAGGTGGAACACAATCTATTCCAATGACAAACGGTGCGGGATTCGCCGGGTGTGATTGACATTTGGGAAGCTGACAAGCTGCAGCCGCATATACACATTACAATCCCCACACACGCTCATCCCAGCCAACAAGATGGCACTGGTTGTGCTGGAGTGCACCCATATAGCTTATTGGCCGGCTGAGGCCAGCAGGCACCTATGGGGTGGCCTGGGGGGACACCAATATGACTCATGGCCTTAAATTCACAGTGGGAGTCAGCGATGTGCACAGCTGCATGGTTTCCTTTCCGGCTGTGGCAATGATGCTCCGTGCCCATCCACCCTGACCCAACAGCCCACCTCCTGGGGGAGATACGAGGTTATGATAATGTAGTAACAACAATGTAAATAAAAGGAACTGATGGCAATGAAATAGAGCTGCACGGTAGCACAATAGTTAGCACAGCATCCAGGACCTGGGTTAGATTCCTAGCTTCGGTCATTGTCTGTGCAGAGTCTGCAAGCTCTCCCTGTGTCTGTGGGGTTTCTTCCATGCACTCCAGTTTCCTCCCACAATTCCCGAAAGAATGCTATTAGATGAATTGGACATTCTGAATTCTCCCTCTGTGTACCCGAACAGGTGCCGGAATGTGGCGACTAGGGGATTTTCACAGTAACCTCATTGCAGTGTTAATGCAAGCCTACTTGTGACATTAATAAAGACTATTATTATTAACTAGTATTACTCGAAATACATTGGATAAAGACTTTGAGGGGCGGGATGGTGGTGGTTTAGTATAAGCAGACTGGGAATTGCAGTGTATGCACAATGGTTGCAATGTCGCTGTACTGTTGTCAGGGCTAGAAGCAGATGCTTCTTGGACTGACAACTCTCATTCACCTCTTCCACTGGAAGCATCACGGTTACCTCCTGGGTGGTATAAGTCTGGGACACATAGGGTTAATATGGGACTGAGTGTACTTTCGTTCACAGTCATGCAAGAAGACACATGACCTAGACCCAGGGGTCAGTGTGGTGTTAAGCGGAGATGTGAATCGGTCTAAGCAAGGGACAGCTCTTACTTTATACCCTTTAGCATGCACATGTAAATAGTTTGAGGAGATGAGACTTATAGTTAACCTACAGAAGATCGCAGAGACGTCTTTAAGATATCCCGATCTGTAATGAACTCCCCACAACACACACAACTGCTCTGTTTGCTACATTACTACAGTGACTATTCTTCAAAAGTACTTATCCGGCTGTTTAATGTTTGAAAAGACCAGCCATTAAAGGTGTTGTACAAAGGCAAGTCTTCTTTTCTGATGATAGTTTAAATCAGGTGGTAAGGCAAGGTGGTCTCTTGGCAAGCAGCCAGTCGGATTGAAATATTCACATACAGCAAACCAGAATATTAAAAGCTATTCATATTCTTCACTTTAATTTTTTTTAAAATTTAGAGTAACCAATTAATTTTTTCCAATTAAGGGGCAATTTAGCATGTTCAATCCACCTACCATACACATCTTTGGGTTGTGGGGGCGAAACCCACGCAAACACGGGGAGAATGTGTAAACTTCACACGGACAGTGACCCAGAGCCGGGATTGAACCTGGGACGTTGGGCTGTGCGATTGCAGTGCTACCATTGCGCCACCGTGCTGCCCCGCTTTATTTTTTGAGATACTGAAATAAATGATTATGATTCAACTAAGGTAGAAATTAAAATAAAGGCAATTGAAAAAATATTGAGTTGTTTTATTATGGAGAAATTTGACATCCAGTGATATAAATTTAGCTTTTAAGGGCAATGATACCGCTTAGTGTTAATATTGGAGGTAGTATGCTGTTGCTAACATAGTTAAACATTATTCAACAAGTTATAACCTTTTCTAGGGCTTTTACATTAAGACGAATAACATAAGCGTGGAACATTTCATCAATGCATAAGACTTCCTCGGGCAGCACGGTGGCGCAGTGGTTAGCATTGCTGCGTACAGTGCTGAGGACCCGGGTTCGATCCCGGCCCTGGGTCACTGTCCGTGAGGAGTTTTCAATTCTCCCCGTGTCTGCAACCCGCAACCCAAAGATGTACAGGTTAGGTCGATTGGCCACGTGAAATTGCCCCTTAATTGGTAAAAATAATTGGTTACTCCAATTTTTTAAAAAAAATCAGAAGACTTCCTATTTATTGTGATCTGGGAGTGCTTCAACAGACCACATTTTGGAGAGATGTATGTCTATTGACAGCAATGTCTAGATTTCCAAGTTTTTCTCCAAATGTGCGGCTCCAAAAGTTTGTCAGGTTTGGTGGTGTTTAGTGATGGCAAACACTTGACAATTTTGCTGTAATTACCGCTGCAAAATCCAGGCCATTACATCTGGAGGAATGCGAATATATTGGTTCAATGGTGCTATTATTTTTAATTTTCCTTCTTCCTGCCGCACAACCTTTCTTTACTCAACTGCGCTGTTTATCACCTGACATGCTTTCCTCTAGCTTATGTGAGTGAGTTACAGTGACAGTACTGAGTGAGATGCTTGTTTTGTTTTCCTGCAGCTATTTCTACCACATGGAAAGAGGACTTCCTCTGTTAGAGGCTGTGCACAGAAGAATGTATTGTTGAACTCTCTTTGGCAGGGAACTGGGTTGCTGCAGCTGGTGTTGGTCGATTTGTGTGTGTATGCATGTGAGTGTGAGTATATAGGATACAAAGGATTGGTTGTGAACACATCCTGAACTGGCATGATGCTTTTTTTCTTCTCCATCTCCTGGAGACTATGGGTTTGAGTTTCAAATCGGGGTCCAGCCTTCAACGCCTGGATAATTGCAGAAGTGGCGCTTCGGCCCATTGAGTCTGCACCAACACGTGAAAAACACCTAAATTGACTACCTAATCCCATTTACCAGCACTTGGCCCATAGCCTTGAATGTTATGATGCTGCCAAGTGCTCATCCAGGTACTTTTTAAAGGATGTGAGGCAATCTGCCTCCACCACCCTCCCAGGCAGTGCATTTCACACTAAGGCAATGTAATCTTCAAATGTTAATTTCTTAATTGGCTCAGAGGCAAGCTCTGCACCTGGTTAGCTCCAAACTCAGCGGGGATCGACCTTTGGAAAAGGACACCAAAGGTAGACTGCAGTCACGAAAGGGCCTGTCACTGTGTGGCACAAGAGAGGAGCTGGAAATTAGAGGGTCAGAAGACTCTGAGAATTTACCAAATAGCTTGCCAAATGATACTGTATCTGATTTCACTGTGAATCGCCAGTGGCAAGGAACTCTCTCCTCCACCCACCCCACCAACATTGAACCTGACAGCCGTGCAACGCATGTACATCAGGCTGTTCCTGTTTGTCAACTTCCGATTTGAAAATTATTCCCTGGCCCATAATAAACTCCTCATGGATCTAAATGAGCTGTTAATTGGAGGTGAATGGATTCCACTTCCTCTCTGCCCTCCCTTTCGGAGGTGTCGGGATCCCTGATCGCTTCCTCCCACAGTTGAAAAGTCAGCTCCATGCGCTATCTGCCTTAGATTTAAAATCAGCAACTGTTCTAGCTTCAACTGCTGCTTGTGGGAGAGAGTTCCAAACCTCTACCACCCTTTGAATGAAGAGGTTCATCCTAACATCTCTCCTGAATGGTCTAGTCCTAATTTTTAGACTATGCCCCCTAATTTTAGAATCTCCAATCAGTGGAAATAATTTATCTTTATCTACCCTGTCTTTCCCTGTTAGTATCTTAAAAACTTTGATCAGATCACTTCTAAGTTCTAGTGAAAACACGTCTAATTTGAGTAATCTCTCCTCATAACTCAACCCCTGTAATCCAGATATATTTTTTGTAAACCTACGTTGCAATCCCTCCAAAGCCAAAATATCCTTCCTAAGGTGTGGTTTCCAGAACTGCTCCCAGTACTCCAAATGGGGTCTAACCAGGGGGTTGTATCCCTGCAACATAACCTCTGTGTTCTTATACTCCAATCCTCTAGATATAAAGGCTGGCATTCCTTTTCAACTATTTTCTGCACTTGTTCTTAACATTTTAAGGACCTATGGACTTGAACCCTCAAGTCTCTTTACACATCCACTGTACCTAACCTCTTTCCATTTATCTTTTAACTATCCTAGTTTGGTGCAAAATGGATAACCTGAAACTTGCTTACATTAAATTTCATCTTCCACAAATTTACCCATTCACCCAATTTATCAATATCACCTTGCAATTTCATGCTATCATTAGGTTAGGTGGATTGGCCATGATAAATTGCCCGTAGTGTCCTAAAAAGTAAGGTTAAGGGGGGGGGGGGGGTTGTTGGGTTACGGGTATAGGGTGGATACGTGGGTTTGAGTAGGGTGATCATTGCTCGGCACAACATCGAGGGCCGAAGGGCCTGTTCTGTGCTGTACTGTTCTATGTTCTATGTTCTATCTAGGCTCTCTACAAAGCTGTCTTAGTATTATCTGGAAATTTGGAAATATGACTTTCTGTGCCATCGTCCAAGTCCAGTAAGAAGTCTTACAACACCAGACAGGTTTGTCTCGAATCACAAGCTTTCAGAGCATTGCTCGTTCCTCAGGTGAAAGATCATCCAAGTCATTAATGAGTAGTGTGAGTAATTGAGGCCCCAATATAGGTCCTTATGGTACACCACTAGTCACCTCCTGCTAATTCGATTAAATGCCCATTATCCCCACTCTCCGTCACCTGCATCTTAACCAATTTCCTAGCCATGTCAATAATTTAATAATAATAATCTTTGTCACAAGTAGGCTTATATTAACACTGCAAAGAAGTTATTGTGAAAAGCCCCTAGTCACCACATTCCGTTGCCTGTTCGGCTACACTGAGGGACAATTCAGAATGTCCAAATTTCCTAACAGCACCCTTCCGGAACTTGTAGAGGAACCCGGAGTACCCGGAGGAAACCCACCCAGACACGGGGAGAACGTGCAGTCTCCACACAGACAGTGACCTAAGCCGGGAATCAGACCTTGGACCCTGCCGCTGTGAAGCCACTGTGCTACCGTGCTGCCCACAACTCCGTGGGCTTCCACCTTAGTTAACAGTCTTTTGTGTGGGACTCTATCAGACCTTCTGGAAGTCATAAAAATGACATCCAAAGACATTCCCCTGTCAATTATCTCAGTCACCTCTTAAACATATTCAATACGATTAGTCAGGCATAACCTCCCCTTCACAAATCCATGCTGGCTCTCCCTGATCGACCGAAAATTTTCAGCAAGTTCCCCACCATAGATGTTAATTCCCTGATTTCCCCTTTCACCCTTCCTGAAAAGTGGAGTGACATATACAATTTTCCAATCCAGAGGGACTACTCCTAAATTTAGAGAATTCTAGAAGATTATAGTTAGGGCATCTAAAATGTGCTTCCCTACTTCCTCTAACACCTTCAGATGGAAACCGTCATTGGGATTTGTCACTCTTTATTTCCATTAATTACCTGATTAGTGATTCTCTACTTACGTCAGAAAGAAATCTCGAAAAGATGAGAGGCGATGTGTAATGTTCTAACTAATATTTTGGGAATAGGGGTTCAAACCCCACCCCGGGAGCTAGTGAAATTTGAATTCAATTAATACATTTTAAATTAAAAACTAGTTTAATGGTGACCATCAAACAACTGTCGCTTATTGTAAAAACCCTTCAAGGGCTGTCTTTACCTGTTCTACCCGTATGTGACTACAGAAGTACAGTATTGTGGATGCCTTTTAACTGGCCTAGTAAGTAACTCAAACCGCTCTGAAGCCTAAAAGGAATGAAACTGCATGTATCAACCGAGGAAATGACAACAGGTCACCAAGCCCTGTCGATCCTGCCATGTCCTCCCTACTGGGGGTTTGTGCTAAAATTATACCACAGACCAAACAAGCAGCAGCCTGACTTAGTTGTACTCACGGAATCATGCCTTAAAGACAATGTTGCAGACATCACCGTCCCAGAGTATGTTCTGTCCCATTGGCAGGACACACACGGTGGTATACAGTCAGGAGGGATTTGCCCTGGGAGTCCTCAACATTGATTCTGGCCCTCAGGAAGTCTCACGGCATCAGGTCAAACATGGGCAAGGAAAGCTCCTATTGATTCTAACCTACCATATCGCCCTCAGTTGATGAATCAATACTCATTCATTTTGGACATGAAAGAGTACTGAGGGGTGGCACGGTGACACAGTGGCTAGCACTGCTGCCTCACACCTCCAGGGTCCTGGGTTCAATTCCGGCTTCGTGTGAGGTGGGGTTACAGGGTTAGGGTGGAGGCTTGGGCTTAAGTGGGGTGCTCTTTCCAAGGGCAGGTGCAGACTCAATGGGCCGAATGGCCTCTTTCTGCATTGTAAATTCTATGATTCTATGACATCACTGAGGCTGGTAAGAACACAGAATATATTCTGGGTGGGGGACATAAATGTCCAAACTGCAGGGGACCAAGATGGCCAAGTCCGAAAGGAATAGCTGCGAGACTGAGTCTGTGGAAGATGGTGGAGGAACCATCAAGAGGGAAAAGCCTACTTGACCTTGTCCTCACCAATCTACCTGTTGCAGATGCAGCTGTCCATGACGTTATTGGTGGGGGTGATCACTGCACAGTTCTTGAAACAAAGTTCCATCTTCACATTGAGAATATCCTCCATTGTATTGTATGGCACTACCACTGTGTGGATAGATTTTGAACAGATCGAGTAACTCAAAACTGGCCATCATGAGGAGCTGTGGGCTATCAGCAGCAGCAGATTTGTATCCAACCACAATCTGTAACCTCATAGCCTGGCATTTCCCAACTCTACAATTATCATCAAGCCAGGGGATCAACCCTAGTTCAATGAAGAGTGCAGGAGGTGATGCCATGAGCAGCAGGCACACCCAAAAATGCAGTGCCAAACTGTTGAAGCTACAGCACAGGATTCCTTGCATGCCAAACAGCAGAAGCAGCAAGTAATAGGCAGAGCTGAACTCCTTAACCAGCAGCTCAGATATAACCGCTGCAGTCTTGTCACATGCAGCCATGAATGGTGGTGGACAATTAAACAACTAATTGGAGGAGGAGGCTCCACAAATATCCCCATCCTCAGTGATGGGGAACTCCAGCATATCAGTGCAAAATGCAAGGCTGAAGCATTGTAGCCATTTTCAGCCATAAGTGGCAAGTGGATAATCCATCTTGGCCTCCTCCTGAGATCCCTAGCAACACAGATCCCAATCTGCCAATGCGATTCACGCCACATGATATCAAGAAATGGCTGAAGGCACTGGATACTGTAAAGTCAATGGGCCTTACAATATTCCGACAATCGTACTGAAGACTCGTGCTCCAGAACTTGCCGCACCCCTAGCCAAGCTGTTTCAGTACAGCCACAACGCTAGCATCTAAAAGACAATGTAAGAAATTGCCCAGGTATATCCTGTACACAAAAAGCAGGATTAATCCGACTCGGCCAATTAGCACCACATTAGTTTCTTCTTGATCATTAACAAAGTGATAGAATTTGTCATCAGCAGAGCTTTCAAGTGGCATTTACTCAGCAATAACTTACTCACTGACACTCAGTTTGGTTTCTGCCAGGGTCACTCAGCTCCTAACCTAATCACAGCCTGGGTCCAAACATGGATGAAAGAGTTGAACCCTAGAGATGGGGTGAGAGTCACTGCTCTTGAATTCAAGGCAGCACAGTAGCATAGTGGCTAGCACAATTGCTTCAGAGCTCCAGGGTCCCAGGTTCGATTCTCAGCTTGGGTCACTGTCTGTGCGGAGTCTGCACGTTCTCCCCGTGTGTGTGTGGGTTTCCTCCGGGTGCTCCGGTTTCCTCCCACAGTCCAAAGATGTGCAGGTTAGGTGGATTGGCCATGCTAAATTGCCCTTAGTGACCAAAATTGCCTTTAGTGTTGGGTGAGGTTATTGGGTTATGGGGATAGGGTGGAGGTGTGGGTTTGGGTAGGGTGCTCTTTCCAAGAGCTGGTGCAGACTCGATGGGCCGAATGGCCTCTTTCTGCACTGTACATTCTATGAAATGTGACCAAATGTGACATCAAGGAGCTCAAGCTCAAGTAAAACGAGTCAATGAGAATGAGGGGGAAAAAGTCTCCACTGGGACATCACTGCAGTGTTCCTCAGGGCAGCGTGCAAGTCTCAACTACCTTCAGCTGCTTCATCAATGACCTTCCCTCCCTTATAAGGTCAGAAGCGGGGATGTTCGCTGATAATGCACAAGTTGCAACTCCTCAGATACCGAAGCAGTCTGTGCCCACATGCCTGGACAACATTTCTGGCTTGGGCTGATAAGTAACATTCATAGCACACAAGTGCCAGATAATGACCATCTCTAAGAGAGAATCTGGCCATCTCCACTTGGCGTTCAATGGAATTACCATCGCTGAATCCCCATCATCAACATCCTGTGGATTACCATTAACCAGAAACTGAACTGGACTAGCCATTTTGATACTGAGGCTACAAGAGCAAGTCAGAGGCTGGGAATTTTGTGGTGAGTAACTCATCTCCTGACTCCCAAAGCTTGTCCCCTACGAGACACTAGTCAGGAGTGTGATCGAACACTCACCACTTGCCTGAATGAGTGCAGCTCCAACAACATACACAGAAATATACATAGAAAATAGAAGCAGAAGAAGGCCATTCGGCCCTTTGAGCCTGTTCTGCCATTCATTATAATCATAGCTGATCATCAAGTTCAATACCCTGATCCCACCTCCCCCCCCCCCCCATATCCCTTGATCCCTTTAGCCCCAAGAGCTAAATTTAATTCTTTCTTGAAATTTCGGCCTGAACTACTTTCTGTGGGTATGAATTCCAGAGATTAACAACTTTCTGGGTGAAGAAATTTCTTCTCACCTCAGTTCAAAACCTTTACTTTATCCCTTACCCTCAAACTATGACCGCTAGTTCTGCACTCCCCCATCTTTGGGATCTTTCTTTCTGAATCTACCCTGTCCAGTCACGTTATCCTGTTCTAACCTTATACGTTTCTCTGAGATCCCTCTCACTCAAGACAACACTCAAGAAGCTCAACACCATCTAAGACAAAACAGTCTGTTGAATTGGAACCCCATCCACCATCTACAAGATGCACTGCTGCAACCCACCAAGGCTCCTTCAGCAGAACCCTCCAAACCCACGAGCACTACCACTTGAAGGACAAGGGCAGCAGATGCATGGAAGTTCCACCTTGATGTTCTCCTCCAAATCACTCACCATCCTGACTTGGAAATATACCACTGTTCCTTTGCTGTTGCTGGGTCAAAATCCTGGAACTTCTTCCCGAACAGCACTGTGGGTGTACCTACACCTCATGGACTACAGCATTTCATGAAGGCAGCTCACCACCACCTTCTCAAGGGCAATTAGGATTGAGTAATTAATGTTCACCGAACTAGTGATGCCCACACCCCATGAACGAGTAAAAAGAAGAACAAAGTCGCAATGTATGCATGGAATCCGCATTTGCACGTGGAGATGTGTGACAGGATACTCTGTTTGTCTGCTGAAGACATGGTTGTAATGAATAAAGGTGAAAGAGATGGTGAAAAATGTATTGATATTTACAAGCCCACCCATGGGTTCGAAGGAATGAATGGATGGGAAGAATTAAATAATGCTCATTCCAATCACCTGGGAAGTGGTATTGACCAGATATTTGGGGCTGTGGACTGACAAATCCCTCGGTCTCAATAAACTTAATCCGAGGGTCCAGAAAGAAGTGACTAGGGCGATAGTTGATGCATTAGTTTTAAATTTCCAAAATTCCCTAGAGTCAGGAAAGGTTTCATTAGATTTCAAAATAGCAAACGTAACTCCTTTATTTAAAAAGAAAAGGAAGGGGGACAGAAAGCAGGAAACTACAGGTCAGTTAGCTACATCTGTCACAGCAAAAACATTAGAAGCTATTATAGAAGATGCTATAGCAGGACACTTAGAAAAATTCAAGGCAACTAGGCAGAATCCCTGCTGCCTCACGGCGCCGAGATCCCAGGTTCAATCCCGGCTCTGGGTCACTGCCGTGTGGAGTTTGCACATTCTACCCATGTCTGCGTGGGTTTCGCCCCCCACAACCCAAAGATGTTCAGGCTAGGCCATGCTAAATTGCCCCTTAATTGGAAAAAATGAATTGGGTACTCTTAAAAAAGAAACTCTTTAAAAGAAAACTAGGCAGGATCAATATGGTTTTTTTAAAGGGAAATTTTTTAAAGGAAAATTTGCAGAATATCTGGATGGACCCTATGACGAGCCTATATCCCTCCTTGTCTACTTTGCAGTGTAGTTTCTAATTACAGTGTTGGTTCAGATCACAATGAAAGCTGTATGGTTGCCCTACAAAAGCTTTGAACTTCTTTACCGAGAGAGTGGTTAGACTGTGGAACTTACTACCACATGTACTAGTTAAGGTGAATGACATCGATAAATTTAAGGAGAAGTTCGATAAATAGATGAGGGAGAAAGGAATAAAAGGATATGGTGATAGGATTACATAAGTAGAATGCGAGGATAATTGTGTGCAGTATAAATGTCGGCATTGACCTGTTGGGCTGAGTGGTCTGTATCCATCATGGCAGGACCCACCATGGCGGATGTGACGAGCCAGCCAATAGTCCATTGACTTCAGCGGCACGGGTAAACCACAGAGGCAGGGCCAATTGTCTTCAGCAGTACCACAAATCTATTGACTTCAGTGGCACCGGTAAATCTCACTGGTGGGCAGGACTGCAAGAATCTGCTATACATTGCAATATGTACAGCTTCCTTCTGCAATAACAGTGTATAGAAAAAGGGAAGGCTCAATGTTTGGAATGTAACATATCTGAGAGTCAGGAGTGGAGCTAATGTCAAAAGATTGGAGGGGTTCACATTTATTTGACTTAGCACAGACCTCGAACACCACTTTGCCACACATCCCACCAATTTGCTCTACTAATAACTTTAATTTCTGCCATATTTCTGTTTAATTCTTTCATGAGATGCGGGCATTGGCCCTTCAGCTGAGAGGCTTGAAAGTCCATTTCTGTGGATCTGGAGTCACGTAGGCCAGACAAGGGTGGCAGATGTCCTTCCCTAAAAGATATAAGTGAAGCAAAGAGATTTATATGACAATTTCATGGTTACCATCATTGAGACCAGCTTTCAATTCCAGATTTTGTTCATTGAATTTAAGTTCCATGCACTGCCATCATGGCGTTTGAGCCCAGGGTCTGGATTCTTTGATTCTGAGACTAAGTGCTGACACTGGCGTGGGAATGGTGGCATTTTATGATTGAAAAGACAGCGCAAAACGGCCACCAATCCTCTGTCTGGTGGAGTCTCTCGCTGCGGATACGACCGGAGAATTGCCGGGTCCGTGCAACATGGCACCGCATGCGTGCGGCCCTGGCCTGCCAAATAATGACCCCCCTTTGGCCAGGCTTGCCATCCTGGACCACTCCCCACCAGTGCCCCCAGCCCCCACCATGAAAATGGTGCAGGAATCGCCGTGTCTGTGATGGACACTCACAGGGCTGACAAGCTGTAGCCACTCTAAAATAATACACCCCCCACAGACACCAACAGATCGGGGCCGAAAAGATGGGACAGGTTGTGCTGGAGCGCCCATACAGCTGATGGGTCGGCTGGGGCCAGAGGGCATCCACGGGGGGTCATCTATACGACCCAGGGCACCAGGTTTACAGTGGGCTGTCAGCGGTAGGCACAGCTGCATGTCTGCCTTGCCTGCTGCAGTAATGGTGTGTACCCGTCGCACCAGCGCCGGCCATTAATTTGGCGTCGGGAGGTATTCTCTGCCCAATCACAAGCCCCGATTTCGGTGTCAGCCAACAGAGAATCCTGCCCAATGTAAATACATAGACATAGGCATCGGGTGAAGCATACAGTAGTGTAGTACTATTTGGTAGAGGAGACATGTGAAGAGATCAGTTCAGTCCATAAGAGGGTTGTTTAGAAGTCTGGTAACAGCGGGGAAGAAGCCATTTTTGAATCTGTTAGTGCGTGTTCTCAGACTTTTGTATCTAACTGCCTGATGGATGAAGTTGGAAGAATGAATAAGCCGTTGGGAGAGGTCTTTGATTATTCTGCCCGCTTCCCCAAGACAGCGGGAGGTGTAGACAGAGTCAATGGATGGGAGGCGGATTTGTGCGATGGTCTGGGCTGTGTTCTCGACTCTCTGTAGTTTCTTATGGTCTTGGGCCGAGCAACCATCTCCATCTCAGCACCATTGATGCAGACAGGGTGTGTACGATACATTGATGCAGTCAGGGTGTGTACGATACATTAATGCAGTCAGGGTGTGTACGATACATTGATGCAGACAGGGTGTGTACGATACATTGATGCAGTCAGGGTTTGTACGATACATTGATGCAGACAGGGAGTGTATGATACATTGATGCAGACAGGGTGTGTACGATACATTGATGCAGACAGGGTGTGTACGATACATTGATGCAGACAGGGTGTGTACGATACATTGATGCAGTCAGGGTTTGTACGATACATTGATGCAGACAGGGAGTGTATGATACATTGATGCAGACAGGGTGTGTACGATACATTGATGCAGACAGGGTGTGTACGATACATTGATGCAGACAGGGTGTGTACGATACATTGATGCAGTCAGGGTGTGTACGATACATTAATGCAGTCAGGGTGTGTACGATACATTGATGCGGACAGGGTGTGTACGATACATTGATGCAGACAGGGTGTGTACGATACATTGATGCAGTCAGGGTGTGTACGATACATTAATGCAGTCAGGGTGTGTACGATACATTGATGCAGTCAGGGAGTGTACGATACATTAATGCAGACAGGGAGTGTACGATACATTGATGCAGACAGGGTGTGTACGATACATTGATGCAGACAGGGTGTGTACGATACATTGATGCAGACAGGGTGTGTACGATACATTGATGCAGACAGGGTGTGTACGATACATTGATGCAGACAGGGTGTGTACGATACATTGATGCAGACAGGGTGTGTACGATACATTGATGCAGACAGGGTGTGTACGATACATTGATGCAGACAGGGTGTGTACGATACATTGATGCAGACAGGGTGTGTACGATACATTGATGCAGTCAGGGTGTGTACGATACATTGATGCAGACAGGGTGTGTACGATACATTAATGCAGTCAGGGTGTGTACGATACATTGATGCAGACAGTGTGTGTACGATACATTGATGCAGACAGGGTGTGTACGATACATTGATGCAGACAGGGTGTGTACGATACATTGATGCAGACAGGGAGTGTACGATACATTGATGCAGTCAGGGTGTGTACGATACATTGATGCAGACAGGGAGTGTACGATACATTGATGCAGACAGGGAGTGTACGATACATTGATGCAGACAGGGTGTGTACGATACATTGATGCAGACAGGGTGTGTACGATACATTGATGCAGACAGGGTGTGTACGATACATTGATGCAGACAGGGAGTGTACGATACATTGATGCAGACAGGGTGTGTACGATACATTGATGCAGACAGGGAGTGTACGATACATTGATGCAGACAGGGAGTGTACGATACATTGATGCAGACAGGGAGTGTACGATACATTGATGCAGACAGGGTGTGTACGATACATTGCTTCTTGAAGTCAAGGACTAGCTCTTTAGTTTATATGCACTATACCTCAGAATTACAGAATAATTACAGCGCAAAAGGAGGCCATTCTACCCATCATGTCTGCACCAGCTCTGAATGAACAATGTACTGAGTGCCATTTCCCCTCCTTCTCCCACTGTATCATTGCATATTTGTCCTTTTTGGATAATGATCCATTTCCTTCTTCAATTTTCAATTGAAACTGCCTCCATCAGATCTTAGGCAGGGCACTCCAGATCCTAACAGCTTGCTGCATCTAAAAGTTTATCCTCCTGTCTCCATTGCTCTTTTGACAGTTACCGTAAATCTGTACCCTCCAGTCCTTGCTCCTTCCATCAATTGGAACAGTTTCTCCCCAGCTAGTCTGTCCAGACCCCTCACAATTTGGAACATCATTATGAAATCTCCTTTCAATCTTCTCTATTCCAAGGAAAACACTCACAATTTCTGCAATCTATCTATGTAACTGAAGTTCCCTATTCCATAGTATTATTATTTTCTGTACTCTGCTCTTATATCTTTCCAAATATGTGGGTCTGGATTCTCTGTTTGGGAGACTAAGTCCCCACGGTGGCGTGAAAACGGTGGTGTTTTACGCCAGGAAAACTGGCGCAAAATGGCCACCAATTCCCTGCTCCAGGGGGGTGGCGGGCTAGCAGCCAAGCAGTGTAGAGCTCCCAGCTCTAGCTGCCGATACGCACCAGAGCATTGCCGGGTCAGTGGCCGCACATGCGCACGGCAGCGACCGCACGGTGCTTCATGACAGACTTAGCCCGCGGACCGCAAAAATAGTCCCCTCCTTTGGCCGCTCACGCACCCTGGACTGCCCCCCCCCCCCCCCAACAGTACCCCGAGCCCTGAATGAAGGCCTCCCCTCTGCCTGAGGGCCGGCCCTCCCCCGATTGTGGTGGCGCTGAACTGAGTCCGCAGACTGAGTTGTTCGTACGAGGGCATCTTTCAGCGTCTGTAGATGTCTGTTACGCTCCTCCTCATCTGGGCAGAACCTGTGTATGCGGAGGGCTTGTGGAACGAATGAACAGGATATGGCGCTCGACTCATCGATCGACAGTTCCAATGAGCGACAGCAAAAAACCGTCCCGTCCTCCTCAGAAGACAAACACGGGACAAAACCGACAAAGTACCTTTCGGCATCCAGTACTTTCATCTTCACAGCCTTCAACATATCATCGATGAAGATGAACATCTAGCCAAGGTCATCCCCACACCCCCACTACTTGCCTTCAAACAACCGCGCAACCTCAAACAAACCATTGTTTTCAGCAAATTACCCAGCCTTCAGAACAGCGACCACAACACCACACAACCCTGCCAGGGCAATCTCTGCAAGACATGCCAGATCATCGACATGGATACCACAATTACACGAGACAACATCACCCACTAGGTACGCGGCACATACTCGTGCGACTCGGCCAATGTAGTCTACCTCATACGCTGCAGAAAAGGATGTCCCGAAGCGTGGTACATTGGCGAGACCATGCAGACACTGCGACAACGAATGAACGGGCATCGTGCGACAATCACCAGGCAGGAATGTTCCCTTCCAGGCAGGGAAACTTCAGCAGTCAAGGGCATTCAGCCTCTGATCTCCGGGTAAGCGTTCTCCAAGGCGGCCTTCAGGACGCGCGGCAACGTAGAATCGCCGAGCAGAAATTTATAGCCAAGCTCCGCACACACTCAACCGGGACCTGGGATTCATGTCGCATTACATTCACCCCCCACCATCTGGCCTGGGCTTGCAAAATCCTACCAGCTGTCCTGGCTTGAGACAATTCACACCTCTTTAACCTGGGGGTTACCCCTAGCTCTGGATCTGTAAAAACTTGATTACCTGCAAATGCTCACATTCCAAGCATTGTCTGGCATCTTTGATGTTTCTGGAACATACCTATTCATTCACCTGAGGAAGGAGCAGTGCTCCGAAAGCTAGTGATTTGAAGCAAACCTGTTGGACTTTAACCTGGTGTTGTAAGACTTCTTACTGTGCATACCCTAGTCCAACGCCGGCATCTCCACATCATTTATGCCCCTAGTAATGAAGCCCAGCACACTGCGTGCTTTATTATTTGTTTTCTCAACCTGGCCTGCCACCTGCAATCACTTATGCACATGGGCAGCACGGTAGCACTAGTGGATAGGACTGTGGCTTCACAGCGCCAGGGTCCCAGGTTCGATTCCCGGCTTGAGTCACTGTCTGTGCGGAGTCTGCACATCCTCCCAATGTGTGCGTGGGTTTCCTCCGGGTACTCCGGTTTCCTCCCACAGTCCAAAGACGTGCAGGTTAGGTGGATTGGCCATGCTGAATTGCCCCTTAGTGTCCAAAAAGGTTAGCAGGGGTTATTGGGTTACGGAATGGGGTGGAAGTGAGGGCTTAAGTGGGTCGGTGCAGACTCGATGGACCGAATGGCCACCTTCTACACTGTCTGTTCTATGTTCTATATACAACCAGGTCCCTCTGCTCCTGCATCTCATTTAGAATTGTACCCTTTATTTTATACTGTTCTCTCCATGTTCTTCCTACCAAAATGGATTACTGCATATTTCTCTGCATTGAGAGTATTTTTCCTTATGTCCGCCTTCTCCACCAACTTGTCCATGTCCTTTTGAAGTTCTATACTATCCTCCTCTCAGTTCACAAGGCTTCCAAGTTTTGTATCACTTACAAATTTTGAAATTGTGCATTCTACTCCAAGGTCTAGGTCATTAGTGTACATCAGGAAGAGCAAGGATCCCAACACCAACCTCTGGGGAACTTTGCTTCCTCCATTCCGAAAAACGTCCACTAACCATTACTCTCTGTAGCCGTCTCTGAGTCTATTTCATAGCCATGTTGTATACATGCCTTTCTATGGTAACTTTGTTTGTAAAACGCTTAACTTGACCATCTTCCCTGATACCTTCGGACTTCTTCCAAGCTTGCTGCCTTGTCCTGTGGACCTGGAAGACTCCATTCACTCACTGGGTAAATTGTCCTTCTGTTACGACTGGAGGGTATCCTTCAGCTCCGAGGAAGGCAGCAACCTTTCCTTTATAACCTCCAAGATTCCTGCTGCTGAATAAGTGACCATATTTTTCATCAGGCAACTTTTCTCAAGCCAAAAAGCCTTTAAAGGCAAGCAACAGCATTGTGCTGAATTTGTTATCGCCCCAGTCAATTTTATCACTGGCTATACATTTCTTTAGAAGGATTGTAAATACTTTGAAAATGCTTTTTTCTTTAATATAGAGTGGTGAGAAGGGAAAACAAGACTAATTTTCTACATTACCCAACTTTCCAACATGCACTCTAAATATAACCGTCAGTATCAACAGTCCATCACACATCCCTTTTTGCAGAAACCTGTTCTGCCAGAAGAGGAAGTTGCAGATAATGCTGCCTTGGACAGATAGCAGAAACCAGCTATTATGACATGGTATAATTCTGATCTCGTGAAAGCTTGTTCATTATTGTGATCACATACTATAGTTAGTTGTGAAATTACAATTATTTTTGACATAATTTTCACCTTATAAACTTAAGCATGCAATGATTAAATTTATTGAATTAATTTACATCAACATGTAAAGCAAAGTGGAACTGCAGCTGTGTCCATGTGGAAGTTTTCTGAAACTGATTAAGTGCCATCCAGCTAGACTACTTTAGAGAGTTATTTTTTTTCTCTGTTCTTCAAAATGGACAACTGCTGGGCATACAAAATGGCTCCAGCAGGTCACATGCTAGCTTCTGGAACTTTCTGAGCAATCTGAAAGTGAACAAAGGCTAACACCTCCCACCTGCTGGAATGTAACACTCCTCGCATTGCATAAACCAACGCAATGGGATGGGATGTCTGCCTAGCCAGCTGTGAACAAAGGCAACTGTTTGCAACGCCTAGTCTCCAGCTGGTGCTAATGGCATAAGTATTGCCTCTTCCAACACAAAATGGCTTTCAACCAGGGACCTTGCTTAACAACTTGAAACCAGTACCACATGACTGAGACTTGAGTTATCTGAATTCCTTTAATTAACACGCTGTTGGTAGTTATAGGTGGTCATTGTTTGACTTCCGAAGAGTAACCGAAGCTCCAGGCAGGAAGCTTGTGTTGTTTACCATCTTACCTTCAAACAGGTGGCAGCAGAAAGAGCCCAGACCCTCATCAAAACTGTGAACTAGTGCAACATTGGAACATGTGCCTCCAAGACTAACTCAACTCTTTGTGCCTTCTCCCATGGTGGAAGTCTCATTTCTGCAAAGACAGACCACCTTGCAACAATCAACTTCTCCTCTGAAGAAATGTTCCATTAGACTTTTGATTCTGGACTCCTGACACACTTAAAACTCTAACATGTATTTTTACCATGATCTTGTACTGAACCCTCTTCATTTTGTTCTATTCCCCCTTTATTGTGTGAGTGCAAAAGGGGTGGACATTGCGAAACACCTATCTGCGATTTTGTGTATTTGTGAAATAAACAATCTCTTTTATTTTATCTTACCTCAGGTTTTCTGTGCAAGTTCTTCATACAGGATTGGAACACTTCAAATTTAAGGGTTGGGGATCTTACTGAAACATATAAGATCCTGAGGGATCTTGACATCGTGGGTGCAAAAAGAATGTTTCTCCTTGTGGGAAAGACCAGAACTAGGGGACACAGTTTAGAAATACAGAATCCCTCATTTACGATGGAGATTGAGAAAATGTTCCCCCAAAGGATCATGAGTCTTTGGAACTCGCTTCTCTCGAAAGCATGCAGGCAGGTCATTGAACATTTTTAAGACAGAAGCAGATAGATTCTTGACAAAAAAGGGAGTCAAATTGTATTGGATGAATACAGGAAAGTGGAGTTGAGGCTAAAATCAGGTCTCCATGACCTTACTGACTGGCAGAGCAGGCTTGAGGGGCCAAATAGCTTACTCCTGCTCCGAATTCATGTGTCTGTATGTATCTTTCTATGTACATAAGAATGGGAAAAGACTTTTTGACTCATCAAGCCCGTGATACACTATCAATTATGACGAGACGAGAGTAGAATGTAATCGAAGCTTTATTACAGAGATGTGTGGCCTCCTACAGCAGCTGACAAAATGGCTGCTGTATGGAGAGCACACATATTTATACTCCTCCTACTGAGCGGAGCTAGCAGGCAGGGATCTACCCCCGTACCTGTTGTACAGGGGCCTTACCGTAAAACCCATATATACAGTATAATACATCAGTGGTGCCTACCACATTCACCCCCTGTTAAAAATGAGTCCAGCGGGGGTGGTGGAGCACTATATACAGACAAGTTGCTTTTAACAATCACAGAGAATGTTATGAATTTAGGCGGTTCTGTGCCTTGATCTGTCGGCGAGAGCGCCGCAGTGCTGGTGCGACTCTGGCGCCGGCTTGGTCTTCGGTGACTCCGGGAGTGTGCCAAAATCCTCTTCATCCCCGGGTGGGAGCAAGTGGAGGACGGATTGTCCTGGAGTGGGGGCTGCGGTGGGGTGCGCCGGGGGAAGGGAGGGTGGCGCCGGAGCAGAGGGGGGGGGGGGGGGTGTGTGTGGGGAACCAGCTGGTGCCAGGTCTCTGAGGGAGACTGTGACTTGGCGGCCGTCGGGGTACGCTACATAAGCGTACTGCGGGTTGGCATGGAATAGCTGTACCCTCTCAATCAACGGGTTCTACTTGTGGAGTCGCACGTGTTTACGGAGGAGAACGGGTCCTGGATCTGCCAGCCATGTTGGGAGCGAAACTCCGGAGGTGGACTTCCTGGGGAAGGCAAAGAGACGTTCATGGGGGATTTCGTTAGTCGCGGTGCACAGGAGCGACCAAATGGAGTGAAGTGCGTCGGGGAGGACCTCCTGCCAGCGGGAGGCCGGGAGGTTTCTGGACCGTGGGGCCAGCTGGACGGCCCTCCAGACCGTCCCATTCTCCCATTCCACCTGCCCGTTTCCCCTGGGGCTGTAGCTGGTCGTCCTGCTCGAGGTAATGCCCCTGTTGAGCAGGAACTGGCACAGCTCATCGCTCATAAATGAGGATCCCCGGTCGCTGTGGACGTAGGCGGGGAAACCGAACAGAACGAAGATGATGTTGAGGACTTTGATGACGGTGGCAGACCATATTAGGGCATGGGACATCAAAGGGGAATCGGGAATATTCGTCGACCACACTGAGGAAGTACGTGTTTTGGTCGGTGGAGGGGAGGGGCCCTTTGAAGTCCACGCTGAGGTGTTCAAAGGGGCGGGAGGCCTTCACCAGGCGTGCACGGTCTGGCCGGTAGAAGTGCGGTTGCAGGCGATGAGCGGCCTGATAAGGTGCCCGACGGGCAGGGGTCCTGAGGCAGGTAAGATGGCGGCGCCCTCGGGCCGCACATGTGCTGGGGCAGGCAAGATGGCGGCACCCATTGGTTCTGAGACAGGCAAGATGGCGGCGCCCACGGGCCACACGTGTTGTGAGTAGAACAAGATGGCGGCGCCCACGGACCGCACGTGGTCCGAGGAGGGGAAGATGGTGGCGCCAACTGGCTGCACATGGGGGGTGCCGGGACAATAGCGGTGATTGAGCGGGCCTGGCACACTGCAGCGAAATGTCCCTTCTTGCCACAGGCCTTGCAGAGCGCGCTCCGCACTGGGCAGCGCTGCCGGGGGTGTTTTGACTGTCCGCAGAAGTAGCATTTGGGTCCCCAGGGGTTGGTTGGCTGCCGCGCATCGCTGGCGTGGGGTTGGCTGGGGGCGGTCGCTGATGGGGTCCATGATGGGGTGACCATCGGCAGGGTCCACGATGCACAGGGGGGGTGGGCCGCGCGGTCGGGGGCATAGGCCTGTACGTTGTGTGAGGCGACTGTAAGCGAGACCGCTAGTTTTTTGGTCGCCGCGAGGTCAAGCGAGGCCCCTTCTAAGAGGCGCTGGTGGATGTAGTCAGACCCTATCCCGTAACGAATGCGTCTCTCATCAGCAGATTCGAATAGCCGAAATAGCCTGGCAGTCACAGTCTGTCACTCGGGCGAGCAGGCACGCCAGAAATCTTCCACCGACTCACCGGGAAGTTGGTGCCACGTGGATAGGAGATACCTGTCGTAGATTTTGTTGGTCCGCTGAGCGTAATTCTCCTTCAGTAGCGCCATGGCTTCTGCATAGGTCGGCGCATCCTGGACGATGGGAAAAATGTTGGAGCTCAGCCGCGTGTACAGAATCTGGAGCTTCTGTGCTTCTGGGATTGCATCTGGAGCAGACCCGATGTTAGCTTCAAAACAGGCTAGCCAATGTTCAAAGTCCTTTTTTTTTTAATTTTTTTTTTATTTTTATTAAGGGGCAATTTAGCGTGGCCAATTCACCTAACCTGCACATCTTTGGGTTGTGGGGGCGAAACCCACGCAGACACGGGGAGAATGTGCAAACTCCACACGAACAGTGACCCAGGGCCGGGATTCGAACCCGGGTCCTCAGCGCCGTAGGCAGCAATGCTAACCACTGTGCCACCGTGCTGCCCGTTCAAAGTCCTTTTTGGCATTGTCTGCTTGAGGATGCAGCTGCAAGTGATCCGGCTTGATGCGGAGGCCCATCTCTGAAAAATCTCTGTGTAATAAATTGATGCACTATCAATTACGACGAGATGAGAGTAGAATGTAATCGAGGCTTTATTACACAGAGATGGGTGGCCTCCTACAGCAGCTGACGAAATGGCTGCTGTATGGAGAGCACACATATTTATACTCCACCTACTGGGCGGAGCCAGCAGGCAGGGATCTACCCTGTACCTGTAGTACAGGGGTCTTACCGTAAAACCCAAATATACAGTATAATACATCAGTGGTGACTACCACAGCCCGCTCCTTCCACAGTCTGTGTCAAACTAGCGGAATCAAGGCCTCCCACCCCGCCACCAAAGATTTTGTCACTGTCTTGCTAATTCTCATGTCAGTCAAACATGTTTAGTAATATGTATATTATTCTCAATTCTTAATAGTTAGGGACCCAGTTCCTTACCTTCAAGTGATTGTATGCTGCATAATATGATATACGTTTTTGTAGAAGAACAGTGATGTGGAAGCTTGTTGCGAAGTAAGTTAGATGGTGGTGTTATTGATAGGCTCTCTCAGGGCCCGATTCCCCGCAAAGATTTCGAAGGGTGGTAGTGAGTGGAAACTGCCGTGCCCATCCTGGCGCTCGGTCTGGCAAGGCCGGCAATGCTATTCAACATTAATTGGTCCACTTAATGTGGTTCCACGGGCTTCTTGTCACAAATGAAGGCTTGCCTAGTACCAGGCTGACCTTGATGAGGTTCTGCGGGATATGTCCCGCTCTCAGGTGGGTATGGCCGAAGCACCGAGGAGCTTGTCCCAGTCGCAGGTGGGCATTGCAGAGGCGCCGCACAGCATGGCCCATTCACTGAGATGCAACCGCGAGGCCGTTGACGCCTCGGTGTAGATATCGGGGAGCCGCCATGGCTGGCATAGCCAGATGATGCAGGGGCAGATGATGCAGGGGCAGATGATGCAGGGGCAGATGATGCAGGGGCAGATGATGCAGGGGCAGATGATGCAGGGGCAGATGATGCAGGGGCAGATGATGCAGGACAGCCAGGGCTCAAACAAGCTGTCCCTCCATCCTGCGGTGAATCCCAGAACCCTATGGGCACTAAGCAGGAGAGGGAACTGGGTGCCAACTCGGACCATGGAGTGGGGATGGTGGCCACCAGCTCCCCCGGGTTCCACCCCTCTGATGATGCCGCGTCTCAAAGTCAGCACACAGGACAGGGCAGCAGGGCTATGCATGTGCCGTTGACAAGTGCGCCGGGGCCATTGTTTGACTACTGCGAGGGGCATCAAAGGCCCCGGCATGTGGTAAGCAGTTGGTTGCCTCCACCTCAGATGTGCATCTTGGGAACACACCTAGGTGTCACGGTACAGCAAGGAAGGTTAAGCTCGTTGAGGATCACTGAGGGCACTGCGGGGGGGGTGGGGGGGGGGGGGGGGGAAGAGGGCAGAGTAGGCAGGCAATGTGGAGGGATGAGGGAATGCTGGGACAGTGGGACGGCACCATCGGGAGAGTGGGGCATTGTTGGACACCTCTTGCACATTAAAAACCCTTCACTACAAGCAGTATGATGCCTATGTCCCTTTCTTCCGCCCTCCAAACCCTTGGGCCATCTCTCCAGGCATCCCCATCCCCGTAGCACTCACCCACCCTCCGGCCATTGACATGTTGGTTGCTGCGCGTGTGTGGTGTTGCATTCCACAGTGTTCAAGCACAGTGTGTATGCATCACGGTCTGATTGGGATGCTCGGCCTCGGCAATCGATGAAGGTTATGGATGGTCATTGGAGCAGACAGGCAGGGGCCCCAGCTCTCCGGGCTCTTTGCTTGTGAGCAAAGATGGCTACTCACCTCCTTGGCTCCCTGCAGAAGCCCTTCCGCTCTTCAAAAGGAGTACTAATTGGCACCAGCGTGACCACTTGCTGGGGAGGCCGATGAATCACGGGAGGCCATTGGGTATGGGATGACTCCCGTTAATTGTATGGAAATAGGGCTTAAGTGGTTTCTCGCCACGCTATGGCGAGGTCTCAATTTTGCCTATGGGAACAGGCTGGTTGCACAGCAAACTATTTGGCGCCAGCCACGGTTCTCATTTTCGGCCTCCCCCGCTATTCACCAGCCTTGTTTCGCTTGTGCGAGAGCACAATGATGCTTGAGAATCTTGCCCTTACTGTGGTTTTCATATAGAAGCCCAAGGTATTAAAATTAAATGTTCCCATCAGTGTGACTCAACAGCGGAAAGCTGGAGAGGACTGTCAGGGGTGAGAGACTCCCCAATATCTCTGTGATGGGGGCTGTTAGGGCAGCAGCATTGATTGGAGCACCCGTTGGAAGCAGTTGTTGGCTCTATGAGGTGCTGTCCCTCCACATTCACAGCGTAAGCCAGGCCCACTCATTAGCTTTTGCCCAAGAGGCTCAGGATTTGGCGAGAAAACTGGTCTGTACAACTGGAGAGTTACAGGCCAATTTTCCATCCGAGTCTGACACTTTGCCAAATTCTGGCAAGTTTCTGCCCATTGTTTTGATAATGCAGAAAGGAAAGTGTGGCTGGAGCTCTCCTCTGAAATCCTCAAATTCACCCACAGATGTGCTGTTTCTATTGTACTAGCTGGGATTTCAGTTGTCTGCCATTTGACTGCCCTGCCCTATTTAAATTACTGTTGGGCTTGGGAAAGTTGGCAGTCTCTCTACTTTCCTGTTAAGACGCTGCTGACTCACAGCTAAACTGATACTGGGCGGTGACGGAACACTGACTTTAAAAAGAACATGCCATTTAATGCTGGAATAGAGGACCTAGTTTGAGCCATCTCGCCTGTGCCACGTCTAGTGCCAGCAAATCTTTTGGAGGTTCATTTGGAACTCTTAAAATGCATGTTTTGGAGGCCATTAGAGGCTGCTGCTCCTTTTGCACCAGCTCTGTTCCTTTAAGGTGCTTCAGTGAGTGAGCACAGTTTAAGGAGACTCCGATTGCTTTACACACTGAAAGAGCTGTTTGTACCCTGGTACATTCTTGAGATGTGGGTGTCAATGTCAAGCCATGCACAGATCAGATTGGGTAAGAATGATCGGTTTCGTTCTCCAAAGAAAATTAGTAAACGTGTTGCATTTTTCAACAACCCAATCACATCATATTAATTTTTACGGAAACATGTTGTTTTATTTCCTGATTTAAAATGAAACTGATTTTAAATTCTCGGGGCTGATTTTAAGCTGAGATATTGATCTGAATTATTTAGTCCAACCAGTAACAGAACCACAGCGCCAGATGAAAGATCTTGGGCGGGATTCTCCAATAATGGGGCGTGAAAAGCAGCGTCAACCACTCCGGCGTCAATGGTCCCCGATAATGGGGAATGCTCCCCTTCCTGGGGCCTAGATCGGTGCCGGAGTGGTCCCCGCAGCTCCAGCCGGCGCAGAACGGCTGGTGTGATTCCGCGCATACGCACTACAGCCGGTGTGATTCCGCACATGCGCGCTATGGCCGGCGTGATTCCGCGCATGCACGTGGGTTCCCGTCTCTGCGCCGGCCCTCGGGCAATATGGGGTCAGATCCCCCCACCCTCCCTCCAGGACATCCCCTGCAGACACACCTTCCAGGTCCCGCTGTATGGGACCTGAGTAACCCACGCTGGTGGGACTCGGCCAAACTCAGCGGCCACTCGACCTGTCGGGGCCAGAGAATCGCCGGGGGGTGGGGGGGGGGGGGGCTTTCAATGGCCCCGACCGGCGCGGTGGGAATCCCAGAGCGGGAATCCTTGGGGTGATTCTCCAGGAGGGTTGTTAGCCCCAGCAAGGATTCCTGTTGGCCTGTTGAATCTGACATGAGGCCCAAATCAGGATTCTCGTCAGGTGTCAAACCCATCGTGAGAGTCCTGGTCTGTTTCCCCATGGCGAGATCAGGTTCTCGCCCAGAAATGGCAAGAACATGATCAGAACTTATTAGCGCCTATTTAAATCTCATTAAGGAGATTGAAGTAGAATGCTGTGGCCTCCTGGGATGCACCCGCCACCTCCCAAACCCACCCAGCTGGAAGTGATGAAGGTAAAAGTCTTCCCTCCATAGCCTTCAAAACTTTAATGTCACTCCCAGCATATCAAGTTTAAAGATCTGTCAGATGAAGGTTTAAGTCTTCCCTTTGATATGTTGGAAACCGTTGAAGTTCTTTTTCCACATTCAATTTCATTCTCCTGTATCTTTTCCAAGCCTTGAGGTTTGCTGAGAAGCCTAAAAGGTTTGAACTGCATTGTTTACTTTCAATTTCAGAGTCCATTATCTTTTACAAGCCTTTTGATTGACAGGCCAAGGCTATTTCAAAGGGCAGTTTAGCTTTGTTTCTATAGCTCTTCACAGTGTATTAACTCTGATGTGCTTCCTCTTTTGAGCAGGTGTAGTTTCTAACTGTAGGTTTTTCTGAAGGCTTTTTCTTTGTTCTGAAGTGCTTCCTAGAAAGGCCAGGTGTTGTTTCTAACCACAGTTTTCTCTTTTGGGGTTTCTTCTATTCTGAAGTCCATCCTAGAAAAACCAGGTGCTCTGTCTGAGTGGTGCCCCTAGCAGTGACAACCTGTCAGTGCCAGGTTGCCACTAATGGTGCCAGGGGGCACAAGGAGCAGAGCCTTAAGGGGACTGAGGGGAAGGGGTGAATGGGGTAGGAGCCTTAAGGGGACTCTGAGTGGAGGGGGCGTACCATAAATTTGGGGATGGCCTTGCCAGCAATTGGGGGGGGGTGGGTGTGTGGGGCCTGCCAGTGATTTGGGAGGGGGATGCCATGCCAGCGATTTGGGAGGTGGGGGGAAGGCCTTTCCCAGCGATTGGGGTGGTGGTGCTGTCGTGTTATTCTGTGAACAGTCTGCCCTTTATGTCAAGGTTCCGGGCTTGCTGGCTTCTTCGGGTCCCGCAGCACAAATCACCCTGGCTCCAGAATAATTTCTAAGTGTGGGTGGATAACGCTGAATTGTTTCCCTCCCGAGACCAGACTTTGACATTTTGGGGGAGAAATCTGTTTCACTCTCCACAGCTATCCTAGGCCTAATGAATATTTCCATCATTTTCTGTTTTTCTTTCAGATTTCTAGAACCCTCAGCTTTTAAACGATCATAATAACTTCAATGTAATAGAATTTTATTATATTAGTTATGGACTCATTTCCACACATTTATAGATGCTTAACACTCAAAGTGTATTGGTAACAAATACATTTTACTGTAAGCTGTGGACAGCTTCCTAATGTATTGAACAATTTCCAGCATCTATAAGAAATTCAAAATTGCTTTTGTGAAACATTTAGGAAATTGATATAAAGTCCTGGTGCTGTAAACATTTCTCAATTTCCAGTGGCAATGTGTTGTTGGAAATTTTGAGCAGTGTGGCCTGAGGTTAGGGCTTGTGTGTGATGATTACAGAAACCCACAGCTTCTCCTTTTGTTGACGTAATTGCAACAGCTTTCTTACACCCTTCCAGTTTTTATACTTTAAGAGCTGAGTTGTTTAAGTACAGTGGAGGATGCAAAAGTAAAGACACACAAAAACACCCTACTTAATATCGTGTTAGAAGGTTACATTAGCTTGCCAAGTGCTCAAAGCATTTCTTCCCTTTTTATTTCAATTGTCTTTAATTCTTTTCTCAATGTATTGAGAGGGGTTCAGTACCGTGGGTGCCTGTTTAGCTGAGCTGGCTGGTCAGCTGGTTTGTGATGCAGAGCACGGCCAACAGCACAGGTTCCATTCCCCTACCAGCTGAGGTGATTCATCAGGGTCCCACCTTCTCAACCTTGTCACTTGTCTGAGGTGTGGTGATCCTCAGGTTAAATCACCACCAGTCAGCTCGCCCCCTCAAAGGGGAAAGCTGCTTATGCTCATCTGAGACATTACTGCGGACACCTGGCGGACATTCTTGGTTGAATCTCGGCCACATGTCTACGTGTGTAGATAGAATCATATGTGTTCTCTCAGTTTTTAGATGGATGCACTTTCCAGCATGGGGTAGCAATCAGGGGTGGGAGTTCAGCCTGAGTTTCCCACTCAGCGCCCAAGGATGCTGAGATTCTCTGTCATGCTTCAACAGCTGCTCTGACAGAGACCAGCTCATCCAGCACAGATCTGAATTAAAATCTCGATCTTCTCGCCTGTTGTGCAGTGCCTTTAACTACCAGGTCACTGGGGAACTTGGTTGGCCATCAGGAAATCTCCCCTCAAATATCAATGGAAGAGAGAAACAGTTTTTCCAGCAACATGTGGATGCCAATTTTATTCAGCAGTCTCTTCAAATAACGTGCTCAGTTAATTCATAACCTTGGAAGCAATCATATTAATTATAGCTTTCCTGACACAGGAACCTTAAAAAAAAAATTTGAGTAAAATCAAATAATTTCAGAAATATATACATTCATTGTAAAACTTGAAAATGGAATTGCATTTCCTAAAATAATGTGCAAACTACAATTAAAGTTACCTACTCATCAAGTCTAAGAGTAGTGTGATTGCACTTTTCAGATGTGTCATTTGTGGTCAAGTTAAATGAGTCACTTTGCTCTGCAAAGCTGGATGCGTTTATCTTTGCAATTTTTAAGGCCCAGTACAATGAACAGAGATGTCGAATCACTAAAATAATTCTGTTAACATTACAGGTTTTAGTCAACTTGCAGCTTTTTCACTTTTTGCTCATCATTTTGGTTCTGTCCCACTTTATACAAAGTAGGGATTTCCGTTTTTAGAAATGCAGTGTGTTTATTTTTAACATAGACTCCTGCCTTTTACATATTATCACCTGATGAATTTGCTCATTTAGAAACTGTAGCAACTCTATGAAGACTTTGATATATGTGACAAAAAAACTGTACATCTGGATATCTAAATCAAAAATCGAAACGCCGCATCAGAATGAATTTTAGAGTTGACAAACAGTGCCAACCTGAAATATTAACTGCCTTTTCTCCTTTCAGAAGTTAAAAAAAAATATTGTTACTCCGTGCCTTTCTGTACTTCTCTTTTTTTTAAATTTAGAGTACCCTATTATTTTTTTCCAATTAAGGGGCAATTTAGCGTGACCAATCCACCTACACTACACATCTTTGGGTTGTGGGGGCGAAACCCACACAGACATCAGGAGAATGTGCAAACTGGGTGGCACGGTAGTACTGTTGCTTCACAGCACCAGGGTCCCAGGTTCGATTCCCAGCTTGGGTCACTGTCTGTGTGGAGTTTGCATGTTCTCCTCGTGTCTGCGTGGGTTTCCTCCCACAAGTCCCGAATGACATGCTTGTTAGGTCATTTGGACATTCTGAATTCTCCCTCTGTGTACCCAAACAGGCACCGGAATGTGGTGACTAGGAGCTTTTCATAGTAACTTCATTGCAGCATTAATGTAAGCCTCCTTGTGACAATAAAGATTATTAAATTAATTAAAATAAAACCACACGGACAGTGATCCAGGGCCGGGATTGAACCCGGCTCCTCAGCACCATAGGCAGCAGTGCTAACCACTGTGCCACCGTGCTGGCCTTAAGTAACTTCTCTTTAATTATGCAAATTATGTGCTGAAAGGTGTGGAATGTCTCAGGTGTCAATCGTAAACATTTTCTGAGTCACGATGACTTGTCCGTCAGTTATGAACTATTTGACCTGTTTGCGAATGGGATTGGAGTACAAGAATAAAGAAGTTTTGCTACAATTGTACAGGGCTTTGATGAGCCCATGCCTGGAATACTGTGCACAGCTTTGTTCTCCATACTTAAAAAAGGACATACTTGCATTGAAGGTAGAACAGGGTGTGGTGAATGTGATTCACACTATATATAGTTGCCAATATCACTCCATGTATATATGTTAGTTATCTACCCATTGTAAGTGCAGTTGCACTATCCGACCACCAGGGGAGTCGCTCTGGGAGTACGCGAGAGTTTGTACTGGGCTCCTCCCTTGGCTCCGCCCAGGACTCCTCCCCCTGGGACCGATGTATAAAGATCAGTGCCTTAGAGCCAGCCTGCAGTTCACCTGAAGTTCAACGACGAATAGGCTGGCTCTATTGTAAGTGTATTAAAGCCTCTGTTCAGATCCAACTACATGTGTTCGCTGAATTGATGGTTCCATCACAGGGGATGTTCACTCACTTGGGATGAGAGTGTTGTCCTACGATGAGCAGCTGAGTAAATTGGGCCTATATAGTCTGGAGTTTAGAAGAATGAGAGGTGGTCTTATTGAAACATAAATGATTCTGAAGGGGTTTAATACTTGAGAGGTTGTTTCCCCTGGTTGGCAAATTTAGAACACAGTGCCACGGTCTCGACAAAAAGAACCAATCATTTAGGACTGACTTGAGAAGAAATTTGTTCACTGAGGGGGCTGTGAATATTTGAAATTCTTTGCCCTGAGTGTTGTAGATACTTCATCACTGAGTCTGTTTAAGATTGAGAGAGACTAACTTTTCTCAGGCAATGAAGGGATTTGGGAGCAGGCAGGAAAGTGGAGCTAAGGTCAATAATCAACCATGTTTGGAACAGGCTGGGTGGGCCGTATGGCCTATTCCTGCTCCTATTTGTTATGGTTTTTTTTCTCATTCTCTCACAGGATGTGGGCATCTCTTGCGAGGCCAGCATTTATTGCCTATCTATTCTCATGTAGCCGACAGACTATGGACGGAATTTTACCATATTGTTTAGGTGTCAGGCACAGACTGAAAACAAGTGTGTAGCTCTCCAGCTGCATAGACCAGTTTTATCTCCAGATATTGAACCTCTTTAAAAAGAAGAGTGAGGATATGGTATTACTCTGTGGGGTGGGGGGGGGGGGGGGGGGTGCTTGCTGATAGAGCCGGCACCCAGCTCCACAGAACTTGTTCCCCCCCTTCTCCTGACATGAGCTATCCAGGCTTCCCCTTCCCCTGGGCAATCACTACCCCCCCCCCCCCCCCCCCCCCCCCCCAACACCGTGGAAATATTACCGGCATTCCCCCAGTCAGTGTCCGCTCTCCCCAGCACCTAAAGGTTTCCTCCTCAGTGCCTGCTGTCCCTCCACCACACATAACTGGAACCCCCCCCCCCCCGCCCCTCTATGAGGCCCCCACAATGTAGCTGTGCCCTGGGCTTGTCCCTCTCCACCAGGGGCTATACTTACCTTTGCCCCCCCCCCCCGGAGGGATCCCCTCATCTGAATCTTGCTTTCAAAAATCTTAGATAACGTTTGATAATGAACCCAAGTGATCATACTTCTTGTATGAACCTAAACAGTGACTAGAGGAAGTTAATTTGCTCTATATTTCATTGCAACTGAGCCTGATCTTTTGCCCTCCCTAACCCAAAGGCTGAAGCCCCAGTTATAGGCACACAACTTGTGTACCAAATTCGATCAGCTAATTATGCAAAGGTGCACTGTGATTGGAGCTGCTAATTAATGAGGAAATGGCTCACCAATCCCTGTTCCATCATGAAAGCAAAAGAAAAAGAATATAAGGTTGTGAGAATTAGTGAGAAGCCAGAGGAGTGGGAAGTCTTTAAAAGTAAGCAAAGGACAACTAAAAAAGCAATAAGGTGGGGAGAAGCTGAAATACGAGTGCAAGCTAGCTAGTAATATAAAAGAAGTTAGCAAGAGTTTTTTTTCAATATATAAAAGGTAAGAGAGAGGCAAGAATAGACATTGGACCACTGGAAAATGAGGCTAGAGAAGTAACAATAGGAAATAAAGAAATGACAGATGAACTGAATAATTACTTTGCACCAGTCTTCACGGTGGAAGACACCAGTGGAGCCATGCCAGAGCTCCAGGAGAACCAGGGGGCAGAGATGAGTGCTATGACCATTACTAAGGAGAAGGTTCTGGGGAAACAGAAAGGTCTGAAGGTGGATAAATCACCTGGACCGGATGGACTACATGTCCAGGGTTCTGAAGGAGATAGCTGAGGAAATTGTGGAGACATTGGTGGTGATCTTTCAGGGATCACTGGAGGCAGGGAGGATCCCAGACGACTGGAAAATGTATAATGTAACATTCCTGTTTAAGAAGGGAGGGAGGCAGAAGACAGGAAATTACAGGCCGGTTAGCCTGACGTATTATTTATCCATTATTAAAGATTGCGGAGTACTTGGAAGTGCATGATGAAATAGGACTGAGTCAGCATGGTTTCGTTTTGAGGAGGTCATGTCTGACAAATCTGTTACAGTTCTTTGAGGAGGTAGCAAGGCAGTTAGACAAAGGAGAACCAGTGGATATAATTTATTTAAATTTCCAGAAGGCCTTTGACAAGGTGTCGTATAGGAGACTGTTAAATAAGTTAAAAATCCATGGTGTTAAGGACAAGATTCTGGCATGGATAGAGAATTGGCTGACTGGCAGAATGCAGAGAGTGGGGGATAAAGGGGTCTTTTCCAGGATGGCCGCCGGTGACTAGTGGTATGCCTCAGGGGTTGGTCTTGGGATCACAACATTTCACAAGATACATTTACTATCTGGAAGAAGGAACTGAGGGCACATTTGCTAAGCTTGCAGATGATACAAAGATATGCAGAGGCACAGGTAGTATTGAGGAAGCAGATGGTCTGCAGAAGGACTTGGACAGGTTAGCAGAGTGGGAAAAGAAGTGGCAGAGGGAATGCAATGTGGAAGCATGTGAGGTTATGCATTTCAGTAGGAAAAATGAAGGTATAGATTATTTTCTAAATGGGGAGATGTTTTGGAAATCAGAAGCACAAAGGGACATGGGAGGCCCAGTTCAAGATTCTCTTACGGTTAACATGCAGGTTCAGTCACCAGTTAGGAAGGCAAATGCAATGTTAGCATTCATGTTGAGAGGGCTAGAATGCAAGAGCAGGTATGTACTTCTGAGGCTGTATGAGGCTCTGGTCAGACACCATTTGATGTATTGTGAGCAGTTTTGGGCTCCGTATCTAAGGAAGGATGTGCTGGCCTTGGAAAGGGTCGAGAGGAGGTTTACAAGAATGATCCCTGGAATGAAGAGCTTGTCATTGAGGAGCAGTTAGGACTCTGGGTCTGTAATTGTTGGAGTTTAGAAGGATGAGAGAGGATCTTATTGAAACTTACAGGATACTGAGAGGCCTGGATAGAGTGTACGTGGAGAGGATATTTCCACTAGCAGGAAAAAGTAGAACCCAAGGTCACATTACAGGCTGAAGGGACGCTTCTTTAAAACAGAGATGAGGAGGAATTTCTTCAGCCAGAAAGTGGTGATCGGTGAAACTCTTTGCCACAGAAGGCTGTGGAAGCCAAATCGCTGAGTGTCTTTAAGGCAGAGGTAGATAGGCTCTTGAGTAATAAGGGGATCAGGGCTTATGGGTAGAGGGCACGAGAATGGGGATGAGAAACATCCCAGCCATGATTGAATGGTGAAGCAGACTCAATGGGCCTATGTCTACTCCTATGTCTTATGGTCTAATGCGGTATCTGCATTAGCGCAGTGCCTCTGAGTCTAAATGCTGTGGCCTCAATTTAAAGATTTGAGCACATAATCTGGGCTGACACTTCAGTGAAGTACTGAGGGAGTGCTGCATTGTCTGAGGTACTGCCTTTCACATGGGACACTGAAACGAGGCCCTATCTGCCTTCTCAGCTGGCTGTAAAAATTCCCATGCACTATTTGAAGAAGAACAACTGAATTCTGGTATCCTGATTAATATATGTCTCTCAGCCAATATCATTAAAAGCACTAAAATTATTACCTGATCGTTTAACTCATTGCTATTCAGGGAACTTCCATGTGCAAATTTATTCAGCATTTCTACATTACAATGGTAGGGTAAAGTCATGTGCTTCAGTAGCACGGATTAGAGATGGGAAAAATGAAGAGTCATACTTCTGATTGCGATTCAATGGGCATCATTAAACATGTGGAACTCCATGCGACAGTCTTCCTTGAATGACTGGGTATCAGCTGAAAATCAGATTGGACCCAACTGAAATGTCTATTGTGGTCAGAATATAGATTGACACTTGCACATTAAAAGTGGCGACTGGATGAAATACCAAATGGCCGTCAGTCTCCATAGAACCACTCAGCAGCAAAAATAAGTGGTTTTGATCAGAAAGTTTTCTTTAAAATGTTCTGGATCATTCATTATAGGCTTATTAACATAACCGTTACATCTTGAATACAAAGAGTGATCAGCACCTGCAATTAAATTTAAGGTAATGCAGTGGAGACAAAACCTTGGAATAATTTAATAGACCTGATCAGGCACCGGAGTGTGGCGACTAGGGGCTTTTCACAGTAACTTCAGTGTTAATGTAAGCCTACTTGTGACAATAAAAGATTACAAAGATTATAATTAAATAGACAGTGGGTGACTCAAGGTGAGCTCATATGCAACTATTTTTCCAACTTCCTTATTTTCTAGTGGATTCAGCATTAACAGCATTAATAAGCAATGTTAATTTAGATGATTTAGACCTGTTAGGTTGAATATTATCGAACATTCCTTTCCAAAGAGAAGATTCAGGGTCTGTCAGGTCCATATGTGTCAACCGATGTCAAAGCAATTTTAAAATTAATTTATGGGATAGCCCCAGCTTTTATTGTCCATCCCTAGTTGCTCTTCAGAAGGTGGTGATAAGCAGCCTTCTTGAACTGCCATAGTCCCTGAGGTGTAGATACACCCACTCTGCCGTTAGGGAGGGGTTAAGGATGTTGCCCCAGCAACAGTGAAGGAACAACAGTATATTTCCAAGGGTGGTCAGGGATTTGGAGGGAAATCTCCAGGTGGGGGTGATCACAGGTATCTGCTGCTCTTGTCCTTCTAGATGGTAGTGGTCATGGGTTTGGAAGGTGCTGCCTAAGGAACCTTGGCGAGTCTCTGCAGTGCATCTTGTAGATGGTACACACAGCTGCCACTGTTCTGGCAGGGATTGAATGTTTGTGGAGGGGGGAGCAATCAAGCGGGCTGCTTTGTCCTGGATGGTTTTGAGCTTCTGGTGCTGCACTCATCCAGACAAGTGGACAGTATTCCATTATACTCTTGAATTGTGCCTTGTAGATAGTCGACAGGCTTTGGGAGGTCAGGAAGTGAGTTACGCACAATAGGATTCCTAACCTTTGACCTGCTCTGGTAGCCACAGGATTAATATGGGTAGTCCAGTTCAGTTTCTGATCAATGGTAACCCCCAGCATGTTGATTGTGGGGGATTCAGCGATGGTAATGCAATTGAATGTCAAGGGGCGATGGTTATACCCTCTCTTGTAGGAGATGGTGATTGTCTGGCACTTGTGTGGTGCAAATGTAACGCGACTTGTCTGGCCAAGCCTGGATATTATCCAGGTCTTGCTGCATTTGACCATGGACTGCTTCATTATTTGAGGAGTCGCGAACATGATGCTGAACATTGTGCAGTCATCTGCGAACTTCCCCACTTCTTGTTTTTAAAATTTAGAGTACCCAAGTAATTTTTTCCAATTAAGGGGCAATTTAGCGTGGCCAATCCACCTTCCTTGCACATTGGGTTGTGGGGGTGAAACCCATGCAAACACGGGAGAATGTGCAAACTTCACATGGACAGTGACCCAGAGCCGGGATCGAACATGGGACCTTGGCGCCGTGAGGCATAGGGCTAACCCACTGTGCCACCGTGCTGCCCAACTTCTTTTAAAAAAAAATAAATTTAGATTACCCAATTATTTTTTCTATTAAGGGGCAATTTAGCGTGGCCAATCCACCTACTCTGCACATTTTTGGGTTGTGGGGGCGAAACCCACGCAGACACGGGGAGAATGTGCAAACTCCACACGGACAGTGACCCAGACCCGGGATCGAACCTGTGACCTCAGCGCCGTGAGGCGGTTGTGCTAACCACTAGGCCACCGTGCTGCCCTACTTCCCCACTTCTGACCTTAAGATAGAAAGGAGATAATTGATGAAGCAGCTGAAGATGGTTGGGCCGAGGACACCCTGAGGAACTCCGACAGATGTCCTGGAGCTGCGATGATTGACCTCCAATCACCACCACAACCACCTTCCTTTGTGCCAGGTATGACTGCAACCCGCGGACAGTTTCCCCCCATTCCTATTGACTTCAGTTTTGTTAGGGCTCCTTGATGCCACACTTGATCAACTGCTGCCTTGATGTCAAGGGCAGTCAACCTCACCTCACCTCACCTCTGGCATTCAGTTTTTTTGACCATGTTTGACCCAAGGCTGTATTGGTTTTGGATTTAGATTTATTGTCACGCACTGTACCGAGGTACAGTAAAAAGTATTGTTCTGCATACAGTCCAGGCAAATCGTTCCATACATGAAAAATATAAGACATACGATAAATACACAATGTAAATACATATACATAGACAACGGGTGAAGTATATATAGTGTAGTGCTGCTCATTGGAGAAGATGCAGGGAGAGATCAGTTCAGTCCATAAGACGGTCATTAATCTGGTAACAGCGGGGAAGAGGCTGCTTTTGAATCTGTTAATGTGTGTTCTCAGACTTTTTATCTCCTTGCCGATGGAAGAGGTTGGAAGAGAGAATAACCGGGTGGGAGGGGGCTTTGATTATGCTGCCTGCTTTCCCAAGGCAGCGGGACATATAGACAGAGTCAATGGATGGGAGGCAGGTTCGTGTGATGGACTGGGCTGTGTTCATGTCTCTCTGTAGTTTAATGTAGTCAGGAGCTGAGTGATCCTGCTGGAATCCAAACTAAGCAGGTTTGAGTAAGTGCCGCTTGTTAGCACCGTTGATGACTCCTTCCATCACGTTGCTGATAATGGATAGTAGACTGATAGGGTGGTAACTGGTTGGGTTGGATTTGTCTTGTTTCTTGTCTACAAGTCACACCTGGGTAATTTTCCACATTTCCAGGTAGATGCCAGCACTGTGGCTGTGCTGGAACAGCTTGTCTATGGGTGCGGCAAGTTCTGGTGTACAAGTCTTCAGTACTATTGCTGGATCAGAAAATGCCTCCTGGAAAGGCTATATGGTGGAAGCAGTCTAATGTTGGTGATAAATTGAAACAGTGAAAGGGAGAGAACTGAACGGTGTGTTCTAGACACTCTGAATACATGTGTTGTTCAAGAAGGCAAATATGTGCTGGGTAGGTGTCTAAAATGCAACTTTTTATTTATTCCTCATTTTAGCAGTTTTAATGTGGTTAAAGATATCATGAATATTATTTCTTGACACAATACATGTTGCTCATTGTTTCAATCGAGTGCTTTGAGATTGAGTATCCATTTTCAAATATATCTTCCAGGTTAGATGCACAAACTCAGTGTAACATCTTGAAAATAATCATTTAGACACCCATTCAGTTAACAGAGTGTACTTATTTCACTCTAGATTATCTAAACTTGTGTACACATATCTACACATGCATAATGGAAACTTGTCAGTTGTGTGCATGTTTCCTGAGCCTTCCCCAGCTTTGAAGACGCTTTTCTAGATGCTTTTCAGCTCTGCACTTGGGGTATTTGACAAACTGACACTGTTTTGAATTGAGTGTCTGAATTCAGCTTGTCAAATACACTCAGTGTAGAAACTGTGATCGGTTGAGTCATGGATGAGCAGCGACTGTGAATTTGTCTTTCATTCCTTGATATCTGAAATAAAAGTAGACCAACACTGTAGCATAGAATTCCAATTGCTCAACTTTCGTGGAAAATTAATGCAAATTAAATTCAAAGATGAGATGATCCCCATTGCATAGCATTTCAACATTTTCAACTTTTCTTTAATTACTTATATAAGTTCTGGAATTGTTTTAATCCTTTGGTTTTAACAGAGATGTGAAACTATATTTGAATAGTTTAGTTATGAGAAAAAAATGAGTGACATTTGTACATTGGCTGAAAGTAGTCTCGGGGCAGCAATTGTGCTAATGTGTACACATTAAGGCTGGAGAAAGCTATCTGTATAATCGGTGAGGGAGCAAAAAAGTGCTGCGTAATTATCCTGAGGCCAAATGTGTCATCATCTGTGAGGAAAAATAACTGGATGCATGGTAAAAACACACAGTGGGATTACAGAATCACAGAATTGTTATGGTGCAGAAGGATCGTGTCTGCTCCGGCTCTCTGAATAAACAGTACAGCTAAAACCATTCTCCCGCCTTTTCCCCATAATCCTGCACGTTCTTCTTTTTCACATAACAGTCTAGTTCCCCTTTGAGTGCTTCAGCTGAAACTGCCTCCTCTACACCCTCAGGCAAGGCATTATTCCGAACCCCACCCAGTCACTAGACAAAAATAATTCTCCTTCATATCTCTTTCTTGCCTCTTTCACTAATTATTTTAAATATATATAGAAAGAAAAATTGAGTAATTTTACTGTCAGATTGTTGCACAGTATGGGCAGCACGGTGGCGCAGTGGTTAGCATTGCTGCATCACGGCGCTGAGGTCCCAGGTTCGATCCCGGCTCTGGGTCACTGTCCGTGTGGAGTTTGCACATTCTCCCCGTGTTTGCGTGGGTTCCGCCCCCACACCCCAAAGATGTGCAGGGTAGGTAGATTGGCCACGCTAAAATGCCCCTTAATTGGAAAAATGAATTGGGCACACTAAATTTATTTAAAAAAAATAAAAAAGATTGTTGCACAGTAAACAGAAAGTTACTCCATATAAGGCTGCATGGTGTTTAAGATCTGTAGGCAATTACCAATATGAATATTTGCAAGTTATATTTTGGAAGCATTGTGGCCCGTATTGACCAGGAGATTGTATTCAGATTAAAAACACATGTGCTCTCCCTATGGTATAGCTCCACAGACAATAGCAGCTCTTCATGGTACTCACCCAAGGGCAAAATGATCCATGTTGCAGCCTTAATAGTCAGAGCTGGCAGGCTATTTATCTGTGGAAAGCTTAATCCAGAATTTAATGCCTATAAATGTATTCATTGTCAGCAGGGATCATTGAATTGTGATTAGGAGTGGGTACCTGGCTAATATTTTCCATTCTTAGCCCAGGGCGACTGGGGTCAGCAAAACCAAACCAACTGCTGCCCCAGTTGTGAGCAGCCAACTCTGCATAGATGAGTAATTAAATCTGGACCTTACTTTCAGGGTGTAGTACTGTAGTGGGTGGTGCCTTTGCTAATTGGACCATTATGTGAGCATAAATGTCTTTCCCTTCAAACTAGTCACAACACTATTATGGAAGTCAGATTTCTCTTCTGCCTTTTCAACAAACGTAGACCAGTAGGGAAGGAACCATCAAATTCTCTGCAGCTATTGCGATCACTTATTAAGCGAATCCATGGCACAGATTAGAATAATTTATAAGAAATAGTCACAATTTCGATGTAATGTGGTAGCCACTATAGATGCAAAAAACACAATTCATGTATTTTGTGTCATGCTATAAGAGGGAAAAAATAGTTTTTTTTGCTTACTTAAGCTTCGTTAGACATAGCACATACTGTACAAAAATGTGCTGTTGTAAGTACTTTTCACCCTTCCTATTTATATTGATTCAAATAGTACATCCTGGGTAATTGTAACTCTGGGCTAACTTTTACTTTCTTGTCATATTCTTCCCCTTGCCTTAATTTTGTAGAGGATTCAACCAAATTCCACAAAGGGACATAATTAATTTTATATTTCATGACCAATTTGAACCAAGTCTGCTATGTAATTAATGTACATTCTGCCATATTTAAGTTTATAAAATGCCTCTTTTCAAATATTGGCTTAGGGCCAGAGCACATTGTTGGAGTAGAGTTATTGAAACTTTATTCTGTATTTAGCCTTTATTGTACCTAATCTGGTAAACTCTAATGCAGGCTCCAGCACAGATATCCCTCAAGGAAAAGAATATTAAATTAATGAAAGGGTATTAAAAACAAACATGAATAAGAAAACGTTTAAAATAATTATTTCATTCATAGATTTTCACCAATAATTAAAACACATTATTTTTGACAATAACTATTAATCTCATACCTCCATGGCTGTAGCCAACAGTCAAACTTATCAGAAGGGTAGCGATTGCCTCAGCCCTGGTGTCCAATGTGTGGATGATGAAGACAAGCCAACCACCATCTGGTAATGAGGAAAATGTTTCTCAGCTTCTTTGATGTAATTGGCTGTCTGAAATACAGGAGGCTGTCATATCGAACCCATAAATCCCCAGCAGGAAACTCAAAATGAGGAAGATAACTCTGAGGTTTTTCTTGCAGGAAATATCTGCGTGAGAAGTGACAAGACGACAAGGTCTGTTGTGAAACCAGAGGCAGAAAATGTTTAACGTTAAACTTGTACCAATTCACAGAGGGATCTCAAACTGTCAGTCCAACCTGTTTTACATCTTCACTGGGGACATCACCACCTGCAAGTTTCCCTCCCAGACACATACAAACTTGAGTACAACTATATCACCATTTCTCCACCGTCACCAGGGCAACGTCCTGGAACTCCCCACCTAACAACACGTGGGTGTAGCTTCACCATGTATACTGCAGCAGTTCAAGAAGAAGGCTCACTGCTACCTTCTCAAGGGAAACTAGGGATGGACAATAATTGCAATGTTCGCATCCCATTAATTCATAAAAAGCAAAACAAAATGTAATACTATAACGCCTTTTGCATTAGGAGACTTACTATAGATTAAACTTGCGAGGGGCAGCACAGTGGTGCAGTGGTTAGCACTCCTGCTTCATGGCACCGAGATCCCAGGTTCGATCCCGACTCTGGGTCACTGTCCGTGTGGAGTTTGCATATTCTCCCCATTTTTGTGCGGGTTTCGTCCCCACAACCCAAAAATGTGCAGGCTAGGTGGATTGGCCATGCTAAATTGCCCCTTAATTGAAAAAAATGAATTGGCACTCTAAATTTATTTTAAAAAAAGAAAAAAAAAAGATTAAACTTGCTATCATTTTTTTAAAGTCGTCCGGACAAGTGGCAAAAGCTTGATCAAAGAGGGAGATTTTATTTAGAAGTGGAGAGGTTTTTGGAAGGAAATTACAGAGGTTGGGGCCCAGATGACTGACAGTATGGTTGTCAGGTTGTCAATGGTGGAATGAAGGAAGTTGGGGGAAAGAAACAATTTATATTCATGAAGTTTAATGTAGTAAAATGACCCAAGGCACTTCACAGGAGCATTATCAATGATATTCGGCACTGAAAGAGATATTAGAGCAGATGACCAACAATTTTATCAAAGTAGTGGAGGACTGGGGGTGGGGGGGGGGGGGGGGGGGAGGAGGAGGAGGTGTTGAGGAACATTTTAAAGGAGGGTATAAAGGAACAGGAAAGCTCAGGGACATAATTCCAGATTTTAGGGGCTTGACAGATGAAGGCCTGACCACCAATAGTGTGGGGATTAAAATTGGGGTTATGCAAGAAACCAGAATTTGAGGAGCAGAGATATGTTGCAAGAGCTGCAAGAGATTACAAAGAGAATTGAGTCCATTTGAAACCTAATATGAGACCAATATAGAACAGTGAGAACAAGGGTGATAGATAAAGACTGTGTTTATTTGTACCACAAAACTAGGGGGACACTTCTTGCACATATGAGAGATGCTACAAAGTGAAATTGGTGTCTTATAACTCATTTCATCATCTGTAATTCAACAACATGAATTAAGTTTTGAGATGCAAATGGTAATTTGTTATTAGGGAGCAAATGTTAGGATTCCCTACTGTTTGCCAGTCATCAATGTTTGTCATCATTATTAAAATTCTCATCAGAAATACATTGGGGTAGTGCTTTTTAATAGAACCTCTTGCAGATACTATCAAAAAGGCATTGAGGGTGTGATTTAACTATCACGTTGTGCCCGGCAGACATCTGGGTGCGCCGGCTAAATAGCGGGAAAGGCCAAACTCAACATAATAATAAACTTTATTAGTGTCATAAGTAGGCTTATATTAACACTGTTACTGTGAAAATGCCTTAGCCACCACACTATGGTGCCTGTTCGGGTACACTGAAGGAGAATTCAGAATGTCTAATTCACATAACAAGCGCGTCTTTTGGGATTTGTGGGAGGAAACCGGAGCACCTGGAGGAAACCCACGCAGACATGGGGAGAACATGCAGACTCCACACAGACAGTGACCCAAACTGGGAATCGAATCTGGGCCCCTGGCGCTGTGAGGCAACAGTGCTAACCACTATGCTACCGTGCTGCCCATTCGCAGTGGGCGCAAATCAGTTTGCTCTCTAACCAGCCTGCTCCCGATGGCGAGTTCCAAATATGGTCAGCCCAAATATGGCGAACATGTCATCAAACCTCATTTGCATTCATTTCCATCTCACTGACGAGATTGAAGTTCAATGCATGGCCTCCGGGAATTAACCGTCCCCCCAGCGAGGGCAGGGAAGTGGGAGGGGGGAGGGGGTTCGGGCTTGGTTGGGGGTGAAGCATTCCAGGCCGGGATAGGCCTTCAAGCTATCTTTAAATATTGTGGGTATGCATAGCAGGGGTAACTACAGCTTCTGCCTGTCTGTCCAACCAAACTCTTCCAGGACAGAACCTTGCTTTTGGTTCTATGCTGAAGGCCACTTTAACTCTCTTTGACTATAGCTTCACAGCTGAAGACTATTGCTATTGCTAATGAGGAATTGGCCTTGTTATTTCTGAGAGCAGTTCACAGCTGCAGGTTGTGCTCCTGCTGGTGGCTGCAAAGGCCTGGAGGCTGCTGTTGCTGGTCCTTCCTTTTCTGTAGCCGGAAAGAAGGACAATTTTTTCTTGGATACCTGGGTCCTGGAACATTGGGCCCAGTGAGACATATGGGTCTTGAAGCCAATCCAGTTTGAGGCAAGAAGACGCTGTGGGACCTGTGCGCGACATTCATAATAATAATAATCTTTATTTGTGTCGCAAGTAGGCTTACCGGAGAAGGCAGCAGCAGCATTGATGTAGGGTGGAGGTGGCACCCCATGACCAGGTAGCTGCAGCACATCTTGAAGAACCAGCTGCCCATCAGTCCAAGGAGGAACCCAGAGGGGGATGCCAGTGATGGTCCAAGATGCACTGGCGTCATTGGTCTTTTGAGACCAAGTGAGGCCTGTGCCACATCCT
Source organism: Scyliorhinus canicula (assembly GCF_902713615.1). Taxonomy (NCBI): domain Eukaryota; kingdom Metazoa; phylum Chordata; class Chondrichthyes; order Carcharhiniformes; family Scyliorhinidae; genus Scyliorhinus; species Scyliorhinus canicula. The sequence goes on along the minus strand of NC_052162.1, from coordinate 42,545,654 downwards.
CATGGACTTTGCTTCCCATGGAGGAGGAGGATAAGCACTCCCGGTGGCCAAGAAGATCACCGCAGTCCTGAACTTCTATGCAATCGGTTAACTCCAGCGCTCGAGCGGGGCCCTGTGCGGCATTTCCCAAACTACTGCCCACAAGTGCATCTGTGAGGTCATGGATGCCCTGTATGCCCAGGCAGCTGACTTTATCAACTTTGAGCTGGACCGGCGCTAAGGGAGAATTCAGAATGTCCATATTACCTAACAGCATGTCTTTCGGGACTTGTGGGAGGAAACTGGAGCACCCGGAGGAAACCCATGCGGGCACGGGGAGAACATGCAGACGCCACACAGACAGTGACCCAAGCTGGGAATTGAACCTGGGACCCTGGACTTAACTATATCAAGATATGTAGTAAATACAACTGGTTAACTATCATCCTACCCCTGACTCCCACTTTAATTGCCCCACCCTCTACCTACACGCACAAGACAGACAAACACAAAGGGGGCAGGAGGTAAAGGGGTGAAAGATAATAATGATGGAAGTCGAAAGATAAGTCTTTGCTTCAGTTGGTGGTCTTCTAGCACACTTTCTTCACAGCAAGCTTGCTGATTAAAGTCTCTGGTTTACAGCCAGTAAATGATCTTCTTTGTGGATTAATTCATTCAGGGTCACAGTAGTTTAGAAAATGCAGTACTTACAAGCAACAGGCCTTCTGGTAAGACATCCTATTGCTGTTCAATGAGTCAAAGTGTACTAACAGGTTTGAGAATTGCAGCAATTGCTTTACTCTGTTGAAACCTTCCTCCTGGGGAGCCTTCCAAGTCCACCAATGGTGTTTTATTTAACAGAATATGGAAGGGAACCAATTCTGCCAATAAGTTTGGTAAAAAAACGTCCATAGTACTTTACCATCCCCAAAAACGATTTGAGTTCAGTTATGTCTTTCGGAGCAGGTGCCTCCTTTATCACCTTGACCTGTCTTCCATTGGGTGTAATCCTTGTGCATCACAAGATACCCCAGGTAGGTCACCTCAGTGCACTTCTCTTTCTTGAGGCGAACCCCAGCCTCCTGAAATCCCTTTAACACCTCCACTAGGTTTGCTAGGGGCAGCATTGTGGCACAGTGGTTAGCACGCTGCCTCACGGCGCCGAGGTCCCAGGTTCAATCCCGGCTCTGGGTCACTGTCCGTGTGGAGTTTGCACATTCTCCCCTTGTCTGTTTGGGTTTTGATGCTCGGCGTCCGTCAATCCAGTTAAAGGGTGTGCTACAAGCTACAGTAGCCCCTAGAGCAGACTCTCCATTGTCCTTTGGAATATTGCACATTCTGAAGACAGGCCAAAATGCAAACCCGTGTACTGGGACAGGCCGCTGTGTATGTTTATCGTGACGTAACCCCGGGACGTGTCATCTAATTTGAGTTGCTGGTACGTTTGACTGATATCCAGCTTTGAGTAAGATTGACCTCCTGCCAGCTCTAGATACAGGTCTTCAATTCTCGGGATTGGATATTTATCCAGTTTAGTGGCATGATTAACTGTTAGCTTATGATTCCTACAAATGCGGATGGTCTTGTTTGGTTCAATACAGAGACTACAGGTGGCGTTCAATCCGAGAACTGAACTGGCTGAATAATGACTAGTTCTTCCAACCCGTTTAACTCAATATCCACTTTCTCTCATAAGGCACTGGACTTGTCCTAAAGAATCAGGGAAACACCTATGGATCCACATTAATCTTACCATGTAACCTTTTGATTTTGCCTAATTCATCACAGAGAATGCTCTCATATTTTCTTATTGGTTCCCACACATGAAAATTCTTGGCCCAGTTCAACTTGGTTTCTTTAAGCCAGTTGCATCCGAGAAGGCTTGGTCCTTCACCCATCTCTATTATCACTGGGAGCTGGGTAGACTGTTGTCCATAGCTTACAGGTACCATTGTGGTGTCTTTTATTTTTATTGCTTCTCCCGTATAAGTCTTCAACTTGGTGGAAATGCTTTTCAAGTTCAATGATAGTATTCCTTCTCTCGTTTTTTAAAATTTAGAGTACACAATTAATTTTTTCCAAATAAGGGGCATTTTAGCGTGGGCAATCCAACTACCCTGCACATCTTTGGATTGTGGGTCAAAACCCAAACAGACAAGGGGAGAATGTGCAAACTCCACACGGACAGTGACCCAGAGCCGGGATTGAACCTGGGACCTCGGCGCCGTGAGGCAGCGTGCTAACCACTGTGCCACAATGCTGCCCCTAGTGTATTCCCTCTCTTAGGTATTGAAATGGATGCTCGCCCATCACAATGGCTGATGCCCCTGTATCCACTTCCATCTTAAGAGGCTTCCCATTTACCCAGAGCTAAACAGTAATAGGGTCCATCTTGTCTGTTTTTAGATTAAACAGAGTGAATAGCAGAATCACGGGCGCTTGGCTCTCCCACATTGTATACTTGTAACATCTTAGTTCATCGATTACTCAGCAATCTCAACTTAGCTCTGCACTACTTCATCATCTGTCCTCTTTTGTGACAATAAAAACACTCAACCACCTTAAACTGACATGATATGGGAGTATGGTTACCTCCACATCGGTAACCTTCCACTTTAAGCAATACTGAATGATTGCTTACCTTTTTGCTTTGTTGGAGGCTGCAATTGTTTCTTGCTTTGCGGCTGCTTCAGTGGTTTTGACACCACAATTGGCAGCAGGTTCCTGCCCTAACTGGTGGATAGCGTCATTTTGTGCGCTCTGCAGCTCTTGTGAACCTTTTTCAGCGATTTCCATGGTCAGCGCTATCTACGTTGCTTGTTTAAAATTTATGTCGACCTCTGCAAGCAATTTGCATTGAATAGCGTTGTCGTTCTCGCTACAGACTAACCTATCCCATAGCATGTCGTTTAGGGTGGTTACAAAATGGCAATACTCCGATAATTGTTTCAGTTTAGCAATGTAGGTAGTGCTTGATTCGCCTGCGGCTCTCACCCTCATATTTAATTTGAACCTCTGGAGTATGACTGATGGTTGAGGTTACAATTGAGCCTTTGGTAAATTCACAAGCTCATTAAATAATTTAGAATTGGGCACGCTTGGGTCTGTAAGGCTGTGAATAATGCTATAGGTCTGAATTCCACAAACTCAGAATTGTTTTGCATTTTGCCCCTTCCCTATTTCGTTTGCTTGGAAATAATACCCAGGGCACTGAATGGATTGTGTCCAGTCCTCTGTGGAGGAGTCAAATGGGCGACACAGTAGCACTGTAGTTAGCACTGTTGCTTCACAGTGCAAGGGACCAGGGTTCAATTCCCGGCTTGGGTCACTGTGCAGAGTCTGCACGTTCTTCCTGTGTCTGCATGGATTTCCTCTGGATGCTCCGGTTTCCTCCCACAAGTCCTGAAAGATGTGCTTGTTAGGTGAATTGGACATTCTGGATTTTCACTGTAACTTTATTGCAGTGTTAATGTAAGGGTACTTGTGACAATAATAAAAATTATTATTATGTGTACCTGGACAGGTTCCATAGTGTGGTGACTAGGGGATTTTTACAGTAATTTCATTGCAGTGTTAATGTAAGCCTACTTGTGACACTAATAAAGATTATTGTTATTATTCACCCAAAGAGAGACCGTCTGGTGAGTACTTTTTAAAAAAAGACTGCGATTAAAACAGGATACGCACAGGTGTCAGGCCAGAGACAGTGTCAAGATAATTTATCCATGTCGCCAGATGGAAAGATACACTTTCACAGAGTTCAGAAATGAACCCAAAAGGTATTCATTAATAAGAATTGTACAGCAGCCTCATGGCTGTAGTAGCTCGCAAACTGTCTCCTTGCCTAGGAGTCTTCCTCACTATGGGATGATTCCACACTCTGAGTCCTGATTGGTTACCCAAACCACATGACCCTTACTCTGCTGTGTTTCCCTTAAAGGGACAATCATCAGTTACTTTGCAGCCTGTTCTTGCTGAATGGAACTAATTTCTTCATGTCTCTAATTTCTTTACTTGCCTAATCCTTTCCCACCTGTATCCATGTTTAATTCAATACCCTATTCCAAAGTCCTCTGCTCTTTAGGTTTCCAGTTTCCTGGCCCATCCTGTCTCCTATTCACCATGGATTTCCAATCTCTGTATATCTCTCTCCTCCACCAGTAAGGCTTTAGGACTTTTTGTTTCTTTTTTTATGGGGCTCAACCAGTCAGCGACCAAGACCAACTCCTCTGCCCAGCTGAACGTGTTCTTAGACTGAACAGGTTCACCGCCGACTCCACTCAGTTTCTCAAAATAAAAGGTGTTGATAAGAGAATCCATATGTATCAGAGCTATGGGGCGCGATTCTCCGATGCTGCGCGGCATACATGAATACAGTGGCATACATGTTCAGCACTATCTCCTGCTCCTGTAGGTGGTTGGACCCCTCCAACTGCACCTGCAGGCGCTGGATGGTTGCTGACACCCCCTTATGTAGTCCCTGGCTCTGTGACTACATCTCCACTATAGATGGGACTGCCTTTTCCAGAAGCCTGAAACCCATCTGGATGGCAGCTAGTCCCTGGGGTTGGGCCGCCCTCTTGACCGCCCGTCCCCTCTGGGGTTCCTATCTTCACCTGCTGCACCACTGCATGTCTATGGTGCCCACCAGATAGTGCCCCAGAAGTCTCTTCGCTAACATGCCCAACCGAGGTGAGTGTCTCTGGGACGGGGGAGGGTGTTGAGGATAGCTGTGACGGGACGTGAGTGTCGTCCCTGGACTGGTTCTCCGAGGTGTCTCGGACTGTGGGTCAAGGGCTCCCTTCGCTGTTTCTATCCTCCTTCTCACTGCTCTCCACCTGGAGTTCTGGTTGGGCTCGGGGGTGGGGTAGGGAGCCCGCCTCATTGGAAAGAGATCCTACCAGACACAAGACATGGCGAATGATGGAACCGCAGATCCGGTGGCCCACCCCTCCAGTCTTTTCCTTCTCCTAGTGGTTGTGGGCCGCCTTCTCCTGGGGCAGGCGGGGGAGACAGAAAATGCATAGTGTTAGATCGTTGGACACATACACCACAGGGGGTGGGTAGCTGATGGCCTTCATGACCAGGGCACCCGGCCATGGTGGCTGGTATTGGTTCTGGCATGTAGTATAGGGTGGGGGTCCGATAGCCCTCTGGGTGGGGGTGTGGGGAGAGTGGGGTTACGGAGGTGTGGGTCGGGGTTCAGTGCCGGGGCGCAGTGCTGCCTACTCACCCTGGCTGTCCTGAGTAGGTTGTGTAGTTTTTTACGGCACTGCTGGCTGCTTCTAGTGGTGTTGTCCATGGCCTCTCCCATCTGCGCCCAGGCCCGGTGCACGGCAGCGGTTGGCAACCTCCTTCCCACCCCGGGTGCAGGGCATCCAGCTTCTCACCCCGCCATGCAGGGTGACCTGCTTCTCACCCCGCCATGCAGGGTGACCTCCTTCCCACCCCGGGGTGCAGGGCATCCAGCTTCTCACCCCGCCATGCAGGGTGACCTGCTTCCCACCCCGGGGTGCAGGGTGACCTGCTTCTCACCCCGGGGTGCAGGGTGACCTGCTTCCCACCCCGGGGTGCAGGGTGACCTGCTTCTCACTCCGGGGTGCAGGGTGACCTGCTTCCCACCCCGCCATGCAGGGTGACCTGCTTCCCACCCCGGGGTGCAGGGTGACCTCCTTCCCACCCCGTGGTGCAGGGTGACCTGCTTCCCACCCCGCCATGCAGGGTGACCTGCTTCCCACCCCGGGGTGCAGGGTGACCTGCTTCCCAGCCCGGGGTGCAGGGTGACCTGCTTCCCACCCCGCCATGCAGGGTGACCTGCTTCCCACCCCGCCATGCAGGGTGACCTGCTTCCCACCCCAGCGTGCAGGGTGACCTGCTTCCCACCCCGGGGTGCAGGGTGACCTGCTTCCCAGCCCGGGGTGCAGGGTGACCTGCTTCCCACCCCACCATGCAGGGTGACCTGCTTCTCACTCCAGGGTGCAGGGTGACCTGCTTCCCACCCCGGGGTGCAGGGTGACCTGCTTCTCACTCCGGGGTGCAGGGTGACCTGCTTCCCACCCCGGGGTGCAGGGTGACCTTCTTCCCACCCCGCCATGCAGGGTGACCTGCTTCTCACTCCAGGGTGCAGGGTGACCTGCTTCCCACCCCGGGGTGCAGGGTGACCTGCTTCCCACCCCGCCATGCAGGGTGACCTGCTTCTCACTCCAGGGTGCAGGGTGACCTGCTTCCCACCCCGGGGTGCAGGGTGACCTGCTTCCCACCCCGGGGTGCAGGGTGAACTGCTTCCCACCCCGGGGTGCAGGGTGACCTGCTTCTCACTCCAGGGTGCAGGGTGACCTGCTTCTCACTCCGGGGTGCAGGGTGACCTGCTTCCCACCCCGGGGTGCAGGGTGACCTTCTTCCCACCCCGCCATGCAGGGTGACCTGCTTCTCACTCCAGGGTGCAGGGTGACCTGCTTCCCACCCCGGGGTGCAGGGTGACCTGCTTCCCACCCCGCCATGCAGGGTGACCTGCTTCTCACTCCAGGGTGCAGGGTGACCTGCTTCCCACCCCGGGGTGCAGGGTGACCTGCTTCCCACCCCGGGGTGCAGGGTGAACTGCTTCCCACCCCGGGGTGCAGGGTGACCTGCTTCCCACCCCGGGGTGCAGGGTGACCTGCTTCCCACCCCGGGGTGCAGGGTGACCTGCTTCCCACCCCGGGGCGCAGGGTGACCTGCTTCCCACCCCGGGGTGCAGGGTGACCTGCTTCTCACTCCAGGGTGCAGGGTGACCTGCTTCCCACCCCGGGGTGCAGGGTGACCTGCTTCTCACTCCGGGGTGCAGGGTGACCTGCTTCCCACCCCGGGGTGCAGGGTGACCCGCCTCTTCTCCACTGCGTCCAACAGTGTCTCCCGTTTAGCATTGGTGAAATGGGTGGCGCACTCCTTGCTGCCATTTTGTTGGCTGGGATGGTATATGTGGGAACAAAGTGCTTATATGTGGCTGCAGCTTGTCAGCCCCTCGAGTGTCAATCCCAACTCTGGCGAATCAGACAGTGGGAAGGAGGTTGCCAACTGCTGCCATGCACCGGGCCTGGGCGCAGGTGGGAGAGGCCATGGGCAACACCACCAGAACCAGCCAGCAGTGCCGTAAAAAACTACACAACCTACTCAGGACAGCCAGGGTGAGTAGGCAGCACTGCACCCCTGGCACTAAACCTCAACCCACACTCCCGTAACCCCACTCTCCCCACATCCCCACCCAGAAGGCTACTGGACCCCCACCCGACACTATACTTCATTGGAATTGATCGTTTTCCACATGGCGCCTGTTATGGGCGAGGATTTAGAGAACCCCAAAGTGTATCATGGAGTTCACCTGACCCACAACTTTTAATAGATTGTGGTATGGGGATCACATATAATCATCTTGAAAAGAACAAGTTGATTAGCGATACTCAACACGGTTTTGTGAAGGGTAGGTCATGTCTCACAAACCTTATTGAGTTTTTTGAGAAGGTGACCAAACAGGTGGATCAGGGTAAAGCTGTTGATGTGGTGTATATGGATTTCAGTAAGGCGTTTGATAAGGTTCCCCACGGTAGGCTATTGCAGAAAATAAGGAAGTATGGAATTGAAGGTGATTTAGCGGTTTGGATCAGTAATTGGCTAGCTGAAAGAAGACAGAGGGTGGTGGTTGATGGCAAATGTTCATCCTGGAGTTCAGTTACTAGTGGTGTACCGCAAGGATCTGTTTTGGGGCCACTGCTGTTTGTCATTTTTATAAATGACCTGGAAGAGGGTGTAGAAGGATGGGTTAGTAAATTTGCAGATGACACGAAGGTCGGTGGAGTTGTGGATAGTGCTGAAGGATGTTATAGGATACAGAGGGACATAGATAAGCTGCAGAGCTGGGCTGAGAGGTGGCAGATGGAGTTTAATGCGGAAAAGTGTGAGGTGGTTCACTTTGGAAGGAGTAACAGGAATGCAGAGTACTGGGCTAATGGCAAGATTCTTGGTAGTGTAGATGAACAGAGAGATCTCGGCATCCAGGTACATAAATCCTTGAAAGTTGCCACCCAGGTTAATAGGGCTGTTAAGAAGGCATATGGTGTGCTAGCCTTTATAAGCAGGGGGATTGAGTTTCGGAACCACAGGGTCATGCTGCAGCTGTACATAACTCTGGTGCGGCCACACCTGGAGTACTGCGTGCAGTTCTGGTCACCACATTATAGGAAGGATGTGGAAGCTTTGGAAAGGGTTCAGAGGAGATTTACTAGGATGTTGCCTGGTATGGAGGGAAGGTCTTACGAGGAAAGGCTCAGGGAATTGAGGTTGTTTTCGTTAGAGAGGAGAAGGCTGAGAGGTGACTTAATAGAGACATATAAGATAGTCAGAGGGTTAGATAGGGTGGACAGTGAGAGTCTTTTTCCTCGGATGGTGATGACCAACACGAGGGGACATAGCTTTAAATTGAGGGGTGAGAGATATAGGACAGATGTCAGAGGCAGTTTCTTTACTCAGAGAGTAGTAGGGGTGTGGAACGCCCTGCCTGCAACAGTAGTAGACTCGCCAACTTTAAGGGCATTTAAGTGGTCACTGGATAGACATATGGATGAAAATGGAATAGTGTAGGTCAGATAGGCTTCAGATGGTTTCACAGGTCGGCGCAACATCGAGGGCCGAAGGGCCCGTACTGCGCTGTAGTGTTCTATGTTCTATGTACACGGCCCATTCTACAGGAGTGGTACAGCAGAAATGGAAAAGTATTTTTTAAAGCAAAACAATGTTTATTCTATGAACTCAAGTTAACCTTTTTAAAACATACAGGGAACATCTTAGCAACCATTAATTCAAATACAACCCCCAAAGACTACAATACTAAGTAATCCTTTAAGCTTTCCTTTTAACATCCATAAGACTTAAAAACATAACCTTTAACAGATGCACATCAGGTTAAAGTCACTACTGAGAGCAGTTATTAGTTTTAAATCACCAAAGGATCGATTTACAGTTTTTAGACTACAGAGAGAGAGACTCATACAACTTCTGGCTGTGACTGCAGCTATCCAGCTCAGCAAACGAAACTAAAACACACCCTGCAGCAAACAGCCTGAAATGAAAGTAAAAAGCTGACAGAGAGCCCAGCTCCACCCACTCTCTGACATCACTGCAGTAATAAACACCCATTTCTTAAAGGTACTCTCACTACAGATCTTTATATACACACCTATTTATAAACACCCATTTCTTCAAGGTACTCTCACATGACACGCCGGTGCTAGCCCATTAATGGTTGACGAATTACTCTGGGAACAGTGTCAATTCAGTCCCGGCGTCAACACTCTTTCTGAAATGGGGTATCACGCCCAACAAGGTTATAAAACTCATGATTGTAGCACCTCCCTCCTAAAGAATAAAAGTCATCACCATAATGATGAGTTTTTATAAACACTATCCAAAGTATAACAGTTTATGACATTATATGCCCTTTAACAACTAACTTAATACATACAATGGTGCGATTCTCCAACCCCCCGCGGGGGGCCGTGCAAAGCGTGCAACGCTGCCCCGACGCCGGGACGCCAGTCTCCCGCCCGTAGCAGCGACCGGCAGCTGGATGGCGTAGGCCATGCGGTCCCCCCCCCCCCCAGGACCCCAGAATGGGGTCTCGGATACGGCGCCAGCATCAGAGTAAAGTGCTCCCGTTTTGGCGCCGGTGCCGTTTCCCCCCACTATCACATTTTCCACTAAACAGTCCATCTTGACAGCATCACCATGTTTAACCTGTGTTAACCCAACTATATGCAACAGTTAGGATTTAAAGTCCATTTTATAATGGCTTTGAAAGTTCTTTCACTCATGTACATATAAATTTGTTTTCCTGCAGCCTGTTCTTTCCTCCTATCCTATCCTATGACGGCACGGTAGCACAGCGGTTAGCATTGTTGCTTCACAGCTCTAGGGTCCCAGGTTCGATTCCCGACTTGGGTCACTGTCTGTGCGGAGTCTGCACGTTCTCCCCGTGTCTGCGTGCGTTTCCTCCGGGTGCTCCGGCTTCCTCCCACAGTCCAAAGACGTGCAGGTTAGGTGGATTGGCCGTGCTAAATTGCCCTTAGTGTCCAAAAGGCTTGGGTGGGGTTGCTGGGTTACGGGTATGGGGTGGAGTTCTGGGCTTAAATGGGGTGCTCTTTCCAAGGGCCGGTGCAGGCTCGATGCGCCGAATGGCGTCCTTCTGCACTGTAAATTCTATGTTCTATCCCCCCTTTTCACTGTCTCTCTACTCGGTTAAAACTTGTTACAGCTCTTAACATTTTCCGCTTCTGGTGAAAGCTTGAAATGTTAACTCTATTTTTGACCCCCACAGATGCTGTCCAATTTGTTGCATTTTTCCAGCTTTTGTTGTTTTTTATTTCAGTTTTCCAGGGTCTGCAGTATTTTGGTTTTGAATACCAGACTATAATTTGGATCAGAAAAGTGGTCAGAACGTGCAGACGGGTATTGTAGTCTAAGTCAGGGGAATGTGATTGCCATCGGTCAGCCAATGTTTGGTCACACTCAGGCCAGGCGTCTCCGATCCGGGTTCGATCTGCCACCGCTGTTAGCGAGAATGGGGAACTTGGCTCTCAACCACAACTCCATTCACAGCAGCGGGACCGGAGAATCCCACCGGCATGAGCGCACTCCGGCCTTGGCACGCGTATCCAAAATCAGGACCTGAATGTGGAGGATCTTGTTTGCACACCAGTGCGCAGCTAACAGAACACAGACGAGTAAATTAAACCTGGACGCCTACTGTAGCCATCTAGGATAGCCACTTATACAGGAAACATGGACACTTGCAAAGACTCAAGGGAAATATAGCCAATGCAGGATTCCAGCAAACTCAGATTCTGAATATATATTTGCTGACAGAGAACCAGACAGTATTGAAACCCCAAACCGATTTGCATTCTAGTGACCCATTTCCCCAGGACAAAGGACTGGTACTCAGGAATCAGATACAATTCCAGACACATCGATACCACTCCCTTCACCCAGGAAGCCCAAACAGCCAAGGTCAATGACCGCTCAGGACACGCCCAGCCATCAAGGCACCTGCCCCTTTATTGGCTCAAATCGAAGGCAGCAATCGAAGCCTGCCGAATTATTGGGTCCAAAGCTAAGGACCGCCCAAAAGAGCGCGAAACACCAAAGGATAAAGAGAGACACTGCCATATGTTCAAACTCTTTTGGCCCTGGCACACTGGCACTCTTCTGCCCGGCCTATACCTATACCTGGAGCCAACTGCAGCACCACGACCAGAAGCAAGTTCAAGATTAACGATCGCTACCAGACGGATGAGTCCAGCAGAACCGAAGTTACTTCTCCAGACCCAGCCACTCCAGATCAGAAGAAAGGCCTTGTTCCTCTGCCAAAGCCGGGTGCCTGAAAGTTAAGTACGGGTTATTGTAGTGTTAGGTGTAGTTTAGCTTGTAGTGTTTTTATGTTGCATGTGTGAATTAATCTTGTGTGTAAATAAACCATTATTGAACTTGAACTAACTGACTGGTTGTTGGGTCTTTGATCAATATCCGGTTGAATCTTGTGGTGGTATCATCTGATACCTGGCGACTCTGAAAAGCATTATTACTCAATATTAAGAACGGCAACATTATTGGCGTCTCGGATGCAGAATTGGCAACAGTTATTAGTGATGCGGGTGGGATAGTATTCGTTCATTAAAATTGGCAACACTACCTTCCCTCTTTGGATAGCTCATTGGATAAACTTATTGACTCTTCGGCAAATGCAGCTAATTCATCATCGGTTAGGCCAAGCATAAAAGAATCAGGTCTTGAAAGGTTCGACAATCATAAATATTTGTAATATTTTAATATTTAATTCCAAATAATATTTCTACCGTTTCAATGCAAATTTATATTTTTTCTTATGTTCTTTTGCATGGTAAACATCTCTTGGAAATATATTTGAGCTGGGTGAGATTGTGATAGAAGCCAAAAGGGGTTATTTCAACATTCTGCTTTGGGGTTGCTAAGTCATCGTCAAAGGGAAGTAACAGTGTTCATTTAACCGCTGTTGATCAGTTCTTGACTGTTAGTTTATGAAGTTGCTCAAGAATGGCCGTTAATATTTACCCACCCTGTATGTGCAAGATAGAGGGTGTGACTGCCACAGATTAGTAGAACATTCAATTATTTCTTAAAGAGCCAGTATGGCTGCACTTGGCATACAAACCAGTCAAGAATTCTAGTAAAAGCTGCCGCAGATCCCCCCACCCCCGCAAAAAAAGCTGACAGTTTAAAAAACATTTGGCAACTCATAAACTGACCTGAAGGTAGACCTGTGACCAACTATTGCTCTAGACTCTAGAGTCTAGAGGAAATAAATTAAATTGTACTTTAAAAAAAAAAGTATTTTTGGGATCGCTTTCTGAAATTTGTTCCTTTTTCTGAGAAAGCTCGATTTCAAATGCTTGCCTAAGATATATAAAAACAGATAACTGCAGTGAACATGCAGTGGAAACTAAATGTATTGTATCATAAATTGGAAATGCACTCAATAGCCCATCACTTGTACTCCAGGGGTAACTGCAGTGAACATGCTGTGGAAACTAAATGTATTGTATCGTAAATTGGAAATGCACTCAATAGCCCATCACTTGTACTCCAGGGGGAAATAGAAACATGCAATGCCAGCTTTAGAAAATCCGTAAATTGTGAAGGAATGAATTTTATTTTCTAAGGGGTTTGGGGGCATGCTCCTCCAGACAATTTAGAGTTTTGTTTTCTCCTGCATTCTCCTTGGCTATTTAACCTTTTAGAATTATGCAGGCAGTAATACCATTTGAAATAAAGAATGTAACTGTTTTGTTAACATTGTTATTGAAATATTACAGATCTTTGGCAATTTATAACATGGGCTTGTTCAATGCTGCTCCAACATGTTCACAAGCCCTGTAGTGGCCAATATCAGAGATACCCGGGACAGCACGGTGGTGCAGTGGTTAGCATTGCTGCCTCACGGCGCCACTGTCCCAGGTTCTGGGTCACTGTCCGTGTGGAGTTTGCACATTCTCCCCGTGTTTGCATGGGTTTCGCCCCCACAACCCAAAAGATGTGCAGGGTATGTGGATTGGCCACGCTAAATTGCCCCTTAATTGGAAAAAATGAATTGGGTACTCTAAATTTAAAAAAAGAGATACCCTAATTCACTCTAATTGATGACTTTGTGACCAGTAACAGAATGACTGCATATCTTCCTGACTCACCACGGAACCAGGAAGGGCTGGGGAAATAAAACTGAACAAAAAAGAGATTGAGTAAAAAGGCTCGATATAAACTTATATATATTATATATACGTCATTAAATATTTGCCCTCTGTATGCTATTGGTGCCATTAAGTACATCAAATACCACGAATATGCACTTCCCTTCTACCCAAAAAGAGCCAAACCTTCCATGCTCTTCTTTGATCAGCACCATTGGACTTTTTGTGCCAATCTGAACAGGTGGGTGGGACCTTAACGTTTCATCAAATAGATGGTATCTCCAACTGTGATCCACATTCTTAACGTTACACTGAATTGTCAGCCTAGATTGTGTGATCTAGTACCGGAGTGAATTTGAATAAGCACCCTACGGCAAAACTCCATTTTTTTTGACTACTTAAAAAGCAAATATATATCATTCTAGGTACAAGAGAATTTTGAAAAACATGAGCATGATCATCTCACAGGAAAATCACATGCACAAAGAAGATGCGCTAATACATGGAAAGAGTAAAGCTGCAAATCTGCAAAATACTGCTGAGCCTATTTTACATGATCATCAGACAGACTTTAGCTTACATTGGTGCAATTTGATTAATCAGTGTTACATAGATACATAGAAGATAGGAGCAGGGGGAGGCCTTTTGGCCCTTCAAGCCTGCTCCACCATTCATCACGATCATGGCTGATCATCCAACTCAATAGCCTAATCCTGCTTTCTCCCCATAGCCTTTGACCCCATTCTCCCCAAGTGCTATATCCAGCCGCCTCTTGAATATATTCAAAGTTTTAGCATCAACTATTTCCTGTGGTAATGAATTCCACAGGCTCACCACTCTTTGTGTGAAGAAGTGTCTCCTTATGTCTGTCCGAAATGATATACCCTGAATCCTCAGGCTGTGACCCCTGGTTCTGGACACACCTATCATTGGTAACATCTTCCCTGCATCTACCCTGTCTGGTCCTGTTAGAATTTTATAAGTCTCTATGAGATCCCCCCTCATTCTTCTGAACTCCAGCGAGAACAATCCCAACCTAGTCAACCTCTCCTCATATGACAGTCCTGCCATCCCTGGAATCAGTCTGGTAAACCTTCGCTGCACTCCCTTGAGAGCAAGAACACCCTTCCTCAGAGAAGGAGACCAAAACTGCACACAATGCTCCAAGTGTGGCCTCACCAAGGCACTGTACAATTGCAGCAACACATCCCTGCTTCTATACTTGAAACCTCTTGCAATGAAGGACAACATATTATTAGCCTTCTTTAGCGCCTGCTGCACCTGCAAGCTTACCTTCAGCGAATGGTGCACAAGGACACCCAGGTCCCGCTGCACACTCCGCTCTCCCAATTTACAACTATTCAGGTAGTAATCTGCCTTCCTATTTTTGCTTCCAAAATTAAACCTCACATTTATCCAAATTATACTGCATCTGCCATTGGTTTGCCCACTCACCCAACCTGTCCAGATCTTGCTGCAGGATCCCTGCATCCTCGTCACAATTCACCCTCCCATCTAATTTGGTATCATCTGCAAACTTTGAGATGTTACATTTTGTTCCCTCACCCAAATCATTAATATGTATTGTGAATAGCTGGGGTCCCAGCACCGATCCCTGTGGTACCCCACTGGTTACTGCCTGCCAATTTGAAAAGGAGCCCTTAATCCCTACTCTTTGTTTCCTCTCTGCCAACCAGTTTTCCATCCACCTCAATACATTTCCCCCAATCCCATGCGCTTTAATTTTGCATAATAATCTCTTATGCGGGACTTTGTCAAACGCCTTCTGAAAGTCCAAATATACCACATCGACTGGCTCCCCCTTGTCGATTTTACTGGTTATCTCTTCAAAGAATTCCAACAGATTTGTCAAGCATGATTTTCCCTTCATAAATCCATGCTGACTCTGACTGATCCTGCCACTGCTTTCTAAATGTTCCACTATAAATTCCTTGATAATGGATTCAAGATCTTTCCCCACTACCGATGTTAGGCTTAGTGGTCTATAATTCCCTGCTTTCTCTCTACCTCCCTTTTTGAATATCGGAGTGACATGAGCTACCCTCCAATCTGCAGGGACAGTTCCAGAGTCTATAGAATCCCGGAAGATGACCACCAGTGCATCCACTATTTCCAGAGCCACCTCCTTAAGCACTCTGGGATGCAGATTCTCAGGCCCTGGGGATTTATCTGCCTTCAATCCCATCAGTTTTCCCAGAACCATCTCCCTCAGTTCTTCCCTCTCACTAAACCTTTCATTCTCCAACATTTCTGGGATCTGATTTGTGTCCTCATTTGTGAAGACAGAACCAAAGAATGTATTTAATTGCTCAGCTATTTCTTTGTCCCTTAATATGCATTCCGCTGTTTCTGTCTGCAGTGGACCTACATTTCTCTTTACCAATCTCTTTCTCTTCACATATCTGTAGAAACTCTTAGTGTCAGTCTTTATGTTCCCTGCAATCTTCCTTTCGTACTGTACTTTCCCCTTCTTAATCAAACCCTTCGTCCTTCTTTGTTGAATTCTAAACTGCTCCCATTCCTCAGACCTATTATTTTTCTTGGCCAATCTGTATGTTTCTTTCTTGGATCGGATACTATTTCTAATTTCCTTTGTAAGCCATGGATTGGCCCTCTTACCCCCTTTGCTTTTGTGCCAGACAGGAATGAACAGTTGCTGTAGTTCCTCCATGCGTTCCTTGAAGGTTTGCCATTGTCTATCCACTGTCATCCCTTTAAGTAACACTCCCCAATCTATCGAGGCCAACTCACGCCTCTTATCCTCATAGTTCCCTTTATTAAGATTCAACACCCTAGTCTCCGAATCAACTACTTCACTCTCCATCTTGATAAAAAATTCTATCATGTTATGGTCGCTCAGCCCCAAGGGGTCTCGCACAGCCAGATTGACAATAATTCCCTTCTCATTACACAGTACCCAGTCTAAGATGGCCTGCTCTCTAGTTGGTTCCTCCACATATTGGTCAAGAAAACCATCCCGTATACACTCCAGGAATTCCTCCTCTACGGCATTGTGGCTAATTTGATTTTCCCAATCTATGTGAATCACCCATGATGACCGATATTCCCTTATTACATGCATCTCTAATTTCTTGTTTAATGCCATTCCCAACCTCACCAGTGCAGTTTGGGGGTCTATATATGACACCCACTAATGTTTTTTGTCCCTTGGTATTTCTTAACTCTGCCCATACAGATTCCACATTGTCAGAGCTAGTATCCTTTCTCACTATTGTGTTAATTTCCTCTTTAACCAGCAATGCCACACCACCACCTTTTCTTTTATGCCTGTCCTTCCTAAATACTGAGAACCCTGGGACATTCAGTTCCCATCCCTGTTCACCCTGCAGCCATGTCTCCGTAATCCTAATTATACATATCCAGTTATATTGTTTGCGGCCACAGAAACGCCTGTCTATTCCCCTTACAATTGAATCTGCTATAACTATTGCACTGTTGCACTTATTACTCCTCCCCTCTGCAGCAGAACCAACCGTGGTGCGACGGGTTTGGCTGTTGCTGTTATCCCCTGAGAGGCCATTCCCCACTACAGTATCCAAAATGGTATATCTGTTCTGCAGGGGCATGAATACAGGGTGGAGTGGAAGTACCTGTTCGGGGATGCTGGTACGGGAATTGAACCCGTGCTGCTGGCCTTGTTCAGCATTACAAGCCAGCTATTTAGCCCACTGTGCTAAACCAGCCCCAATTGCCCCAGCCCCATGTAACAGACCTATTGGGAATTATGGGAATACTAGAAGAATTTGGCCAGATCTCAGGTTAGGAGGTGGCAGCGGGCAGGGATTGAGAGATTTGGGGATCTCTTCATTGAGGAGGGTTTCCCGAGTCTGGAGGAGCTAGAGGAGGAGTTTGAGTTATCCAGTGGGAAAGGATTTCGGTACCTGCAGGTATGGGACTTTGTCCGGAGGCAGGTTCCAAGCTTCGGTCGCCTCCCTCTAAGGGGACTACAGGATAAACTGATGTTTAAAACAGGGGAGGGGAGGGTCTCGGAAATATATAAGGAACTGATGGACGGTAGCATTGTGGATAGCACAATCGCTTCACAGCTCCAGGGTCCCAGGTTCGATTCCGGCTTGGGTCACTGTCTGTGTGGAGTCTGCACATCCTCCCATTGTGTGCGTGGGTTTCCTCCGGGTCCTCCGGTTTCCTCCCACAGTCCAAAGATGTGCAGGTTAGGTGGATTGGCCATGATAAATTGCCCTTAGTGTCCAAAATTGCCCTTAGTGTTGGGTGGGGTTACTGGGTTATGGGGATAGGGTGGAGGTGTTAACCTTGGGTAGGGTGCTCTTTCTAGGAGCCAGTGCAGACTCAATGGGCCGAATGGCCTCCTTCTGCACTGTAAATTCTATGATGAATGGGAAGAGGTCCCGATCGGGGAGGTGAAGAGGAAGTGGGAGGACGGGTTGGGAGGGGAGTTGGAAGTCGGGTTATGGGAGAAGGCCCTGAGGAGAGTCAACACATCCTCGTCGTGTGCCAGGCTTAGCCTGATCCAGTTCAAGGTGGTCCACAGGGCTCATTTGACTGTGGCCCGGATGAGTAGGTTTTTTGAGGAGGTGGAGGACAGATGTGGGCTGTGCGGGGTAAGTCTGGCAAATAATGTACATATGTTTTGGGCGTGACCAAAGCTGAGGGGATTTTGGCAGAGATTCTCAGATGTCACATGTCAGAGGTCCTGGAAGCGAGGGTGACTCTGACTCCAGAGGTGGCAATATTTGGAGTGTCGGAAGATTCGGGAGCCCAGAGGGGGAGAGAGGCTGACATTTTGGCCTTTGCCTTGCTGGTGGCCAGGAGAGGGATTTTGCTGGGATGGAGGTTATCGGAGCCTCCAAAGTCGGGGGTGTGGGTCAGTGACACGGCAGGGTTTCTCAGGCTAGAGAAGATTAAGTTCGCCTTAAGGAGTTCAATAAAGGACTTCGCTTGGAGGTGGCAGCCGTTCATCGACTTCTTTAAGGAAAACTAATCGTCAGCAGAAGGGCGGGGGAGGAATGGCGGTGGAGGGGTGCAGTGAGAGAGGTATGGAAGTGAAGAATAAGGGTAGTCAATCTAATATATGGGTAGCTAGGAGTCAGGGCGGGGAAGGTGGGTATGTTATTGTGGGGCTTTTATGGGCGTCGGACTGCTCTGTTGTTTAGAATGTTAAAATGTTAAAATTATAAATGCCTCAATAATAAAGTTACGTGGCAGGATTCTCCGGCGGCTGACGGAGGAATTGAGAAACACGATTGGGCGCAGAATCGGTTTCGACGCCGAAATCGAGGCTGGTTTCGCAATTCTCCGGTGGCATTCCGCACGTACAGTAAATGCTGTTCGCATATTATTAGTGTCCCCACTCCGGTATTCTTTGGGGCCTCCATGATTCTTCGCCTCTGCCAGAGGAGCTTCCATCGGCGAGGTTCATTGCCCTTTTAAAAATCGAGAAATAGGCGCCGTGGCTGATGAAGGAGAGAGAGGAGGTAGGACATGGAGAGGCATGATCGCGGGTTGATGGGGGACGGGCGTGCCTCCACCATGAAGTCGGTAACATCGGGGGTGGGGGACTCGGGGTATATTGCAGTGCACTATCAGGCAGTCGAGACAGCGGAACCACATTTTGAGGAGTACGACCCCGTGACCTCCAGGGCCCACAAAGGGTGCTGAGGGCACTGATGTCCGGCACTCCGCCATCTGTCTTGGTCCTCTCCCCATCTGTTGTGGGTCAACGTCTCCTGCAGGGACACAGAGGATGCATCGTGATCCGCATGCATCCTTCGTCATGGGGTTGAGAAGGGGGGGGAGGTTTCGTTCGGGGGTGGGGCACATGAGGGGATGGGGAGCATGGTAGGGTGGGGAGAATGATGGGATGGGGAGTATGGTGGGATGGGTAGTATGGGGGGAATGGGGAGTATTTGGGAAATGGGGAGTATTGCGGGAGGGGTACAGCATGGGTGACACTGCTGGACATGGGTGAGCCAGGGCACGGAACGGTGCTGGGTGGGGGAGGTGCCAGGCACATACTCGTGGTGGCGGAGGGGAGGGGGGGGGGGGGGGGCGGGCGGTTGAGGGTTGTGGGCAGGGCCCGTGCCCGGGGGCCGGAGCCAACCCACCCCTGCAGCCCAGTGGAGATTGTTGACCCTCTTAAGGCACTTGGAGCCATTCCTCCTGGTGTGGCTTTCTAAGATGATGGCCACTACCACTTCCTTCCACGTGGCACTGACTACCCTATGGCTGACCCGCTGAGACCCTTGGGCGAAAAGGGCATCCTATTTGATTTCAACTGCGTCCAATGGTCTGGCCAGGTTGGCATCCCCGAACCGTGGGGCTGGTCTCCTTGGCGACATGGCTGCGGACTATGTGGCAGGCTGTGCGAGAGTGGGTTAATTGCCGCTTTCCCTTGTTAGCAGGGGGTTAGCGAGTGCGGTCCCGACGAATCAGCTGGCGGGACAGTCAATTGCGGCGTGAAGCCTGTGGGGCCTCTTTGAGTGGTCCAATTAACGTTCTACAGCAGTGACGGCCTTGCCGGGTCGAAGGTCGGGAAGTTTGTGGCATTTCCTGCTTGCTACCACACTTAGAAACCTTTCCATTAAATCGCGCCCCATGTTTCTAGGACATTTAATCACCACTTCTTGATTTTCCTAATTATCTTCACCCCTGCTCTTTTTAACTTCAATGGTCTATTTCATGTACATTTTTTTGATTAATGTATTTTTTTTCTTTTACATATTCAGGATTATGTGGCAGTTCTGATGACCACACTTCTCCTTTTACTAACTGATTTTTAAAAAATGATTCCCTTTTATGAATCATTTTCAGTTGAGGTCAAAGTTGCTCCTGTTCAAAATGTACAAAAAGAAGAAAAAGGATTTTTTTTTAACAGGTTCCTGCTATTTTTCTTGATTTGGTTTATTTGAGCAGCTGTGGAGAGAGCCTCCCATTGGCAGCTGAGAGTGGGATTGCCTTTAGTCATGTTACCTATGAGAGAAAAATATAAGGTGCCAGGCCTTATGATTGACTAATTGTCCCAGCCAAGTTCTAATTAGTCGCACTGCAGAGGGGAAATCATATGAACTCTATACCTTGGTTTCTTTCTTTTGGGAAGTGAAGTGCGATTAAGTGTATTTTTAGAGTTTTTTTGTGTTAAGTTCGCTATTTCCTCTTGTCACAGATCTGTCAGTTAACCATTGACGGGTTTGACCAGCGAATGTGACAGTTTTGTTTCCCAATTTCCAATAATTCAAGATGCACCACTTTTGCACCAATGAAAATGACTTGTACCAGTCAATGGTCTGGGGAGCTATTAGGACCAGAATTTATGTGTCTGTTAATTTATGTTTCAGGAGAATGTGTTGGGGAGCAGGGAAATTAGAGTGTACGCTTTAAAGTGCCAGATCTAGTTGAGGATTGCAGCAGGCTGGGGAGCAATTGGTGGAATATTCCATTTATGAGACTAAATGCGGTGATGAACAGTTTTGGTGCTGCCTGCCACCCCTGCTTGGAATGGTGGGAACTTGTATCTGGTTCTGCGCATGGGAGCTCACTAATTATGCATAAGTGAGTGTTGGACCTGGTGGGTTGGGTGGCAATTCGCCCACCAGCCATCAGCTGGTGAGGTCGATGGCCCGGGCACCATATTTGAACGCCTGTCCAACACATTCATCTCACTCGCTCCAGCCCACCTCCCTCCAGGAAACTGTTCGCTCCTTCCCTTCTCATCACATTGCTTTCTGTCGTTTTCCTCCAGGGCAGGCTGGCACACAAAAGAAGGAAAGGAGCACAGGCTAGGGGAGGATGGTCAACACTCGCTGAGTTTGGGGAGGTTGCTGTCGCGCTCGCTGGGGAGGATAGGGATCAAGCCTGTAGGGAACGGGAGATCGGTTTGTTCAATCCACTTATTACAGATCACAGCTGTCAGTCCATCACATCCAGACAATCACAATGCAGTCTTAAATTGCTCATGCTCATCAACTGAAACTGTAGTCTCCATCTTTGAGGCGGCAGCAGGTCGACAATATGCTTGAGCCCCCAGACCATGCCTGAAGAGGAAGCTCAAGAAATGAAATGAAAATCGCTTGTCACAAGTAGGCTTCAAATGAAGTTACTGTGAAAAGCCCCTAGTCGCCACATTCCGGCGCTTGTTCGGGGAGGCTGGTACGGGAATTGAACCGTGCTGCTGGCCTGCTTTGGTCTGCTTTAAAAGCCAGCGATTTAGTCCTGTGCTAAACCAGCCCCTGAATAACTGTCACAGCGCTCACCCATACCATCCACAAAAGCAGAGACACACACCTTGGTGGGGCATAGCTCTAGATTAGTCCCGGGGTCGATTTCTGAATAACACCTCACAGAAACGTCCCTGCAGCCGTCAGAGACAAGGACAGCCCAGGTCTCCGGCCACCTGCTCAGTCCCAATCAGGTGATGACTCTCTGGAAGTGGCCGCCAACGCAATGCAAGAGACACAACGACAGGCGGTGGAGAGATTCAACTGTCACTCAACAGACTAGATAAAATGATGGACGGCTCCATCCGTGTTCTCTCTGATGTCGTGGCTCCGACATGCGAACGCCTCAAGGTCACCATGAGAAGGTTGGCAACCACCATGGAGACCTGAGTCCAGCAGGTCTTGCCGGATTTATACTCGGCCCTGCACTCTCTGGTGGGCATCATCATGATGTAGGTGATAGGTGGTTGAGGCACATTGACCTCTCTCCAGATGTAACATTTCAAGGAGTCAGGACGGGGCCCTTGGAGGAAGGAAGAGCATCAGCCAGACACACTGGACAGCTCCCCTCAGGACACCCCAAATGTGTGCAGTCTCTCAGAGTCCCCTCTGCCTGTGACCCCACCCACTCCAGCTGTTGAGGCCATCGAGGATGCTTCTGCCCCGGAGAAGGTGACCCTTATCAGGCCAGGGCCCTCCAGGCCTCAGGACACTAGAGGATGTCTGCCAAGGTCATCACAGGCATCAGGACCTAGCAGTCAGCTGGCTGCCTCCACCTCTGCTGCAGAGGTTGGGCCTCCACCCAAGTGCAAAGGTAGGGTTAAGAAAGTTAATACATTTTGATGTCACTTTTGCGTCATGGGGAAGAAATTGCACTTTTCTGAATGCACTTCATGGTTATGTGAATGTTTCGGTCAACTGATAGCATTGTAATTTTGCATATTGGAATCCTCTTATATTGAGAGTTAGCAGTCCTCACACTCAGTGATACTGTCCCACTGTGAGATTAACACTCGTGATGTCAACCTCACTTGAACTAGTCTTCACGCTCTTGTGTGATGTCAGGGAGATGGGCTGAAACCTTTATTGAAGTGTGTGATATATGCGATTATAACCCTGCTTTCTCAAGCAACACCATATTGAGTGCAGCTCATCGGCATTGATATTCTAGTGGCGTTTGTGTCTCCTGAGTGGTGGTGGCAGACGACCACACATGCATGAGAGGTGGAGACCCCCAGGCGTGCCCTCATCTCAGTCACACCAAGGTTTGCATCATTAGATCATTCGATGGCTATGATAGCTTCAAGGCTTCCCTCGCCCTTGGTCCTCAGTGGATCCCCAGAAAGGACGCTTTCACAGGGCACCATTGACCAATGTGGCCTGACAATTCATGAGGACAGAACGTGCAAGTGTAAATGTTGGACTCATTCTCACTGTGAATGGGTTGTCATCTCCTGAGATGAATGGTATTGAAGGGTATTAAAGATGTGGCCATATGCCCTCTCTTAATTTTGCTCTTCCTGTAAACTGTCAGCAATTAAAGTTACAACTGTGCTTCAATTGTACTTACAGAGGACTACCGCGTGAAGAATAAATAAAAGGCATAAGCATGTGGTGTTGCTTAGCAACTGAGTCTTGTAAGGTAGAGAAGTTTTTAAGTTTTAGTTTAGCTAGTTTGAGTGCAGTTAGAGATAGATAGTGAGAGAGAAGATATCTCTCACAGCTCTGTTAGAAACAGTTGGTTCAGAAGGATAGAGAGGGAACATCTCTCTCAGCTTTGCTAGAAGAAAAGTCATACCATGGAGTGATGGTTAGAAAACAAGTGCAGATATCTGAAGAACAGTTAGTTAAGGAAATGAGAGAAATAAAGAGAGGTTTCCAAGAAGTTTGAGGTTAAAGGTACTAGAAGCAGAGGACTAATTAGTAAAGACAGACAGAGATGAGGATAAGGCTGAGATGCCAGAAAGATATCTGAAGCGATTTTCAAGTTTGTGAGATTTTACTACAGCCTGTGGAATATGAGCTGAAATAACTATGTAAATCAGTGGCTGAAGCGTGTGTAAAAGTAGTTAAGGAAAAGGAAACCTAAAGAGGGTTGTGTAAAATCCTGGACTGGATTCGCTGTTAAAATTGGAGTGGGAGCATTGTTTCAAAGTGCTATTTGGAAAACTTGGTCTGATTTTCGGAATTCAAACCACTAAGAGAAAGCATTATTATGAGAGAAGATTTTAAGGAGTGTTTTTGGGAGTGGAGTTTGGAAACTTTCATGTAACAATCATCTGGGGGGATTCTTTTGTAAAAAAATATTTTTATTGGCATTTTCAACTTTAACAGTATAACAGTTTGACATGTAAGGCACATGGTATTCACAAAGTGGCAGCTCATGTGTGTCTGATACTTACAAGCCAGTTTGTGTCCGATGTACAAGAGTTTTTACAAGCAGTTCGCCCCCCACCCCCCTCCCCTGTTGGAGACATGTTTCTTTTTTTACTTTTTTCTTTTTATTTTTTGTTGTTTGGTGTTGGGAAGGGGGTCTGCATGGCCCCACCCCTCCTCCCCTTGCCCTCCGTGCTTTGTTTCGTGCTGTCATTGGGATCCCTTCCTCCCTCCCGCCTTGACACAATGGTTAGCACTGCTGCCTCACAGCTCCAGGGTCCCAGGATCAATTCCAGCCTCGTGACTGTGTGGAGTTTGCACTTTCTCCCCGTGCCTGCGTTGGGATTCCTCCCACTATCCAAAGATGTGCAGGTTAGGTGGATTGGCCTCGTTAAATTGCCCCTTAGTGCCCAAAATGTTAGGTGGTGTTACTGGGTTGTGGGGATAAGTTGGAGGCATGGGCTTGGGTACGGTGTTCTTTCCAAGGGTAGGTGCAGACTTGATGTGCCGAATGGCCTCCTTTTGCACTGTAAATTCTATGATTGTATGATTTTATGATTCTGCCCCTGTCTCTTATAAGAGTTCTCCCTTGTCTTTCTTTCTGTCTCCCCCACTCCCTCTCTTCCTAATTGCTGTTGGCCTCGAACAGATCTTGGAACAGGCTGATGAATGGCCCCCACGCTTTGTGGCAACACACGTCTGACCCTTGAATGGTGTACTTGATCTTCTTCAGATGGAGAAAGTTGCCAGGTCTTCCAGCCAGCCTGCAGCTGTGGGTGGTGCTGCTGATCGCCAGTCGAGCAGGATTCTGCGGCGTGCAATTAAGGATGCAAAAGCCAGGGTGTCGGCTGTCCTCCTCATACGAAGAAGTGGCTGATCTGATACCCTGAAGACTGCCACTCTTGGGCACGGCTCCACCCTCACCCCCACAAACATGGACATCGCCTCGAAAAAGACTGTCCAGAACCCGCCAAGTCTGGGACAGGGGGATGGGAGCATTGCTCCCCCCCCCCCCCCCACACACACACACACAAATGCCATAATAATTTTGTCTACTTTGTGGAAATAGGCCTTGGGGAAGAAGATCAGTATGGATCTCAACAGGAAGAGAAACCTTGGCAGTACGTTCATTTTGATCATTTGTACTCTCCCCTCCAGGTTAAGCGAGAGTGTATTCCAATTCTGTAGGTCCTTTCTGGCTTCCTCCGCCAGACTGATCAGGTTCCATTTGTGTCCAGTCCCAGGCTGTCTGGATCCCCAGGTAGCGGAATTTGTTTTGGGCTAATTTGAATGGTAGTCCCTCCAGCTCTGTCTCCCACCCCCATTCGGGTTCACTGGAAATGCCTTACTCTTGCCCAGGTTGAGATTATAGCTCCAGAAGGCTCCAAGCTCTTCCAGCAGTTACATAATTGCTTTCAGGCCGTTCCGTGGGTCCGAGACGGAGAGGAGCAGGCCATTTGCAGAGAGCGTCACTCTATGCTCTCTGCCTCCTCCTTGGATGCCCTTCCAGGTTTTCGCGCCTCGTAGAGCGATGACCAATAGTTCAATTCTCAGAGCGAACAGAGATAGTCGGCATTCCTGCCTTGTGCCTCTGTGGAGCTGGAAGTATTTAAAGCTGGTGGTGTTGGTCTGAACGCTCGCCTTGGGGACATTGTACAGGAGTTTGACCCATGAGGTGAGCCAATGTCCCTAGCCTAAACCGCTCCAGCACCACGATGAGGTAATTCTATTCAACTCTGTCGACGGCATTTTCTGCATCCAGGGAGGTGATCTCCTCTGGTGTTCTCTCTCCAACAGGAGTCATGATTGCATTCAGCAGCCGCCTGATGTTCGCAATTAGCTGCCTACCCTTAACAAAGCCAGTCTGGTCATCTGCAGCCACCTCTGAAAGGCAGCTCTCCAATCTCTTGGTCAGGATCTTTGCGAGTAACTTTGCGTCTACATTCAGCAGTGAAATGGGTCTGTATGATCCATATTCCATCGAGTCCTTGTCTTTCTTGAGTATCAGTGATATTGTGGCCTGTGTTAGCGTTGGAGGCAGGGTACCCCTCACTAACATTTCTGCAAACATGCCCCGTAGATGTGGGGCAAGAGCTGGTGCGAATTTCTTATCGACGTCTGCTGGGAACCCGTAGGGTGCCCCGTCCAGTCCAGCAAGGAACCATTTCACCTCCGCATCCCCATCGGGGGGTTCAACCCTCGGTAGAAAGTCTCAAACATTTGGTTGATTTCTTTTTGCTCGATTACAGTCAGCCTCTGCTATCCTTTACCTGCGCTATTTCCCTCATGGCTGCCTGCTTTCTTAGCTGGTGAGCCAGTAGGCAGCCAGCCTTTTCCCCGTGCTTGTAGAAGGTCCCCCGTGTCTGGCGGAGTTAGTGCACTGCTTTCCTGGTGGATAGCAGGTTAAAGTCCATTTGTAGCTTGTTCCTCTCCGCCAGAAGCTTTACAGTCAGGGCCTTGGAGTATTTTCAGTAGACCTCCAGGATGGAGTCGATCAGTTGCTGCCTGGCCACACTCACTTCCCTTCCTCTTCGTGCCTTGTATGCTATAATCTCTCCCCTAAAAACCGCCTTCAGTGCCTCCCAGAACGTGGAATGTGAGACTGTGATATTTTCTAGCAGAAGAATTTACCGGCCAGTTGCTCCATTTCCAACTTCCATGTGGGGTGCTGGACATGGCCCGTCTCCAACTCCATGTAATGTGGAGAGTGGTCGGAGATAGCTATTGCGGAGTATTCCGCTCTTACTATTCCTGGAAGCATCACTTTCCCCACTGCAAGTCTATTCTCGAGTATGCCTTGTGGACCGGCGAAAAGAACGAGAATTCCTTCTCACTGGGGTTTCCTTTTGTTCAGGGACCCTCCAAAGGAACTGCCATGGATCCACCGCCTTCATCTGCTCCTTGACTGTTGTCAGCTCCCTCACCATGCCTGTCCTTTTCCCCGTTCTGGGGTTTAAACAGTCTGTCAGTGGGCCCTGTACACAGTTAAAGTCGCCCCCCCATGATCAGTTGGTGCGTGTCAATGTTGGGCATTTCCTCCATGGTCTTTTTTATGAAGCCTGTGTTGTCTCAGTTGGGTGCGTACACGTTTACCAGCACCAGCAGTGCCCAATCCAGGTCACAGCTCTCCATGACGACCCGCCCCCTTGGTCTGTAACTGTCCTTGTCGCTGTGAACCTTATCCTCTTCCTAATCAATATGGCTACTCTCCTAGCCCTCATCCCGTAACACGAGTGATACGTCTGTCCCACCCAGTCCTTCCTTACCCGCAGTCGGTCCTTCCTCCTCAGATTGTTTCCTGTAGGAAGACTATGCCGGCTTTCAGGCTTCTCAGATGGATGAAGACTCTGGATCTTTCCACAGGGCCGTTAAGTCTCCTAACATTCCAGGTGATAATCCTGATGGGGGTTTTTGTCCCCTAGTTCCTGCGGGATCAACCATACTTACCTGGTGGACATGCCCCTGCACTCCGGGGTTTCACTTTGTTAGGGGGCCGTCCAAAATGGCCGCGGTCACCATTCTCACCATGAGGACGGGCCCCTTTATCTGGGGTTTGTCCAGGGGGCAGCCAACATGGCCGCCAACTATGTGCATGCCACGTGGGTGCACCCCTGTAGTCCGGGGTTTCCTTTGTTCAGAGACCCACCAAAGTGGCTGCAGGGGCGCCATCTTGTTTCCGCAGCCTGTTCCTCCCCTGCCAAAGCCTGGATAGTACCCAGCTCATTTTTCCTTCTCCGTTCCTTTTGTGTCCCCCCCCCCCCCAATCTGGTGGCAGTCAATGAGAGCAGAACATTGCACTCCCCAACCCCGGGCACAGTACTGGTTAGTGTGTGAAAGGTCAGGCCTGCATGAGTAGTGCAGCATGGCGGTGTCCTTCTGAACATCATAGCTATAGAGCCGGAGGGCAACATTACAGCCCCAGTGGTGTGATATTCATCGCAACAAGACCATTGAAGCAGTGTGGCAGGTAGGTTATATATGTTGCACACACTGTTATATTATATTACTACTCCTGGTAGCATATTATATTACCTTGTAGGTAATATATGTTATGCATTTGCTTCTTACCAAGATGATCCTTTACTCGATGTTCATTAACACTCGTAGTCCTCCAATTAAAGCAAATAATTTATTGAGTAACGTTAACAAACAAACTGTGAGTCTGCATTTTGGTAACTCACTCAGTAACTCACTAACTTAGTCAGCTGAGGTTCCGGGAGAGAAGACATATCTTCCAAGAACATAATTTTGACACTATCCACATCACAAACATGTTATCTTATCGAATTGCATTTGAGGTCTTGATCGTGACAACAAGATAGCAGTTTCTGCAGCATCCTGTTTTAATACCAAAAAAACATATCTAACATTGACCTCACTAGTCTTTACAGTTCTGCCACAAAAACATAGCCTGTCCACCAACACCTCCATAAATTCAGGTCTCACATTGCTGGGCACATTTAGAAAGTAGAATTAGTCAGAATTATAGAGGAATTATATTGAATTCCTACAGTGCAGAAGGTGGTCTTTCGACCCATTGAGTCTGCACCAATCCTCTGAAAGAACACCCTTTCCAGACCCACTCCCCCACCCTATCCACATAATCCCATCTAACCTATTGGACACTAAGGGACAATTTAGCATGGCCAATCCAGCTAACCTGTACGTCTTTGGACTGTGGGAGGAAACCGGAGCACCCGGAGGAAACCCACGCAGACATGGGGAGAACATGCAGACTCTGCACAGACAGTGACCCAACCCAAGAATTGAATCCACACAGTCACCCAAGGTCGGAATCGAAGCCGGGTCCCTGGCACTGTGAGGCTGCAGTGTTAACCAATGTGTCACCTTGTCACCCATTAAATATCTGGGCTTCCCACACTAGTTAGAACTTAGAACATACAGTGCAGAAGGAGGCCATTCAGCCCATCGTTTCTGCACCAACCCACTTAAGCCCTCACTTCCACCCTAACCCCGTAAACCAATGACCCCTCCTAAATGTTTGGTCACTAAGGGCAATTTATCATGCCCAATCCACCTAACCTGCACGTCTTTGGACTGTGGGAGGAAACCGGAGCACCCGGAGGAAACCCACGCAGACATGGGGAGAACATGCAGACTCTGCACAGACAGTGACCCAACCCAAGAATTGAATCCACACAGTCACCCAAGGTCGGAATCGAAGCCGGGTCCCTGGCACTGTGAGGCTGCAGTGCTAACCAATGTGTCACCTTGTCACCCATTAAATATCTGGGCTTCCCACACTAGTTAGAACTTAGAACATACAATGCAGAAGGAGGCCATTCGGCCCATCGTGTCTGCACCAACCCACTTAAGCCCTCACTTCCACCCTAACCCTGTAAACCAATGACCCCTCCTAAATGTTTGGTCACTAAGGGCAATTTTTCATGCCCAATCCACCTAACCTGCACGTCATTGGACTGTGGGAGGAAACCGGAGCACCCGTAGGAAACCCACGCAGACACGGGAGAACGTGTAGACTCCGCACAGACAGTGACCCAGCGGGGAATCGAACCTGGGACCCTGGCGCTGTGAAGCCACAGTGCTATCCACTTGTGCTACTGTGCTGCCCTGCAGTTGGCCTGCTGATCAGCACTGTGTCTTTTGGGACCTGAATACCCATCAATTCTGATAAAGTTAAAGGAAAATAGGAAGAGTGATGGACTATTAGGCCCTTCGAGTCTGCTCTGCCATTCAATAAGATCATAGCTGATCTGGTTATGGTCCCAACTCGTCTTTCCTTTCTGCACCGCAAGACCCAATTGCGCTCTTGCCTATCAAAAATCTGTCCAAAAATCTGTTTCGAATAAATTCAATGATCCAGCCTCCATTACTTCCTGGGGAAGGGAATTTCTCACACCAATTACCCTTTGGGAGAAAAGGTTTCTCCTCATCTCTGTCTTAAAAAGGAGACCTCTTATATTGAAACTATGTCCCCTTGTTTATTCTCTCCCACAAGTGGAAACATCCTGCGGGTGTCCATCTTATCAGTCGCCTCAGGATCCTATGGGTGGAATTTTGAGCCCACATTATCTGTCAGCGAGAACGGCAACTTACACCGAGAATCGAGAAACGTTATTCTCGTCGGTGAGAATCCGATTTTCCAGGCCCTTCACCAGTAAGGAAAAATCCGCCCCACTCTGCCCATGCGGCCTGGCATCTAATAGGACCCCGACCAAGGATCTCGCAGTCGCCCCTGTGCTGATCCTATGGATTCACCTCCTCCCACCCGTTTTCCACCTGCCACTCTGGAAGGGTAATCCCTCAATGGTTACATCACAAGACCAGCAAGGAGGACACGGTATCTGTATACCAGCCAACAGATCCCTTTAAAGCTAAGGAGGGTGTTGAGGAGGGCGCGCTGGGCAATCCGTGGAGGAGGAAGGATCTCGGGTGATAGCCTGGGACCGCATGGGGTGCAGGACTACGGATGCCCTCACTGACGTTCGGTTTGGTTTTGGACGACCAGGATTAGGGTGTAAAGAACTCTCCCAACATGGGGTCTCACATCTTCTCACTGCTGTGGGGCCTGCGAGAGGTAATCGACATGGCCGCTCCATTCATGGGCAGGGTGCGAAAGCGACTGACCGGCCGCTGCAGGAGAATGAGGGTGACTTGCAGTGAGGACAGAGCGATGCTCATCTTAACCTCGACACAATGCCTGATTCCTGCCTGACAAAGAACTGAATACATCGGCCACCGAACAGAGTGATCTAAGGGCCTATCGAGGCAGAATAACACATCATGGCTGCTACTGCCTTCTCCAAGATCAGGGATCCCCGTGTGTTTCACCACCTGGTGATGAGATGAACAGGCTCTCACATGTTTTCATCTGATGGTATCCTCACAATTAGAGAATGCTGGCATACATGAGAATGCTGGCATACATGAGAATGCTGGCATACATGAGAGACCTGAGCATAGAGGGAAACATCCGCGACATTACTGCTTCAACAGTGTGGGGTGGGAGCGACATTGGCCGGAATTCTCCCTTACCGTGTCCAGGTTCCGACGCCGGCGTCAAAATCGGCACGAACGACTCCGGCGTCGGACCCAGCAAAAGTGCGCGAATTCTGCGCAACGGAACATGTGGCACTGCGCCCCTTCCCCCTCTCCACATGATGGGCGGTACAGCCGGAGCTGAGACCCACGTGGCTGCACCCAGCCATGCAAGCTGCATTGGTAGGCTGGCCTCTGAGCCTGTACTAACATACACCAAACCGCTATGCTGCAAGTATATGTCCGCCTAACATTCATCTTCCTCTCCTCACCCCCCCTCCTCACCCCTTCCCCCTGCCCTCATTCCCACTTCCCCCCTGCCTTCAACCCCCTTCTCCCCTCCCCTCATCCCCCATTACCCCCTCCTCACCCCTTCCCCCCTGCCCTCATCCCCCCTTCCCCCTCCCCCTTCCCCCTGCCCTCATCTCCCCCCCTTCCCCCCTGCCCACATCTCCCCTTCCCCCCTGTCCTGACCCACTTTCTCCCCTGCCCCCTGCCCTCATCCCCCCTCCCCTCATCCCCCCTTCCCCCTCCCCCCTTCCCCCTGCCCTCATCTCCCCCTCCCCCCCTTTCCTCCTGCCAGCTTTTGTGTTAGGTACACTGGTCTAACACTGGCTGCAACTGGATGCAGCTTAGATCAGAAAGCTACTCCAGACCTTAAAGTTAGTTCAATCAGGTTTATTGAACTAATAGCACAGTTAGCACAGTTCTCTGTGAGTTTAACTCGCTGCTAACTTAAGTGTGGTTACTCTGTCTGACTGAACCAGACTAGCTCTTAGCCACTGGTGGAGGTGTGAGATTGTAACAACACCCTTGACTGACTCTCTAGATGTTCATCAGTGGAAAGAGGCGGAGTGTGAGTGCCTTGTGTCTTTTATAGTCAGATCCCACCCCTGAGTCTCCGGCCTGCTTATTGGCCATGTCCTGTTCTCTGTGTCCATTAGCTGCTTGTCTGTATATCATTATGTGTATGTCTGCATACCATGACACCCTCAACCCCCCTTCCCCCTCCCCACATCCCCCTTTCCCCTCCCCTCATCTCCGCTTCCCCCTGTCCTCACTCCCCCTTCCCCCCTGCCCTCATTCCCCCCTACCGTCTGCCCTCAACCCCTTCCCCCTCCCCTGCTCCCCCTTCGTCCTCCCCTCATTCCCCCTTCCCTCATCCCCTCATTCCCCCATGCCCCCATCCCCCCTCACCCAGCCCTCATCCCCCCTTCCCCCCCTCAGCCCCGTCTGTGTATCTAACCATGCATGCCGTCTTGTGTATTGCAGGACCTCACGGTGATCTACCCATCCCTGCGGATGCTGACCGCCCCCAGGCCGTGCCAGGGCGACCACAGGCCAGGGATCGACCCAGGCCATCAGGCGTAGGCCGCCCCCATCCAGTGCCAGGGCCAGCACGATGTAGGGACTCATCCAGCAACGGAGAGGGTGTGATAGTCAGTATTAGGGGTATTACAGTTCCCAGGTTGATGCTGTAAGACCATTGGTGTGGGAGGTACCTGAGACAGCAATATCATTGGTGAAGCCTGCCTCCTGGTTCCGCCCAGTAAGGCGGAGTATAAGAGCCTGTGTCTCCCTAGCAGCTGCATTCTGCACCTGCACTGCTTGGGGGGAAACATCTGGTCCAATAAAGCCTTCAATTGTCATCCAATCTCGCTTCTGGAGTCATTGATCAAGCATCAATTTATTGGACTAGATTTTAAACAATGGAGCTCCGAATCAAGCCGGAGAGTCTGCAACTCAGCCCCCACGCGGCAAACTCAGCGGCAACCTTCAAACACTGGCTGGCGTGCTTCAACGGGTACCTAAGGACGGCCACAACTACACCCACAGAGGACCAGAAGATGCAAGTTCTTCACTCGAGGGTGAGCCCAGAGATCTACACCCTCATCGAGGATGCGGACGGTTCAAGGCCGCGATGGCCCTGTTGAAAGGACACTATATTCGCCCAGTAAACCAGGTCTACGCCCGACATCTACTAGCGACGAGGTGACAAATTCTACCGTGTGCTCCTGGTGTTAGGGAGGAACTGTGACTGCCCACAAGTTTCAGCCAGTGACCAGACAGAACTTTTGATCCGGGACGCATTCGTTGCAGGTATGCTGTCCTCCCAAATCTGTCAGCGGCTGCTAGAAAAAGAGACACTAGGCCTTAAGGAGGCACGGGCCCTTGCTTGCTCCCTAGATGTGGCCTCCCGAAACGCCTGCGTGTACGTCCCCGACTGCGCGGCAGCCCCTTGGGCAGCGTGGAACCCCCGCGCGGCCGACTCCGATGCATTCCCTATCCCCCGACCAGCTTGTGCTGTGCCACTACCAGGCAATCCCGGGGGGGCCCCGCTGCTATTTTTGCGAGCAAGCCAAGCACCCCCGGCAGCGCTGCCCGGCCCGCTCCTCCATCTGCAAAGGGTGCGGCAAAAAGGGCCATTTCGTGGCGGTATGCCAGGCCTGAGCATTCGCTGCGGTCTCCGGGGGGCGAACCAGGACCGCCACCCCAACCCTCTCCACGAGCCACGTGAGCCCAGCGGGCGCCGCCATCTTCCTTTTCCAGAGGCACGTGCGGGCCCCGGGCACCGCCATTTTGTTCCCCACGGACCACGAGCGACGGATGGGCGCCACCATCTTACACCCCCCCAGCCATGTGCGACCAGTGGGCTTCGCCATCTTGGCTGGAGTCTCAGGACCCCGATTCGGATGACCACACATCGTTCGAAGAAAACCTCCAGCTTTTGCCACGACTTGCCTCGGTGACCCTGGACCAGTCTCGGCCCCGAACGCTCTCGACCGCAACGACGACCGTGCTCATCAATGGGCACAAAACATCCTGCCTGATTGACTCTGGGAGCACAGAGAGCTTCATACACCCCAACACGGTAAGGCGCTGTTCTCTTCCCATCCACCCAGTTAATCAAAGAATCTCCCTGGCCTCCGGGTCTCACTCTGTAGAGATCAAAGGGTTCTGCGTAGCGAACCTTACGGTCCAGGGAAGGGAATAAAAAAATTTCTGCTTCTACGTCCTCCCTCACCTCTGCGCTGCCACGCTCCTAGGGTTAGGTTTCCAATGTAACCTCCAGAGATGAACTTTTAAATTCGGCGGCCCTATACTCCCCTCACTGTCTGCAGCCTCGCGACCCTCAAGGTCGACCCGCCTTCCCTTTTTGCGAACCTCATCCCGGATTGCAAACCCGTCGCCACCTGGAGCAGACGGTACAGTGCCCGGGACCGGACCTTCATTAGGGCGGAAGTCCAGCGGTTACTGAAAGAAGGCATTATCGGGGCTGGCAGCAGTCCCTGGAGAGCTCAAGTAGTGGTTGTAAAGACCGGGGAGAAGCACAGGATGGTCATCGATTATAGTCAGACCATCAACAGGTATATGCAGCTCGACGCGTACCCTCTTCCCTGCATATCTGATTTGGTCAATCAGATTGCACAATACAAGGTCTTTTCCACGGTGGATCTAAAATCCGCCTACCATCAGCTCCCCATCCGCCCACAAATGGAGTCTCGGTCTTCCAACGGGAGATGGACCGAATGGTTGACCGGTACGGCTTGCGGGCCACGTTTCAATACCTCGATAACGTCACCATCTGCGGCCATGACCGGCAGGACCACGACACCAACCTCCGAAAATTCCTCCATAACGCAAAAATCCTTAATCTAACCTACAACAAGGAAAAATGCGTGTTCAGCACCGACCGTCTAGCCGTCCTTGGCTACATAGTGCATGATGGAGTTATAGGCATAGATCCCGAACGCATGCGCCCCCTCATGGGGTTTCCCCTCCCCCACTGCTCCAAGGCCCTGAAACTCTGCCTGGGATTTTTTTCATATTATGCCCACTGGGTCCCCAACTATGCGGACAAGGCCCGCCCACTAATTCAATCCACGGTTTTTCCCCTGTCGGCAGAGGCGCGCCAGGCCTTCAGCCGCATCAAAGCGGGCATTGCAAAGGCCACGATGCACGCAATCGATGAATCCCTTCCCTTCCAAGTCAAGAGTGACGCGTCCGATGTAGCTCTGGCGGCCACCCTCAACCAAACGGGCAGACCCGTGGCCTTCTTCTCACGCACCCTCCACGCTTCCGAAATCCGCCATTCCTCAGTTGAAAAGGAGGCCCAGGCCATAGTAGAAGCTGTGCGGCACTGGAGGCATTACCTGGCTGGCAGGAGATTCACTCTCCTCACTGACCAACGGTCAGTTGCTTTCATGTTCGATAATGCACAGCGGGGCAAGATAAAGAACGATAAGATCTTACGGTGGAGGATCGAGCTCTCCACCTACAACTATGAGATCTTGTATCGTCCCGGGAAGCTAAATGAGCCTCCAGATGCCCTATCCCGCGGCACATGTGCCAACGCACAAGTGGACCAACTCCGGGCCCTCCACGAGGACCTCTGCCACCCGTGGGTCACTCGATTCTTCCATTTCATCAAGACCCGCAACCTGCCCTACTCCATCGAGGAGGTCAGGACCGCCACCAGGAACTGCGCGGAGTGCAAGCCGCACTTCTACAGGCCAGAGAAAGCGCACCTGATAAAGGCTTCCCGTCCCTTTGAACGCCTCTGTATGGACTTCAAAGGGCCCCTCCCCTCTGATGTGTCAGGCAGGTTGGTTCGACATGGACTGCACTTGATGCAGTGTGGCGAGAGACAGACCTCTAACACTTGAGAAGATCCAACACGATGTTATTCAATGTTATAACTAATATACATGATCAGCTGTGGGTTGACATTATACTGAACTGATTGGAGACCGAGTAATAGCCTGACCATGCTTACTAGCTACCACATGGTGTTTGCACTGACTAGCTCGTTGACTCTGACTGTCTCGGTGGCTGGGTCCAGAGAGCGAGTGCCCTCTGGCTTTATAGTGGTAGCGGTCTGTCTGGTGATTGGCTGCTCTGTTCTGTGTGCTTACTGGTCATCCTGTGTGTCAATCACTGCCTGTCTGCACTTCATTATATACAGGAGTGGATAATATGACATCTCCCCCCTTTTTTTTTTAGATAAATAAATATCAAGGTGTGCATGTGGATATATCTGTATATGTGCCTGACTATATACAAAAGGTGTCGAAATTAACGTATATACATAGGAAGGTGTCGATAGTGCAGATACATGGCAAACGAAACAATATTTACAGAGGTCAAAAGGATGAGGTAACAAAATGTACAAAAGTTCAGTCTATAGATTTAGGGCGCGATTCTCCGCTGCCCACGACGGGTCGGAGAATAGCGGGAGGACCTTCCCGACATTTTCCCCGACCTCCCGCTATTCTCTCCCGCCCCCCGTCACGAATTGCTGCTCGCCGTTTTTTACGGCAAACAGCGATTCTCCCCAGGCCGATGGGCCGAGTTCCCAGGCCTTTACGGCCGTTTTCACGGCCGCGATCACACCTGCTCTCACCGTTCGTGAAAACGGCGGCAAGGTGCCGTCCCGGACAACCATGGCACCGATTGGCACGGCCGCACCACGGGCTTAGCGACCGTCGCTGCTAGCCCCGACCGGGGGGTAGAATCGGGTCCCGGGAGGGGGACCGGAGGCTGCCGTGAAACACGGCCAGTTTCACGGCAGTCTTTACGACTCTCCGCATTTGCGGAGAATCGCGCCCTTCGTCTTTGTGGTGGGCGACGAATTCTTGTTGACCGCCGCAGGGGTGGATCAGGAGCTGCCGGCACTTGGATGGGCGGGATCGCTGCAATCGCGGTGGTCTCGTGAGCCGGCAGGATGGCTGACAGATCGGTGGCCTCGTGGTAGGGTACGTCCGGAGGAAGCATTGTAGGCGGCGGGGCACTTCGGTCAGGTAGCGGGCATGGAACTCTTCGCAGTGCCCGTCTGTCGCGCCGTAGCAAGGAGCCATGTGGACAAGGAATGATCTTGGGACCACTTGTTTGATCACCACAGCTGTGGCTGACCAGCCGCCATCAGGCAACTGGACACGAACATGTTCAGTTGGGACCAGCTCGGGTAGATCCGTGGCATTGCTGGGGGAAACATCTAGTCCAATAAAGTCTTCAATTGTCATCCAATCGCGCTTCTGGAGTCATTGATCGAGCATCAGAGGGCTGCCTCACCAACAGCCCCCTATCCCAGTCGACCCGAGACACGACGACACAGAGGACCCACACTGACACCGACACCCAGGCCACACACACCCAGGACACCCAGGACACACACACACCCAGGACACATAGACCCAGGACACACAGACCCAGGACACACACACCCAGGACACACACACCCACGACACACACACCCAGGACACCCAGGACACACACCTGCCCTGACCCTCCCCACCCCACCCTCACCCCCCAAACCCCACCCTCCCCAGACACCAGCCCCGACCCTCACCCCCCAATCCCCACCCTCCCCAGACACCAGCCCCAACCCTCACCCCCCAATCCCCACCCTCCCCAGACACCAGCCCCGACCCTCACCCCCCAATCCCCACCCTCCCCAGACACCAGCCCCGACACTCCCCACCCCAATCCCCACCCTCCCCAGACACCAGCCCCGACCCTCACCCCCCAATCCCCACCCTCCCCAGACACCAGCCCCGACACTCCGCACCCCAATCCCCACCCTCCCCAGACACCAGCCCCGACACTCCCCACCCCAGTCCCCATCCTCCTCAGACACCAGCCCCCACCCTCACCCCCCAATCCCCACCCTCCCCAGACACCAGCCCCGACCCTCACCCCCCAATCCCCACCCTCCCCAGACACCAGCCCCGACACTCCCCACCCCAATCCCCACCCTCCCCAGACACCAGCCCCGACCCTCACCCCCCAATCCCCACCCTCCTCAGACACCAGCCCCGACACCGCCTGGCACCCCCGGCTCTGGCCGGCCTCCGCCCCTGCCAAACACACGGGGGGTTACGGGGCTGTGGCGGGGTAGTTGGCCTAGGTGGGGGTGATCTTTCAGAGGGTTGGTGCAGAATTGGTTGGCTGAATGGCCTTCTCCTGTACTGTAGGGATTCTATGGATTCCACCTTCGCAGCGCTGGCCTCATTGCGTCCGACCGATGGCACCGTCTCCTCGGACAGAGGATGATGCGGCTCCTCCAGTTGGCCTTGCAGTCCAAAGAGGGATGCTGTCACCCCTTCCTGATGCTCGCAGCTTTGCCCTTGCAGTTCCAGCAGCCCTGTGACAACTGTACCCAGGGGCACGTCATTGGCATGCAGCCTCAGCATCCCTCCGTGTTCCGGTTCCCTGGGACATCCCTGCCACCTCCTGCTGCGGATCATCACATGTGAGGTGCTCACCAGTGAGTGACCCAGAAGCCTGCACTCCCTTCTCATCAATGTAAGGATTACATCACATCAATAAACAGAATAGGTCTGTGCACAAACCACATATCACTTCACCCAATCAATATGGTTTTTGCTAAAACAGGATAACAAACAACCCTCGCCCCTGTGCTCAAACACCATACGCTCTTGCCAGGAGAAAAGGCAACAATATGAAATCAACAGCGTAATCACAAGGGAATAAAGTCCAAGATTATTGATGAACTGCAGGATAACACCATCTGAAATTAAATGAAATGAAAATCACTTATTGTCACAAGTAGGCTTCAAATGAAGTTGCTGTGAAAATCCCTGAGTCGCCACATTCCGGCGCCTGTTCGGGGAGGCTGGTACGGGAATTGAACCGTGCTGCTGGCCTGCCTTGGTCTGCTTTAAAAGCCCGCAATTTAGCCCTGTGCTAAACCAGCCCCTTATGTCGCTTGGCAAGTCCAAGACCATGGCAGGATTGGTGAACACCACTCAGGATCTCTCAAAAATTCCATCGAACAAAGTGTTTTCACCTCTGCTATGCCTAGATGGCCAGAAGCCCTAGCCCCGGCCAGGGAGGGAATGACTTGAGTGACCAGACACCTCCAACCCCTCACGATGAACATTGCGGGCAGGGACAGTATAAGACCAATGATCGGGGTCTCCACCTGACCCCAGGCCTTGAAGATCGGATACAAAGGGCAGCACGGTAGCATTGTGGATTGCACAATTGCTTCACAGCTCCAGGGTCCCAGGTTCGATTCCCGGCTTGGGTCACTGTCTGTGCGGAGTCTGCACATTCTCCCTGTGTGTGCGTGGGTTTCCTCCGGGTGCTCCGGTTTCCTCCCACAGTCCAAAGATGTGCAGGTTAGGTGGATTGGCCATGCTAAATTGCCCATAGTGTCCAAAATTGCCCTTAGGGTAGGGTGGGGTTACTGGGTTATGGGGATAGGGTGGAGGTGTGGACCTTGGGTGGGGTGCTCTTTCCAAGAGCCGGTGCAGACTCGATGGGCCGAATGGCCTCCTTCTGCACTGTAAATTCGATGAAAAAATTCTATGAAAATGTGCTTCCTTGAAATGTGTCTCAAGGATACTTTGCAGTTCATCAAAGTGAGCACCAAAAGCCTGTACCACTAAGCTGAGATCACCATCCAGAACAACATTCGCAATGGAGGTCATCACCCCGATGCATACAGCATCGGCGAGGCATAAGCCCGTTCACCAGAACAAACGCCACTGCAAGCTGGCCCCACCCCAGCCATCTCCGACCACCTTAATTAAAAGGAGGATTCTCTCTAAATCAACTCAACTCTTCACAGTCAAACTCCGACCAGGATCACCCAGGGACATGGCGCAAAATATATATCCCATAACAAAATATAAAAAGGAATGTTCATTAGGATAGAATAAAGGATTAAAAGACGAGTGGAGCCAGAGCTTGAAAAAAATCATGTGACCAGTATTTTCCTTAAATAAGATCAAAATTATGCACAGCATTCCAGATGCGGTCTAACCATGGCCTTCTACGGCTGAAGTAAAACATCCCTGCTTTTATATTCCATTCGTCTTGTAATAAATGCCAACATTCCGTTTGCCTTCCTACTCACTTGCAAATTAACATCATGCGATCCATGTGCCAGGACGCCCAGATCCCTCTGTACTACCGAGTTCTGCAACCTTTCTCCATTTAAATAGTATCCTGCCTTTCTATTATTCCTGCCAAAGTGGACAAGTTCACAATTACTCATATTATACTCCATCTGCCAAATTTCCCCCCACTCACTTAACCTGTCTATATTATTTTACAGACTCGCTACTTCCTCGACAACTTACTGTCCCACCAATCTTGGTGTCATCCGCAAATTTAGCTGCATACATTCACTCTCTTCATTCAAATCACTGATATAGATTGTAAATCGTTGAGAACTCAACACAGATGAAGAAAGGAGGGAGGCAGAAAGCAGGAAACTATCGACCAGTCAGCCAAAATTCTTACTCTGGCAGTCCACAAGTTGCAGCTTGCGAATCCGAGAAAGAAACCCATTTATCCCTTCTCTCTGCTTCCTGTTCACTAACCAATCCGTTATCCATGCTAATCTGTACCCCCTACACCATGTGCTCTGATTTTATTGGGTAACCTTTGATGCGGTACCTTATCAAAATGTCTTTTGGATATCCAAGTGCACCAAATTCCCCTTTATCCACCTTGAATGTTACTTTGTCAAGAACTCCAACAGATTAGTTAAACACACTCTCCCTGCCACCCTTTGTACACTAGAAAAAGTTGGCAAATGGTGTATGATATGGAAAAATGTGAAGTTGTTCATTTTGGAATGGTGAACAGAACCCGACTATTATTGATATGGAGACAAACTGCAGAAAGCAGCAACACAAAGAGACTTTGGTGTACTTGTACAAGAAACACAGGAAGCTAGCACACAGGGTGCAGCAGTAATCAGGAAGGCTGATGGAATATTGGCCCTTATTGCTTCAACTCTACAAGGTACTAGTGAGTCCACATATGGAGTACTGTGAGCAGTTTTGGTCCCCTTATTTAAAGAAAAACATTATTTTGCTGGAAGTAATTCAGAGAAGTTTCGGTAGGATTCAGTATGGAGGGATTGTCTTAGGAGCAAAGGTTAACCAGGTTGGGACTCTACTCATTGGAATTTGGAAGAATGAGAGGTGATCTCATTGAAACACATATTCTTGAGGGGCTTAACAAGGTAAATGCTTAGAGGATATTTCCCCTCATGGGAGAGTCTAGGACCAGAAGGAATAGTCTCAGAATAAAGAGGTGATAAATTAAAACTGAGATGAAGAGGA